>NW_026000020.1:5229604-5233995 GCF_001458135.2 Marmota marmota marmota
CTCTCTCTCTCTCTCTCTCTCTCTCTCTCTCTCTCTCTCTCGTGTTTCCACTGTGAAGCCATCCACCATGAGGCCCTCATCAGACATAGAACAAGTGGGGTCATCTGATCTTGGACCTTCAGCCAATTAAATAAATCTCTCTATATATTGCCTAGCCTCAGGTATTTTGTTATAGGAATAGAAAACTGGGTTGCACGAATCTGCACAGCACCAGTGGAAGCTGAAGCCAGGGATGAGCTCCTTGTGGCTTCAGGAAGGAGGGTGTTGGCTCTGCCCCAGGGCTTAGAGGAATTGAGCTCTTCCCTAGGCCTCTGCATCACTGAGATTAAGTCTCTGAAGGGAGTAAGGCTGTCCTCATCCCCATGACCAATGGGAGTCAGCACTCAGACCATGGGAGTGCAGGTCGCCCTCACCTAGTGCCATATGGGGTCTGGAGGGTGCCAGTGCAGCTCTCCAGAGGCCCCCACCCCCCACAAGAGGATGCTGAGCTTCTGAGGTGAGAGAACACTGAACACTGGTTGTAGACGCTGGGCTATTGAGTCCATTTTCCTAACTATATCCAAGAACCTTGGGGTCATGTTTCCTAGGCTCCTTTGTTTGCCTTGGACCAATGACCTGTGGGTTGGGATATATCCTCTGGATGAGGAGGTGACTAGAGCCTAGAATACTGATCCCATAGGGGAGGGGTGACTCAGGGTCTCAGCGTTCAGGCAGGCTGGCAATTTCTGAGATCTGGCCTTCTCAGGGTCCTTCTGCCTAGGGAGGAGACCCCTAGCTAGTACAGGACCCTTGGTCCTGCTGACCCTTTCCTCCAACTTGAGGGATGGTCAGGCACTGTCAGGATCCAGTGATGTCTGCTTATGCTTGTTTAGAACTGCTTAGAAACCTGGAGTCTGCTTTGTGGATTCAGGTTGGATTCATCCACTCTGAAGACCAGAGCACCGGAGCCTGCTGTTCCCAAGACCCTTCCTGGCACCCACATGCTCAGGAAGCCCATTGATGGTTGTAGATGGCGTGTGAGGCCTGACTGAGTCCTCAAGTGAAGTCTTGGTCCTGTCTTTGGGGAGGTTCTTTTTCAATTTTATTTTCCTGGTTGGGAGTTAGGGGCACCACCTGCCTTCTCCCTGGGCTTGATTCTGGGCCTTGAAGGCCAGAGGAGGTGTGAAGGTGGATGGGGACCCCTCCACCAGAGGCTGGGGATGCTCTGAGAGAGGAGAGAGCCCACTCCTGTGTCCATGGCTACATCTGTCCTGCCTCCTGTCATTGATGATGATGTATCCCTTGTGTCACAAGGGTCGACACCTAAATCTCATTGCAGAACCAGGTGTAGTGGTATGTGCCTGTAGTCCCAGCTACCTGGGAGGCTGAGGCAGGAGGATCACTGAGCCCAGGAGTTCAAGTGCAGCCTGGGCAATATAACAAATCAAAATCTAGTCTCGTCACATACTGTTCTCAGGTCATGTTGTAGGGTTGGTGGCCTCCCCAGCCACCCCAGGAATTCCATTTGAGGTCCTTGGAACTTCTAACTGGCATTTTCTGACCATTCCAGCACAGGGGCTCATCCATCGTTGAGGTCTCACTTTCCCAGCCTGGGTCCAGTCATGCCCTGTCGGGCCCTGATTTGTTCCTCCCCTTCTGTCCATGCCCCACTGTGTCACCTGGCCCTCAGGTTCATGCACAACCTATATGGCTGGGCACAGCGCTCCTCCTCAGCAAACCATTGTTCACACCTATTGTTACTGAGTCACGTGATGTACACCCAGACTGGGTCCACCCATTTTGCCCATTCTGGTCTCAGATTCTGGACTCCAATAAAGAGGCCTACCCTTGAGTACTATGTCTGTTTCATGACCTAGGACTTTGAGAAGATGCAGAAGGATTCCTTGAGAACTGCAGACCCTGTAGTCTGATGTGACATCTCCGTGTGAGTGTCCTGTACAAGGTGCTCTGTGGGATGTGCTGTCAGCCCATAGCCCCTGCTCTGAGGCACTTGTGCTTTGGGGTGAGCAGGCACCTGCTGATGGGACAGGACCCTCAGGCCACACGGACTGGCCTCCTGGGATTTCTGCCCTGCCCTCCAGGCCTCTGAGCACTGAACCAAGGAGGGGAGTCATCAGACTAGGATCAGGGTTCTCCCAAGAGCTGGCAAACCTTTGGTGAAAACTAAAATCCTCAGTCCCCTTGTGTAGTGCTGACAGCCTCCTGGCCTCAGCAGGGCCTCCAGAGCACCATTGTGGTCAAGATGGTCACCTTTTATTAAGCTTACTGCTCTGTGGCCAGTCCCTGTACCAACATATTGGCATTGATTTCTCAACACCGCCAAGAGGGACGGGTCCCTTGTCACAGGTGGAAGAAGTTGCAGAACTTGTCCAAAGTCACTGTGCTCAGAGTGGCAGAACTAAGACGGAAGCCCAGCAGAGCCTAGCCCCTGCCCTATAGCCCTGGTCACTTCCGGCCCAGGTGGAGAGAGGGGTTTGGTGCTCCTTTCTGGGTAACTTGATTCCTTCACTGGCCCCCATCACAGGTAGAACTGGGGACCTTCTCCTTAGCAGATGAGGCTCTGTCCTGGCAGCCACACCTGCGTCCCTGATTGTCCTCAGTGGCTGGCTTGCTCTGCACAACAAGGCTTCGTGGGGGAGGCTGGATTTCTGCCTGGCTGGGCTTGGGTCCTCACATCCATTTGGGATACGAAGGCAGGATGGCGAGAGTGGGCTTGGTTCTCTTGGGAGGGCTCCCCCTCCATATTTGGGGGAGAGTGGACACCGACAGCAGTGGCACTTTATTACACAACCCACCCCACCCCCCCTCGGCACACGTAGGTGACAGTCGGGCCCTGAGTCCATCTCTGCTCTTTTTCTTGCCCGCTCCTCGCTGTTCCTTTGGGGAGCCAGGGGAGGGGGCCTCAGAGCAGGCATTGCTGGGTGGGGCTTATGGGGGAGACCAGGGCACCCCCTCACTGAACCTCCAGTCCACGGCTGCCTTCCTGCAGAGACTTCCCCACGCTCAGTCTTGCCCGGGACCCTCCGTCCTTAGGCCTGCTCTGGCCTTTCCGCCTGCTCCTCTCCTTTCCTCCCCAGACCACGTGCTTTTGCTACCAGGTGCTCAGGTGTCCCCCTGCCTGCACTGCCACCACCATCCTTGTCCCTTCACTGGGCCATCCCATCGGACCTTCAGGACTCAGCTGTTGTCCCAAGCCTAGAGCAATCCCCACCACTGAAGCATCCATTTGCCACCTGTCCCTGTCTGCCATTAGGCCAAGCTGTGTCTTCCTCACATGGCCTTGTGTGATTTATTGTGTCTGGCTCCGTCCCGTGCCACTGGGGTGGAAGGGACAGCAAGGCCCAGGCTGGTCAGGATGGCGCTTGGGGGCTTGATGGTCTTGCTGGGCTCTGAACCATGTGGGTGCTGCAGGCAGATGCAAGGATGGGCAGACTCAGCTCCAGCAAGTTGACCTGAGCCAGCAGCAGGTGCCTCGGGCCCCAGAGTGTGCTCACTGTGGCCAGGTCAGCAGACTGTGGGTGTGTTCTACCTGGCCGAGGTGCACTCTGGCCCTCCCTCCACTGTCTGAATTTCTGTGACATCTGTCATCTGAGCCCCATATCTGTCACTCATGACACCTCTCTGATGCTTTCATATGGTCCCATCTTACCTCCCCATGATCTTGGGGAAGTGAGAACTGGAAGAGAATGCTCCTTTAGCTGATCCTGTAGTCTTGGTATCTGCATCTTTATTATTATTATTATTATTTTTTAGTTGTAGATGGACACAATGTCTTTTTTGTTTATTTATTTTTAGGCAGTGCTGAGGATTGAACCCAGTGCCTCACATGTGCGAGTCAAGTGCTCTACCACCAGTGCTCTAGCCACAACCCCAATCCCTTGGTATCTGCATCTTTATAGTAGCTAACCCCAGTCTTGACTAATTATGCATGAATTTCCATTTTTGGAATTTTATGTGGCAAACGCTACAGCCATATCCTCTCTAACTGCACCAGCTCTGGGGGTTCCTGACTCACCCCATCAATGGTGATTTCAACAAAACCTCAGCTAAGGACAGGGAGGAAAGTAAAAATGTGGCCATGGAAATCTCACAGTAGGCTCCACGGCTCCAAGATCATAGGAGACCATCTCCCTTGAGACCATCTGTCCTATGCACATGCATTTGATGCATGTCTTCTGAATAATTTGTCAAATGAGGGTGCCATCCAGGGTTGCCTTCTAATTCAGATTTCTGTGAACGGCAGAATACATGATTGATTGGGCATCTCTCACCCCTTGTTACTTTTATGAAATGGTACGGAAAAGCAGTCACCAACACTTGACCATATCTCCCATGTTGGATTTGCAAACAAAGGTTAATTTTTCTTCCTTTCTTTTCTCTCTCTCTCTCCC
>NW_026000020.1:5234018-5379934 GCF_001458135.2 Marmota marmota marmota
CCCCCACCCCCCCTCTCATGAAGCATCCCTACTTTACAAATTTAAAATGATCAGAAAAATTGATGCCACATAGAATCTTCTGGGCTTGAATGTTTCAGGCAGACCCCTGATTTTGTGCATACTCCTTGACGTGAATTAGGTTTGCTGCTTCAGAGGACCTGTGATGACTGATTTCTTGAGCATTTGTGTAACACGAAATGTAGGTGCCCAGAGGAGCAAGGCGGATGTATACTGAGCAACACTGCCGTTGTTCTCACATTTAATACCAGGGGGGCAGGGGGCAAAGGGTAGAAGAACTGGTACCTGCAACAGCCTGGACGAATCTCAAAAGCATCACACTTAGTGAAAGAAGCCAGTCCCAAAATGTTACATGCTGTACCATTCCATTTCTGTGACATTATCGAAAAGACAGCTTACGAGTGACAGAAAACAGATCTGCAGTTGCCAGGGGTGCTGGAGGGCTGGTATGTGACTACGGAGGAGCAGACAGGGGAGGTGTTTTGGGGAGGGGGTGATGGAACAGTTCTGTACCCACTGCCACTACCCAGGTGAGAGCCACATGACTGTACGTGGGTCAGAATTCAAGAGCTGCACACCAAAAATGGGTTGGATTTACTGAAAATAAAATAAATAATACCAGAAGGGTAAGCAATGCCGGGATTTGCACACTCACCAGCCTCAGAACCCCTAGAAGCCACCTCCTCTGTGCTGAGGTTTAGTAGCCTCCCCAGCCCGGGGCTGGCTCTGCCATTTTGCCAGTGGTAGCCCACCAGGTTTGGTGTCTGGTGACAGCCGGCTGCCTGGTTCTTAAACATCTGTCTTCTCTATAACCTTCTATGGAGGAAGGTAGGAGGGATCCTGCTGGGGTCTCTTTTATAAGAACCCTAATCTCATTCATGAAGCCTCCACCCTGTGACCTCAATCCCTGCTCCTATTATCATTGCCTTAAGAGTTAGGATTTCAACTTTTGAATTTTGGAGGGGAACACAAACATTCAGACCATAGAAGCCCTTTAACCAAGGGCATCTTCCTGACAGACTTGATCACGTGAGTCTCCTGCTGAAAATCTTGACACGTTCTCATTACCTTTAGGATAGAGTTCTAATACCTTAAGATGGCTCCATAGTCTAGAATATTTAGCTTTGCTCTGCTTATTTATCTAGCTCAGTTCTCGGTCCTCAATCTAGCACTCAGAACTTCAGTGACATTGAACTTCTTACAGAGCTTCATGAGTGTCACCTCTCTCCTGCCTCTGGGCCTTTGCACATGCTGTTCCCTGTGCTTAGAACCTGGCCCCACATCACCACCCTATACCCACCATACAGCATTTTTCTGGGAAATGTTCTGTTTATCTTCCCATACTCATCATAGCTCTCACTTTCATCGGGACTGAGCATTTCTCCTTTCCACTCTTGAAACTACCCTGTTTTTCTGTCTGAGCACCCACAGTCCCATGTCATAATGGCCCTCAGATCTAGGCTGTATGATCTTTGTAGGTGGGGCCCTCCCTCAGTTGTCACTGTTGAGTCCTCAGCCCCTGGTACAGTGCCTATAACTAGAAAGTGCTGAGGACATGTTTTATCATGAGCAGACCGAGGTGTCTGTAAAGTCCCAGAGCCAGTGACCAACAGGATTTGAGTGCCTGACATCTAGGTGCTGCTCCCTGTCCTCTGAATCACTTACCGTCTGGGTAGGAAGGTAATACATGTTGAAATGATTGAATCATTTGCTGAACCAAATGACAGGAACTCCAGATGCTGTCAGGGGACATCAGGGATGCTGAAGGACCTGAGGCTTGGAGGGAAAGTGTCAAGACATTTTTGCTCCAAATCATTCCTTAGCTTTTGTGTTAGCTTGTTTGTCACTGTGACCAAAATGCCCGACAAGAACAACTTAGAGGAGGAAAAGTTTATTTCGAGCTCTTGGTTCCAGAGATTTAGTCCTTGGTGGGCTGACTTCACCGCTCTGGGCCCAAGATGAGGCCAAGGACTATGGCGGAAGAGAGTGACAGAGGAGCCCTCATGGTGGATGGGGAGCAGAGAGACGGGGAAGGGGCCTCAGGGAAGAGGTACCCTTCCAGGGCATACCCCAGTGACCTACCTCCTCCAACCATGCCCCACCTGCTACGGTCACCACCTGGTCCATTTATACTGGAAGGGACTGATTAGGTCACAGCTCTCTCTGATACTGATATTTATCTGATATTGATATTTATCTGATATTGATATTTATCTGATAATATCTGATATTGCACCTCTGGATATTCATGAACATGGGAGCCTTTGAGGGACGCCTCACATCCAACCACAGCAGCTCTTCCCCCCTGATGTGTAGATGTGCTTCTCACACTGACGGGTTGCTGCCCACGCACCAAAGCTGGGCCGAGGGCCTGCTGCACCCAGCTCCATAGGTGACTTCAGGTAGCCCCAGGTCTTCCTGTCCTAGCCGGGAAACTCATTCACCACTTTTCTTTGTGTCCACTCTGCCTGGTGTCTCTCCCTTCCTTCTGCTTTTGTGTGTGTGGTTGTGTTACTGCGTCTCTGCTCTTGTCAACATTGAAGGATTTCCCAGTTTGTCCCTGTCTGAGCTGACACTCTCCTGCAGAGGGCTTCTGTAGCCAAATCACTTAGAGGGATCAAATCACTTAAATAAAAACGTTTAATAACTCGACAAAATTATTATTCAAGCATTTCAACATTTATTATCTTCCTATCCAGACTGGTAAGCCAACACCTCGATGTCATTCATTCAATTCCCGTTGGTCCCTGGCTCTGGGATTTTTCAGACACCTCTGTTCATGATAAAATATGTCCTTGGCACCGTCCTGTGGGGGGCTCTTCCCATTCCACTTCCCTCCCCCACAGCCCAAACAGTAGCTCTCCACTTGGAAAATAGTGTCTTCAGTCATGTTTTGAACAGAAGTATCACTGCTTGGAACCTGTGAGCCAGGTCCCCTGGGTACAGAGGAGGAATCAGTATTGACCCAGGCAGGGGAGCAGAGGGTGGGCTGTGGGGGCCTTATTGGGAGGAGTGAGCCCATTGCTCTCAGCCCTGGAATCACCTGGGCAGGTGAACACAGCCTGCACCCACTCCCAGGTAATTCAGCTAGTGCTGTCCACAGGAGCCCTGGTGAGCTCAGGTGGATGTGATCCTAAGCATTTGCAGACTCAGAGCCTTAGTTGGGCTCCCTGGGAGGAGATGGGAGGTAGACTCCGGAGACTTTTTCTTTTCTTTTTAATAATTTTTAATTACACAAGTAATTTAAAAAGTAATTACATAAGTAATTTTAATTATATAAATAACTAAAAAATACTACAGAAACACATAGATCAAAACTGGTCATTCCTTCCGCAGAGATAAGGTACTGTGTATCCTTTCCCATCTTTCCCATATTTTTACACAATGGGATGTGGAAATGGGCTCCTTCTGCGCTCTAGACTGAGGACAGTACTGTGGCACTGGGTGGCCCCCCCGGGCTGGTGGTGTGGCGCAGGCAGGCAGGTTGGCCCCAGCCTCCTGTAGCCTGCCGAGGAGGTGGAGTCCCAGGTGGAGATATTTCTTGGAGAATGTTCCTTTCCAGTGTGATTGGAAGTTGGCAGCACCTGGAAGGGTCTCCCTGGACCATTGATGCTACTGCCAAGAGTGGGGTAAGGAGAGGGCTCCCCACAAGGGGACAGGCCAGGGGATAGAGGGTTTATGGGCTGGCAGGGCAGAGGCCAGGCCTAGGTCTCAGAGACCAGAAAAGCTGTGACTGAGTTCACTGCAGGTGGCAGGAGCAGGTCCACAGAGTAAATGGGGTGAGAGGGTGGACGGCTGTGTGACTCTAAGGAATCCAGCTGAGCTACAGCCAGTTATAATGTTCATAAATGCAGACATGCCTATGGGGAGGTTACATTTTGTTTGTTTGCACAGAATCTCATTGGTTATACAGCTTGAGCATCCCTAATCCCCAAATCCAGAACACTCCAAAATCCACCAACATCATGTCCAAAGAGGAAAATTCCACACTTCACATCATGTCATAGATTGTACTCAAAATGCAGATGTACTAAAAATATTGAATAAAAATGACCTTCAGGCTATGTGCATAGGAATATATGAAACCAAAGACTTCCTGTTTAGGCTTGGGTCCCAGCCCCAAGAGATCTCGTTATGCCTACGCAGATATTCCAAAACCTGAAAACATCTGTAATCTGAAACACTTCTGGTTCTAAGCATTTCAAAGAATAATTAGTCTGTACTACATTTGCAAATTTTCTGTAGATTTTTGAAAATTCTGTGATATATTGTATAAGTACTTCGTCAGAAGGTAGACCTGCCTTATTTCTTCTACCCACTCCCTAGTAGTTAAACATTCCCATAGCAAGGGGTACTTATGATATGCCTAATTTTTAATGTAAGTTCGACTTCAAGAACATTACATTTGCTTCTGCACACGTGCCTCTTCGAATAGTGCTATTGAATAAACTTCTAGAAGCAGAACTGCTGGGTCAAAAGATAAGAATGTTTAAAATTTTGATAGAAACTGTTAAGTAGGTGCTCAAGAAATGGTGATGATTTTTAAACTCCTATCATGAGCATATGGAAGTACCCGTTTCTCACATCCCAGCAATGATGAGTAGTTTCTACCTTTTTAAATTTCCAGAGACGTCATTGCTACATTCAGGCAATTAGTGAGGTCACCCCATATTTTTTATACACTTACAGGACATTTGCTGTCTTATGAGTTGTTTCTACATACCATTTGCCCACTTTTCCCATTGAATTGTTCCTGAATTTTCAGAAAAGCTCTTTTTAAAGTCAAAGATGTGTGTGTGTATGTGTGTGTGTGTGTGTGTGTATGACATTTATATAAAATATCTTATAAATGTATATTCATATACCCCCACATGTACACACACCCTCTACTGTATATATTGTTAAACTTTAACTCAAATGTTTCAACTATATTGAAAGATTTCACTCTGAAGAAAATGTTTGGAAAAGATAAAATAGAGGGGCTGGGGTTGTGGCTCAGCGATAGAGTGCTCACCTAGCATGTGCAAGACCCTGGGTTCGATCCTCAGCACCACATAAAAAAATAAATAATAAATAAAACAAAGGTATTGTGCCCAACTACAACTAAAAAATAAATATATTTTTTTAAAAAAGATAAAATAGAAAGTCACCTACTATTAGGACAAGAAAAAATAAAAAAAAAAAAAAGAAAGAAAAGGCTCCTGATTACAGGACCTTCTAAGTTATGTTCAGCTTGGCCAAGTAAGAAGAGCGAGGAGGAGGGGGTCAGGAATCGCATTGGTGAACCTCACTGGATTGCATGCTTTATTCCCCCCGCACTCTGTAAATAATTGAGATAAAATTCAATAATTGAGATAAAATTCCTAAAACAAGGTTGTGAACTATCAGCAATATCTAATTCCAGAACATTTATATCATCCAGAAAAGGAACCATGTATCCCCTTCATAGCTTCTTTAAGCATTTGGAACAAGCTTTGCACTGTCTGGGCTTTTCATTGTGGATAGTCTTTAAATTCCTACTTCAGTCTCTTTAGTAACAACTAAGCTGTAGGTCTGTTCATCATTTCTGCTGCTTCTTGAGTTGCTTTTTTTGGGGGGGTGGCAGTAACTGGGGATTGAACTCAGGGGCACTGGACCACTGAGCCACATCCCCAGCCCTAGTTTGTATTTTATTTAGAGACAGGGTCTCCTGAGTTGCTTAGTGCCTCACTTTTGCTGAAGCTGGCTTTGAACTCGAGATCCTCCTGCCTCAGCCTCCCGATCCGCTGGGATTACAGGCATGCGCCACCGCACCTGGCTTGAGTCGCTTTTGGTGGCTAGATCCTCTCTAGGAACTTGTCTGTTCCATCGAGGTTATCAAGTTTGTTGGTATACAGTTGTTCAGAATATTTCCTTGTAATTGTTTTTCCTTGTGTAATGTTGGTAGTGATGGCTCTTTTATTCTTGATGTTTTACAATTTGTCTTCTATATGTATATTTTTTCTTGGTTAGTCTAATTAGTTTTGTCCATGTTGTTGATTTTTTTTTTTTTAAAGAACCAACTTTTGGCTTTGTTGGGTTTCTCCATTTTCCTCATCTCAATTTCATCAATTTCTAATCTCTATTCTTCTCCTTCTGCTTGTTTTCAATTTATCTTGCTCTTGTTCTAATTTTTAAGGTAGAAGGTTTGGCTTTGATTCAAGATTTTTCTTTTTAAATGGAGGCATTTATAACTATATAGTTCCTCATAAGCCCTGTTTCAGTTGTACCCCATAAGTTTTGTTTTTATGTTTTGTTTTATTTGGGCTAGCCTCAGAATGTTTTCTAATTTCTCTTCTGAGTTCTTCAACCCATTGGTTATTTGGGAACATGCTAATTTTCACATATTTGTGAATTCCCAAATTTCCTTGCATTATTGATTTCTAATATGATTCTGTTCTGGTTAGAGAGCATTCCTTATATATTTTAACTATTTTAAAATATATTGAGATTTATTAAAAGATGATCTACCCTGAAGAATGTGTGTTCTGCTGTCACTGGACGAGTGTTCCTTAGATGTCTGTGAAGCCTCATTGGTTTACCATATTGTTCAAGTGTTCTACCTCTTTGTCGATTTTATGTCCACTTTCCATATTAATTGCTGAAACTGTCACTGCTGAATTATCCATTTCTCCCTTCAATTCTGTCAGTTTTGCTTTGTATATCTTGACACAAAACCATTTTATTTTTAAATTTTTAAGATGTTTTCTAATTAGTTATACATGACAGCAGAATGCATTTTGACACATCATACATAAATGGAGTACAACTTCTCATTCTTCTGGTCGTACATGATGTAGAATCACACTGGTCATGTAGTCATATATACACATGGGTTGTTAATGTCTGAGTCATTCTCCTATCTTTCCTACACCCATACCCCTTCTCCCCTCCCCTTTCTCCTCTCCCCTCTGCCTAGTCCAAAGTACCTCTATTCTTCCTGAGACACCCTCCCCCACCCTTATTGTGAATTAGCATCCACATAGCAAACATTCAGCCTTTGGTTTATTGGGATTGGCTTATTTTGCTTAGCATATTTTTCAGCTCTTTTCATTTACTGACAAATGCCATAATTTCGTTCTTCTTTAAAACTGAGTAATATTTCATTATGTATATGTACCACATTTTCTTTATCCATTAATCTGTTAAAGGGCATCTAGGTTGGTTCCACAGTTTAGCTATTGTGAATTGAGCTGCTATAAACATTGATACGGCTGTGTCACTATAGTATGCTGATTTTAAGTCCTTTGGGTATAAACCAAAGAGTGGGATAGCTGGGTCAAATGGTGGTTCCACTCCAGTTTTTCTGAGGAATCTCCACACTGATTTCCATAGTGGTTGCACCAATTTGCAGTCCCTCCAGCAATAATGAGTGAACCTTTTCCCCCACATCCTTGCCAACATTTAGTGTTGCTTGTATTTTTGATAATTGCCATTCTGACTGGAGTGAGATGAAATCTTAGAGTAGTCTTGATTTGCAATTCTCTAATTGCTAGAGGTGTTGAACATATATTTTTTCATATATTTGTTGATTGTATTTCCTCTTCTGTGAAGTGTCTGTTCAGTTCCTTAGCCCATTTTTTGATTGAGTTGTTTGTTCTTTTGGTGTTTTTTGAGTTCTTTATATATCCCGGACATCATTGCTCTGAGATGCATGTGGTAAAGTTTTTTTTTTTTCCATTCTGTGGGCTCTCTATTCACTTTATTGATTGTTTCCTTTGCTGAGAAGAAGCTTTTTAGTTTGAATCCATCCCATTTATTGATTCTTGATTATAATTCTTGTGCTTTAGGAGTCTTGTTAAGGAAGTCAGACCCTAGGCCAACATGGTGACGATTTGGGCCTACTTTTTCTTCTATTAGGCTCAGGGTCTCTGTTCTAGTGCCTAAGTCTTTGATCCACTTTGAATCGATTTTTGTTCAGGGTGAGAGATAGGGGTTTAATTTTATTTTGTTATATATGGATTTCCAGTTTTGCCAGCACCATTTGTTGAAGAGGCTATCTTTTCTCCAATGAATGTGTTTGGCACCTTTGTCTAGTATGAGATAACTGTATTTATGTTGGTTTGTCTCTGCATCCTCTATTCTGTACCATTGGTCTACATGTCTATTTTGGTGCCAATATCATGCTTTTTTTTTTACTATGGCTCTGTAGTATAGTTTAAGTTCTGGTATTGTGATGCTTCCTGTTTCACTCTGCTTTTAAGGACTGCTTTGGCTATTTTGGGTCTCTTGTTTGTTTGTTTTTGAGCACAATTTTTCATATTTCTGGTTGTATACCAAGTATAGTCACATCAATTAATGTCTTCATACCTGTACTTTGGATAATAATGATCATCACATTCCAACATCATTTATAATCCCATACCCCCTCTCTTCCCCTCCTACCCCTCTGCCCTATCTAGAGTTCGTCTGTTCCTCCCATGTTCTCTCTCCCTATCCCACTATGAATCAGCCTCCTTATAGCAAAGAAAACATTCAGCATTTGTTTTCTGGGGGATTGACTAACTTCACTTAGCATTATCTTCTCTAACTCCATCCATTTACCTGCAAATGCCATGATTCTATTCTCTTTTATTGCTGAGTAATATTCCATTGTGTATATATGTTGGGTCTCTTATTGTTCCAAATTAATTTCATGACCGCTTTTTCTAGTTCTATAAAAAATGTCATTGGAATTTTAATAGGAATTGCATTAAATTTTGGTAGAATGGCCGTTTAATATTTAATTTAAATATTAATTCTGCCTATCCAAGAACAAGGGAGATCTTCCCATCTTCTAAGGTCTTCTTTAATTTCTTTCTTAGTGTTCTGTAGTTTTCAATGTAGAGGTCTTTCACCTCTTTTGTTAGATTGATTCCCAAGTATTTTATTTTATTTTTTTTGAGGTTGTTGTGAATGGGGCGGTTTTCCTATTTTCTCTTTCAGTAGATTCATCGCTGATGTATAAGAACACGTTTGATTTATAGGTGTTGATTTTATATCCTGCTACTTTGCTGAATTCATTTATTAGAATAAATAAATTAGAATTTTTTTTGATCTTCTAAATATAGAATCATGTCATCAGCAAATAGTGATAGTTTGAGGTCTTCCTTTCCTATTCATAGCCCTTTAATTTATTTCCTTTGTCTAATTGCTTAGCCTAGAGTTTCAAGGACAACATTGAATAGAACTGGTGAAAAAGGGCATCCTTGTCTTGGAAGCAAAACTGTTTTAGATGCATGTATGTGTATAATTATAAATCCTGACTGGCTGTCTCCTTTTTTTTTTAAAATATATATATATATATTTTTAGTTGTAGTTGGACGTAATTCCTTTATTTATTTATTTATTTATATGTGGTGCTGACGATTGAAGCCAGGGCCTCGCACATGGTAGGCGAACATTCTACCGCTGAGCCACAATCCCAGCCCCAGCTGCCCCTTTTATCATATGGTTTTCCTTTATATTACTTTTTGTCTCAGACAATATTTTGCCTGATAGCAACAGAGCTACTCCAGCTACGGTTCTGTTACTGTATCTATAATGTATCTTTTTTTCCATCTTTTTACTTTCAACCTATTAATATTTTTGAATTTAAAGTGTATCTCTTGGGACTGCGGATACAGCTCAGTGGTCAGGTACCTTAGATTGCTTACCTAGCCTGTGCAAGGCCTTGGGTTCAATCACCAGCACCACAAAATAAATAAATAAAAATAAAACACAAAGTATCTCTTGCAGATAGTATATAGTTAAATTGTTTTGTTCTAGTTATCCTCTCTGTTATTTTTTAATTGGAGTTTTTAATCCATTTTAATTTAATACGTTTTATTAAGGTAGAGTGGACGTCCACCGTTCTGCTCTGTGGTTTCTGTATGACTGTTTCTGTTTTGTTCCCCCCCCCCCCTTCCTTCATTGCTAAGCACTCCATGCTTGATAGATATTTTCCGGTATACCATTTTAATTCCCTTGTAATTGCTTCTGTGATTTGTAAATGTATTTTCGTGGTAGTCAGCTTGGGGATTTACATCTTCATTTACATTCTAACTTAAACTACCTATTTTGTATTCATACCAGCGTGATTTCAATAGTATACAGAACCTTTTATACAGCTCTATTCTCTCTCTCCTTTTCTGTGCTGTTATTATCATTACAAAGCATATCTTTACATATTACATGCTCATTAACACATGTGTAGTTACACGCTCACCCAGTTGTCTTTTAAATTAGAATTTAAAAAGTGATGAACAAAAATACATGTACATTTTCTTTGATATTTACCTATATAGCCACCTGTCCTAGCACTCTCCATTTTTTATTCACGTAGATTTGAATTACTGTCGAGTTTCCTTTAGTTTTTCTGGTAAGGCCAATTTTCTTGTAACAGTTTCTCTACAGTTTTTTTAAAATCTGGGAATATCTTGGTTTGTGTTAATTTTTCCTTCATTTAAAAAAAATTGAGGCAAAAACATAAAATTATCCATTTTAAAGCGAGTCATTTCATGGCAAAATTAGTACATCCACAGTGGGGTTCAACCGTCACCTCTGTCTCATTCCAAAACATTTTCTTTACCACTAAAGGAAACTGTGCCTATTAGGCGGGCCATATTTAGTGTTCTTTCTCCAGAGTCTACTTGTTGCGGCACTTTGAATAGTTTATCTGTCTTCCATGAGGTTTTGAGAAGCCAGTGAATGGTCTTATTGAGGATCCCGCGTATGGGATGGGTTGCTCCTATCTTTTGCCTCTAAGATTCTGTTTACCTTTGGCTTTGGCAGTTTGATTATGACTGTCAAAAGCCGTCAGGCCTAGGTATGTATCTTTTTGCCTTTATCATAATTGGAGTTCAGTGAACTCCTCAGATGTGCAGATTCATGTTTTCTTCAAATTTTGCAAGTGTTCAGCTCTTAGTTCTTCAGATGTTCCTTCTGCACCTGTCTGTTCCCTACTGAGCCTGTCAGCATGCGTGTGTTGGTGCATCAGTGGTGGTCCACAGGCCTTTGAGGATTGATTATTTCATCATTACATCTTTCTTTGACTTAGACTGGTTGATCTCATTCGACTTGACTTTAAGCTTACTGAATCTTTCTTCTACCAGTTCAGATAGGTCATTGAGCGCCTTTAGTGATTTTAAAAAATTAATTATTCTAACTCTTCGTCTCCACGATTTTTATTTGGTTCTCTTTTATATTTTGTATCTCTTTGTTTGTATTCTCTATTTCATGAGATGAAATTTAGTTCTGATCAGGAGGGTTTCTCATTGCTTTTGTGGAGGTGTAAATTTTTGGAGGTCTGTATTCTGCCATTTTGGCTGATATCACTTGCTTTGGTTTTATTATTAAAAGTGTTTTTAAATCACGTTGAATGTTTGGTATCTTATTTAAGAAAGCTCCATTTTGCTACTTATTCATTCTGTGTCCTGGTGCAAGTTAAAGAACTCGTCAACCTCAGTTTCATTTCTTTCTTTTTTTTTTTTTCCAGTTTCATTTCTTGATTTTTTTTTAGTTGGTTTCCAGGTGAGAGCTCCAGTTTTTACCACCTCTGAACTTCTGCACTTCTAAAGACCGTATTTTCACCTGCATTTTCTGTTTTGCCTTACACTGTTTTACTGAGTTTAGTTTTCTAGTTCTTACCATGCCCTGCAATCATGTTTTTGTGAGAATTCTTTCATTCTGGATTGTAAACATTCTTCTGATAGCATCTTCCTGGTGCTTGGTTTTTACTCATTCCTGCTGAGAAAATTTAAAAATACAGTTGCTTTGTATTTAACCATAATAAAAGAAAAAAACTAGGGAGAAGATGCAGTTGCTCTTCCCACCAACATCCTCCTGCTTCGTTTAGCAGCTCCTTGATGTGAAGTTCAAGGAGAGTCTTCGTACAGGGTACATCAAGTCTGAAGTTCAAGTGCCATATTATCTAAGCTGTGTGTCTCATGTATCCTTTATAGTGGCTGAAGAGTTGACCTCAACCACAGATTTCATTTGCTGCCTTGACTAAACCTTCTCTGTAAGCTGTAGCCCCTGAACTTGAACTCTGGCTTCCTTTGGCTGGTCCCATACTCCAGATGCCCGATTGCCACAAGCACACTCTCTCTCATGCCTTGTATCTTTCCATTCCGAGCACCCTCTCACTATCAAGCTGGATAGTGAGCTAAAGCTGACTCAGTGGTCCCTTGTTCCAGGGTTTGAGGAAGGATGCATGCACCTGCCATCTCTGGAAGACCCAAGTTCATTCTCCAGTTTCCCAGTGCCTGTAGCTGGGGATCTGTCTTGGTCAGCTTAGGCTGCTGTAATAACAGAGTACCAACCACTGGGTGACTTAGAAACAACAGAAATGTATTTCTCACAGTTCTGGAGGCTTGAAGCTCAAGGCCAGAGTGCTGGCAGATTTAGTGTCTGCTTCCTGGTTTGTGGGTGGTGCCTTCCTGCCATGTCCTGACCTGGCAGAAGGGGTAGGAGGGCTCTTTGGGACAACTTTTATTTGAGTCTAATCCCTTTCATGAGGGCTTCATCTTCATAATCTAATCACATCCCAGTTCCCAACACCTTGGGAATTAGGGTTTCAACAGTGAATTTGGGGGGTCACAATCAATTTGTTTATGGCAGGATCATAACCATCCTCTCTCCAGTGGGGTAGGTGTTAGGGATGGTCGGGATGCCCCGGTGGCGAGGCTAGGCAGGCTGACTGTCCATCACTGGGGAGAGGATGGGGTTCAGGGCCTCCCCTTTTGTACCTGCTTCCAGCCCTTCATATTTCTTCCCCCACAGGCCTGTGCATGGGGTTATGGTCCGTGGCTCCATCCAGCCATTGCTGTATGTGTCCCCTGCCTTGAGCCCTCCCCCCTGGCTCTGTGAGCCGCGCGGTTTCCTTGAGTTGTATGGCAGGTGCAGAGAATTTGCTGCCCATCCTGCTCTTTCTTGGATTCAGTGTCACAGGTCTGTGGCAGGAAGGAACAAGAATTGGTCTTAAGCTTCCAGGGACCCCTTAGCACAGGGTCTAACCCAGCTTCCCCTTTGCACCCTCTGCTGGCCTGAGTCTGCAGGGGCACGAGGCACCTGTGGATCTGCTGTCCCAGGTGCCCTCAGCACAGGCGGCTCCCCAGCCACAGATCATCTGCTGTGGGTGGCACTATTTCTGAATCCCAGTGAGTTGGGACGGACGGCCACAGCAGGCCTGCATGGAGGTGGCGTGGGTGGGTCTCCATGTGCTGCATGTTGAGCGTTGCCAAAAATACCAGCGTGCAATGAGCCCCTCCATTAGCGCGCGCCTCCCTTCCCCATGACATCATCTCATTTGGTCTGAACAGCAGCCTGTGTGACAGGCCTTGTCATCCCCTGTAGAGAGATGAGAAACTTACCGGGCCCATGCTGGTGACACCAGGACTGCAGTGTAGACAACAAGGTGGCACGCTTCTGTCCCACTCAAGCTTAGATTGACCCCTCCACTTGGTTGCTGGGGCTTTGTCATTTCCGGTCAGTCTCACTAGTGGTGCTTTATGTGAGCTTCATGCAAGCACACTCTTTGGTAGTGCAGAACCACTGCTGCCCTTCCTGGAGCGCCTGCTGTGGGCAGGACCCCTGCTGGGCTCCGCAGGAGCCTGAGAAGGACAACTTACAGTTTCTTCTCTGCTTTGAGCCCCCTAGTGACCGCCTGCCTATCTTAGTCCCAGCCAGCTTGGTGGTTTTCCCAGCTCTCAGCACACAGCAGGTTGCCTCTGAGTTCTGGGAGGTGGGTACTGGATCCTGGGAATCTGGGTGGAGAAACACTGCTTGCTGGTCCTCCATGCCTTGAGGTGGTCCACCAGCACATCCACCCTCCTGCCCCTGGGCTGGTCACTCTGGGTTGGCACGGAGACTTGCCTCATTGTGGGCCCTTTGTGTTTGGCAACCTGCCCAGCCTCGGCCACCCCGAAGCATACATTTCTTTCTGCTGCCTGGCTCCTCCTGGGGCTCAGGACTCCCATGGGAGACATCTGAGGCTTGCTCTCCTAAACCTGCCATCATAGATCCTTCTACCTGAGGATCTTCTTGCCACTATCTGTGTCTACCCAGGTCTGTCTCACTCTAAGGCTCTTCATCCTTTGCCAGATTCTGTCCCACCTGATGAAGAAGGGAGGCTATTTGAACACACTGGGCATGTGCAAGGATTGGGAATTCATGTTTGCTCAGTCTGCTGGTTACTGAGCTGTTCAATGTGACTCTGACAGAAAGGTATCATCATGCTTCTGCCCTGTGAAATCTATAGCAAACAGACCCTCCCTTTACTCATACCACCCTTACAGCTTGCTTCCACCTGTTCTAGGTGTAGCTCTTCTGAAAAGACACCAAGCCCCTTTGTCCTACAGATCTATCAATGGAACCAGAGAGAGCATGTCCAGGCAGCTTCCAAGGGTTCAAATGGTTTGATGTCACTCAACCAGCTCCTATTTGCTCAGGGCATTAGTTGGGACTCTTGCAGGTAAGGTTTGCAAAGACTTGAATATAGCTATTTTTAAAAAAAATCCAGTCACAGAAGTTGTGGCTTATATAATTGGAAAGCAATGGATGTTCAACTTCAGGAACAGCTGGATCCAGGACTCCAGAGTCCCCTCTGTATATTTACTTACCTTTTTTCATCTCAGTGATTTTTCCTCTCTAGACTCAAATCTTCCTAGGCCCAAGAGAAAAGAAATATCTATTTCCACCTGTTCCCAAAAGCCATAAGCCTCACTCTCCTTGACTCACTCACTTATCCTGAAACAGTCACTTGCCAGGGGACAGAGCAGGATTGACTGGCTTATGCCTGGGCCACGTCTGTAGCTCCTGTCTTGGGCTAGACAGTGTGTTAAATTGTGGCCTTGGCAGGTTCATAGCGAATCCCTGAAGGATCACAGTTTCCAGTCCTGCTAGATAAGCAGTCCCCTCAGCTCCTCACCATGCATTTTGAGTGGATGCAACCCAAGTCATCTTGACTTCCCCCGATGAGTTCTTGTCTCTAGGAGGCTGCATCCCTGGGCTCCCCTTTATATGACCTTCAGCAACTCAAGTGAAAACCTTTGTTTTGGTGACTGTGTACATTGGACATGGAACTGTGTGCTCCCCATTTTCTGTTTTAGATTCGTTGCCCTTACCCCCCGAGACCCTCATCCAGGTTTTGAAGGGTTTGGTGGCCCTTCCCTAGGAACCCCAGGTGATGCAGCCTAGCCATTCCTAGAAGGCAGATGTTCTAACCTAAGCCTGAATCCTAAGAGGCACCTCTCAGAAGTGGGCTCCTTCCCCTCCCCCAGTGGTGCTGTGGGCCCAGCTTCCACCACCAGCTCATAGACCAGGAGGACACTCTTGGCCATGATTGGCCTCCATTGCTGGGTGGTGCAGGTACCAAACTGGTGGCAGCTACTTGTCCTGCAGGTGAGCAGGCTTATGTACATGGAGCATGTTCCCCCCGTACCCCAACTGAAGCCTCCCCTGATGACATGAGGGTCACACCCACAGATCTTGACCTGCCTCTGGAACAGGGGTTCTCTACCCTGGCTTATTCAGAAGTCACTTGGGGCCTTTAAAATTACTGACACCTGCCCCGCCCCACCCCGCCCCAGTCTTGTTGATCTAAAGTGAGTTCTTATATTTCAAGTACAGAGGAATCAGATCTGGGCGGAGTGTGAGAGTGCTTAGATTTAACAAGTGTGCAGGGAGCACTGAGGCTGCGGCTCCCAGAGCCTTCCAGAGGCAGGTTCTTTGAGTGGCAGGGCACTGGCGTTCCCTCCTCGAGGCCTCTGCAGGCTGGGTACAAAAGCCTGTAACCCGACTCATCATCACGGACTCAAGCTCATCCTGCTGCCTCTGGGTAGAAGCCAGAGCCGCCGCCTCTCCATGCGTGGGATTGTCCACTGGGTTTAAAGCAACTGTCAAGTCCACCCGTGGGATGTGTCAGCCAGGATCTGCAGGTGGGCTTACCTCTCAGCACCTCAAGCTTAAAAAGAACACTCAGTACGCTTCCTCCAGCCCTAGCAATCTGAGTGGCAGAGTTGGTGGAAGGAGGTGGAGGTGTCACATTCACCCAGGTGCAGGTCAAGGGCACTGGCCTGATGTTGCAGGAGCCCAGCCCTTCCCTGTCTACCCAGCATTCCTTGCATTCCGGGTGGAGTTGCATCGCCCCGCCCTGGCCTTCAGCTAGAGGTTGGACTCCTTGGACGTGGAATCCAGCCCTGTGGGGCTCCTCTCCCCACCTCAGGCCCGAAAGCCAGAGAGAGCCAGAGCCGGAATCCCGTGAAGGCACCTGAAGATACACTCAGACACGGGAGTCCCATTGTCCTGGGGGCTCAGCTGCCAGGAGACCCCGGCTTCCTCCCCCACCCCACCCTGTACCCTTGCTTCTTGTGTGTCCCACCTGCCACCTGGTGACTCTGTCTTTGCCTATCTCCCTCCTTCCTGTGCTGGGGATGGAACCATCTATCACTGAGATAGACCCCAGCCTGACTTAGTCTTTGATAAATGACCGACACCTGACTCCAATGAACACGATCATGTCTAACTCAGCTTCCATATAAGGGAAAAATGTATATGGCCTATTCAGAACAGTCGCTGGCACGCAGTAGCGGTAAGCTGCCATTGTCCTTGTCCTGCTTTGGCTTTCTGCAAGAGTGAGAAACCCCCGACCCTTGTTTGCTGGCGGGATCCTGCCCACAGGCAGAGGGGGGAGCACTGGCTGTGGCTCGCTGAGGACTCCGGGACCCTGCCATGGCTGCAGTGACCCTTGCCAATAGGAGGATCACAAGGTTACTGTATCGCCCTATATGTTTACCTGTGCATTTTATTAAGCACCCACTATGTCCTCAGCACCAGGGCATCTCCAGAAGGCACCAAATTTATTGGTACTATCCTCAAAGACTTCAGAGTCTCCTTGAGGAGGCCAGCCATGACCCACAGGGCAGTGTAAGTGCTGAATGGTGTGGGCCATCTGTAAACTACCCGCCCTATGGAAATATTTAAGAAAATGGGGACTTTGTTGTCTTTTCCAGGTCTTTAAAATACCAAGGCTATCATGATTTAGAATATTAGTTGTCTTCACATAATGAGCCACATGTGTTCCCATACTGCTTCATGTCCTCGCTCTCCAAATGTGATGTCTCGGAATTACAAAAGAGGAAGATATTTCTGTCAAACCAAACCAACCCCCGCATCTGAATCACACAGGGGCACTTTGTTAGAGAATCATACCAAATGGCTCCAATAAAATAAAATCAACTATTTGGGAGATTTTTGTTTTGTTTTGTTTTTCTTTAGATCTTCAGAAGAAAGTTAACACTGAAAAGACTCTAAAGTGAGTCTGGGGCTGGGGCTCAGTGGTAGAGCACTTGCCTGGCATGTGTGAGGCGCTGGGTTCAATCTCCAGCACCACATAAAGGTATTGTGTCCATCTACAACTAAAAATATATATTTTTAAAAGTGACTCCAGGTTTCTTACTTGATGAATATTCTCCTTGGGTTTTATAAACCTCAGCGATGAGAGTCACTCATTCATAAAATATTTATTGAGCTCCTTCTGTGTGCGTATTAGGAATACAGAGAGGCAAAGAACCAGTCAGTGTCTGCCCTCAAGGGAGCTAAAAAGTCCAGGAGAGGGATGGATACAAACTAATTGTGGTGGATGAGCAGGCGCTCAGAGGGCGGGTGCAGGGAGAGGAAGCCCTGGGGACCAGGGTGCTGGAACAAGCTGCTGATGTGTGTGGATGAGGCAAAGGGTGCACATTTCCTCAGGACGGGATGTGCAGAGCACTAGGCGTGGCTGTGTGGGGGCAGGTGGCAAGAAGGGCAGACAGGCTTTCTGGGGTATTACCATGGCCATTCATTTTTCTGCATCACAAACATCTGAGGACTAGATTTTGAAAATATATATTGGCCTCAGCTCCAACATGTTTTAGATGTTGGCTAACCACAACATTTTTATATTAAAAAAAAGTTCATGCCAGTTGTAAAGACCTTCATTTTTCAAAGATCGTAAGATGGCATATTAGATAACAGTCCAAGTCATTTATATTACAATTGAGACCCAAAGAGAAAGTGACTTGTTGCATGTCACTCACCTTGTTAGTAGCTTGTCAGTGGTGAGCCAAGTCTAGAACCCAGTTCTACACATTTATTCTGTTTCTGCTAATGTTGGCAGCAGGCTTTCAGGTGAGTGCAGATCTGAGCAGCTGGCCCTAAGTACTGTACTGAGAGAAATCCTGAGAATTGCTCATAGGATTGATTATTGATGTCTGCCAAGGACAGGTCATAGATGATTAGCAAGTGGGCCCCATGTGGCCATTTGGCCTTATCTTTCCTTGTGGTAAAAATGAAGCATCTCTAAAAACAGAAGCTGTAGTTAGTGAAAACTTGTTAAAAACTAAACTTAGGATGTATTTATTAAGGCTTTTTACATGTATTCTGCTCCAACACATCCTCAGGGCTGTGAACACTAAGCTGAATTCCACATAGCCTGGCCCTCACTAAGCTAATGGCAAAAATCCCTATTCAGGAGGAACTTTCCTTGAACATCAATAGCTTGTAACAAAATGGAAAAGTTAAAAAAAAAATTAACAGTAGATTTAAGCTGTGTGGTACAATAATACTAGTAGTCTTAACTATTTTTAAGTTAAGTTAAAATGGAAATTAAATTAATGCCTTCTTTAGTCATTAAGCTAGCAAGATGATTTTGGACTTATGGGGGATTAAAATATTACCTGTATTTTTATTCTCAATTTGAAAAACATAGGCAAACAGGTGTGGGCATGCAATTTGTTTTCAGTAACTTCATAATTTCCAGAAACCTTCACCTCCATCTCTAAAACCTGAGTGTTCTCCCAGGTCCTGGAGATCACTGGAGCACTCTGGCTTTTGCTCCCAAGCATGGACCAGTTTGCAGGGTCATGGCTTAGCTTGGGGTATTGGCTGATGGAAAATATAGGAGCTGCCCATGAGGCAGGTGAATAGGAAAAAAGTTCACAGTTATTGACAACAGACAGTGTCCTGCAGGCCCACGAGGGCAGATTGGTGGCCTCTGTGTAATTTGATTTACAAAGTACCAGCTCACTTACCAGGGACAAGTATTCGATTTCATTAGCTGACTGGTTCCTGACATATTTATTTTTTATAAGTGCAGACACCGGCTCTGTGTGGCACCCCTCTATTTCTGTCCTCTGTGCTGGAGTCTCTTTCTTTAGTCTCTTGCAACCTGCCATCTCCCAGTGTTCCTGATGCCTCCACATTGAATCATCTCTAGCTGTGTGTCTTACTCATCAGGCCGCCAGGTTCCCGAGTGCAGTTCTGCACAGAGCCGCCGGCTGATAGAACGTTGGATAACAGCCTGCTGTTCCAGGATTGTTCTGTTCTCTCCTGCTCTGGCTGTCAGCTGGGACTGACTGTCCTTCTTCCCCGTCAAAGATAGACAACCTCCTCTCACCTCATAGAGTAACTGATAAGCCTGGCAGCTGTCGCTGTGGGGCTCAGTGTTGGGAGTTGTTGATCTAGCAGAGTGGCACCTTGTAGGAGAGGAGCAGGATCTGGAGGTCAGGGGCCTGTCATCGAGTGGTGCCTTTGCTGCTAATTGACCATCAGTGGTGTCTCTGTCTGCAGCTGTACCTTCATCTGCTGAGTGAGGGACCAGTTTCACACTCTCCTGTGACTTGTGGTGTACAT
Organism: Marmota marmota marmota; assembly: GCF_001458135.2. Taxonomy (NCBI): domain Eukaryota; kingdom Metazoa; phylum Chordata; class Mammalia; order Rodentia; family Sciuridae; genus Marmota; species Marmota marmota. The sequence continues at coordinate 5,253,684 of NW_026000020.1, forward strand.
GACTGGGGACCTTGCCACTGTGTAGAGGGACACGGCGCTTTAGGGAATGATGCTTGCATGGCATTCCTGCACCTGTGTGTACAAGCTGCAACTGCCTCTGCAGCACAAGGGCCCCATCGGGGAGTGAAATAAAGAACAAGTTGAGTAGCTGACCTGGGCCCCGGGGTATGGTGGGCTGTTTGGGGCAGATGCCTTGCCTTCCTCTTAGGAGTCTCAAGGACAGGGTTGCCTTAATGAGCTGCCCCAGTTGGAAGCAGTGCTGTAGTGGTCAGTGGAAAGGATGAGCTTTTCCTTCCTTTTACCCATATCTTTGTCACCTGTGACTTGGGCCTATTTCTAAAGGAGCGATGGGGTGACCACCGCAGGCCAACCCCAGCTCAGAACAGCAGGCACTGCTGGCTGAGTCAGCCCTTGTCCAGGGATCTTCCAAGGAGCCCCAGTGGCCCCTCAATTCCACAGCATGGATTTTCTGGAAGGCTTTAGAAGAGGCCAGAACACGGGTCCCATCTTTAGGACCAAGTTCTTGAATGACTTCTCTTGCATCCTGGGAGTTGGGAGGAAGTACCTGGAATCTGATGGGGATTAGCTGCAGGTGGCCGTGGGTGCAGGGCTGCTTCTGACTCCTAGCAAGGGCACTGCCCTGGGGGTTCCTCATGGTCCCCTGCTTTATGCTCAACTGGAGAGAACTGTGAGAAACACTCTATGTAAGAGTGTTGTGTCCTACGGCTGCTCTTTCTGTTTCTTTCTGAGTTTGACTAGAGAACAGTGTAATCCACAGGGCCACTGGGGTCTCTAAAACCTCACTTTGAAATATTAAGCAAGAAAAGGATGTAACTGGCAGGTACCACTTGTAAAAGTTAACTGTGAACAACCCATGCCAGGGGCAGATTTCAGAGCCAGTCAACTCATTTCTAACCACTGGAAACAGTCTAAATGGTCTTAGAACTCACTTGGTCCTTGGGAACCTAATTGTTGCACTTACCTGAGTTTGCAACTGAAAAGAACTTAATATCAGCAAACCTACCTCTTCTGGAGTTCATCAACTTGAATGTTTAAAATTCTGCATCAAGTTAAAGCACCTTGGGATATCTTTAAAATCCTCCAGTGAGCCAGGGTCACCCTCAGAGGCCTGGGAGGGCTCATGGGTCTGCAGGGTGAGGCTCCCCTGGTCTGGATCCTGGAGGGCCTGACAAGCCTCAGTTCTGCATTCCTGTCCCAGTCCACTTGAGCTCCAGGAGCTGTTCCTGTCCTGAAGTCAGAGTGCAAACATTTGCGGTCCCTGTATGTGTGGGGTGTGTGGAGGGAACTCACAGCAGTGGAGCCCAGAGGGGAAGCCATGTTCTGGGAGCAGAAGCTCCCGGTGGGTCCCCAAGCTGCTGGGCTTTGCAATCGTGGGCAAGCTGGCTGCCTTCCTTGCAAGTCAGTGCCCGAAATCCCTACCATGATGGCAGCTCCCCCAGCTCTCTGCTGCTGAGATGGTGCAGGGACCAACCAGGAAGCCAGTGCAAACCTACCTGGGAGAACAGCTGATGCTTCTCCTAGACTTGAGCTCTTGTTTCCAGCAGTGGACGGGGCGGGGCCTGACCCTGAAAGTCCCCTCTGTGTGCCAAGCACAGGGTAGAAACCCACACAGAGCCTCCCTGTGGTCCTTACAGCCTCGTCAGGGCTTTCCAGGTAGGAAACTGAGCCTCAGAGACGGCCAGTAACTCAACTCCAAATCCCAGGCCCCGAATCCCCATCTCTTCCTATCACACGGTCTTGTCTTCACAGGAAATTACTGGAACTTCTAATTCTGAGAAAAATACATGTCCAGTCTCAGGAAAGGTAAAAGGCATAGAAAAGCACAACAAGGAAGTTTAAAGGCAGTTTGCATCTTAGTGGACCTTCCTCTGTCTCTTCCATGCACCAAGAAATCTTTGGTGTTTTGTGGTGCCGAGGATGGAACCCAGGGCCTCGAACATGCTAGGCAGCGCCCTACCGCTGAACTACATCCCCAGCCCTGAGAGATGTTTTTTAAAAAAATAAAAATGTGTTCTTACTGCACACGCCATTTCATAGTACGCTCATCACGGAAGGTACCAGGGTAGCATCGCGGGCATCACCTGGAGTTTTTCAGAATTGTAGGGCTCTCTGGCCCCAGCCTAGCCTCTGAAGCAGAGTCTGTGGTCATGGGGCTCCACACTCCCTGTTGCAGCCTCTGTTCCTCCTTGCCGAGTATAGTGGGCATCCTCCCATGTCCATAAATCCTTTTTCATCATGTGATTTTTATTTTTTTATTTTTTTGGTACTGGTTTCTAGTGATGCGTGACATTCCCTTGTGTGCCTGTGTGCCGAGTTGAAGGGCCTGTGGAACGTTCCCCAGCTGTTACAGGGGACTGCTGGAATGTCTAAAGCAGCAGAATGAGCATCTTGTAGGCTTTTGATGCACAGACCAGGTTGCCAGCCCAGAAGGGACTGGGTCCCTAAACCTCAGGCCAGGTTTCTTGAGGGCAGCTGCCATCAAGAGGAGAGACTCACACTTGGCTGGAGTGCAAGCTTTGATTTGAGGGACATATGGTCCACTGAGGTTTTTTAGTGGTTCTTAGACCAGTTGTTGGACCTCTCAGATGCTCCATTTCCTCACCTGCAAAATGGAGAGGTACCATTTGTTTCACTGCTGGTTTTAGTGAACATTAGATGAGAATAAATAGAAGCCACCTAGGACCTGGTACATTCCAATTCCTCTGAATAAAATGAGCCTTGGACGTAAGGAGGTTGCTGCAGTTTAAATGTTCCCACTAAACCTCTAGCGATTAGAGAAATGCAAATCAAAACTATTCTAAGGGCTGGGGTTGTGGCTCAGTGTCAGAGCGCTTGCCTTGAATGTGTGAGGCACTGGGTTCAATCTCAGCACACATAAAAATAAACAAATAAAATAAAGGTATTTTTTAAAAGGCTAAGTAGTTTAAAAAAAAAAAAACTAAGATTTCAACTCACTCCAGTCAGAATGGCAATTATCAAGAATACAAGCAACAATCAATGTTGGCAAGGATGTGGGGAAAAGGTTCACTCATACACTGCTGGCACTTGCTGGTAAATGGATAGAGCTGGAAAGTATCATGCCAAGCAAAATAAGCCAATCCCGAAGAACCAAAGGCCATTTGTTTTCTCTGCTATGTGGATGCTAATTCCACACTAAGTGGTGGTGGTGGGGTGGCTAGGGAAGAATAGAGGTACTTTAGCAGAGGGGGATGAAGGGAGGGGAGGGGGCGTGGGGGCAGGAAGGATAGTAAAATGAATCAGGCATTATCACCCTACGTGCATATATGATTACATGACCATGTAATCCTACATCATGTACAACCAGAAGAACGAGAAGTTATGCTCCATTTATGTATGATGTATCAAAATGCATTCTACCGTCATGTATAACTAATTAGAATAAATTGTTTAAAAAGCAAATCTGTTGAAGTTTAATCCCCATTGTAAGGTATTAAGAGGTGAGAACAGGAGACCTACAAGAAATGATGGGGTCATGAGAACTCCGTCCTTATACGTGGATCCATCTATTCATGGATTCCGGGTTAATGAGTTGACCTTGAGTGGGTCTGTTCTAAAAGCCAGTTTGGTTCTCTTGGATGTACTCCTCTCACCATGTGATGCCCTGTGCCACCTTGGGACTCTACAGAGAGACCTCACCAGCAAGAAGCCCCCTATTAGAGGTAGCCTTTCTCCTCTTGGATCTCACAGCAGAACCATGAGTTAGATAAATAAACCTTTGTTCTTTATAAGTTACTCAGCCTGAATTATAGCAACAGAAAACAGACTAAGACAGAGGTCCTATCACAAAGCTTTAGGTTCTTTTTTTTTTTTTTTGCACAAAATATTTTCTGTTGCACATAATTGCAATTTAATAGAGGCACATAGGTGTTATTGGCCTTTTTATCTGGTTTTCTGATGTCCTAGAAGATATATGACTTGGGCATTGCTAAGGACAAAGCACCAAAGAAAAGAAATTCCTGAGTACTTTAGTTAAAATAGAGAAGATGTGTAAAATACGCAAACCGTGCCGTGAGAGTGGGCTGGAGGTGGCGGGAGTGGCCTGCGAGTTGCAGGTGTGTGGTAAGCCATTCTTATAGACCGTGGCCGCCATTAGAAGATGGCGCCGGCTTCCACTGTGGCCTGTGATAAACAACTCCTTTTATGGAGAGTTGGCGCGAAATCCCTTACCACCCTATGAGAGAGATCCACGTGGCAGCTTGGGATTGGGATGCGGGGGGCTTTATTAAGCTGTGCTTGGGCGTGGCGGGCGCGGGCGCTAGAAGATGATACATGACTCAAGGCCTGAATAAACTGTTGAAAGAAGAATCCTGTGTCGTGTTTCCCTTGCCGGCGAGGGGTCGCGACACAGGTGTGCCCACGTGTGGAGGTGTGTGTGCTACCATGAGGCCTGAATCTCTTCTGGCTTCGATGCTCTTCAGGGAACCTCGTGTTGCCTGGGCATCCTGCAGTGTCACCACAAGGTTGTCTGTGTCCATTTAGAGCCATATCTTATGGGGGACAGTGGGCTGCTCTGTATCATCCTAGATGTTGGGCCACCACAGTGACAAAGCAGTGTCGAGGCTTCTAAGAGAGGATAGAACATAACAAGGTGCAGAGGCCACCCCTCCAAGCCAGGCTGGCGGCCTCTGCGCAGGACAGAATTGCCTCTGTGGGTCTGGTAGGGCTTCACTTGTTCAGCAGGCAGAGAATCCTGCTCCCAGGACTATTCTAGAACAACAGTCCGAGGCCCCGTTCCTGTCCCTTCAGTAATCACTCTGCTGGGTGGGCCGCTGAACTGCCCTAGGAGACAGGAACTCCTACCAGCCTGTTGTCCCTTTCCCTGGGCCAAGTCTGAATGGCTAGCAGCAGAGCTCTCCTGCCAGGGCGGAGGCAGTGGGCCTGCAGATTCTGCCTCCTCTATAAGCTTACGAAGGCAGGTGCATAGAAACCACCTGCACTGTGGAGCTCTCCGAACCCAGCACCTTCCTTTGTCACCATATTCGTTCTGCTTTCTTCTTTAAACTGTAAACCATTCGACTCTGGAACTCTCTATACAGTTGGCATTTTGAAAAGCAGAAAAGCAAGTTAGGACTCTTTTGGAACCATTTCCAGAAGTCTCCAGTGCCGCCTGCCTGCTCCTGGGTTTTAATATTACAGAATCTCACAGGTTGGTTGCCTAGAGCCTTCTGTCATTGTTGTGCATGTTGCCTGGCAACTGCTGACTGGCACAGCGGCCCTCAGACTTGGGATGGACTTGAGTCCCTGGAGTTGCTGCTCACTTGCAGGAAGCTATTATTTTGAAGTGGCAGCCGCAGGTAATCAGAGAGGACGTCACCAGGCCCCTGGCTTTGTCACCTGCAGAGGCTGGGGAGCTGCCAGGCAGGCTCAGTTGGTGATTTCTCTTGGGTGGGCGTGGCCTGTGCACCTGTCAGGTGTGGTCTCCAGTGGAGAGGGCTGGAAATCCTATCAGGGTCTCAGTGAGCCGTAATAAGCAGGGGCCCCGCTAAAGTAGCCTTTGGATGTCCCCAAGAAGGCAATCCACAAAACATTTCTAGGACCCAAGGGGACATCATGGGCCTGGCAAAAAATAAACAGGAAACAAATATTAGCAAGCATGCAGGGGCAGAGACAAGCACGGCCCCTCCCTTGCTGTGGCCCCTGGCTCCGCAGAAAGCAAGTGTGTGTCAGTGGTGGCAGGAGGCGCCCTGTGGTATGGGTGCGAGATTGGGAGAGGAGTGTGTTTGGCTCAGAATCTGCTCTGGATTTCCCCAGCAGTGGACCTGGCTCCTTCCCCGGGTGGGGTCTGCCCTTTCCCAGGTGGGGAGTGCGCCCCGCCTCTCAGGGCCTCTGCCTGCTTCCATGGGGAGGTCAGGAAAGCACAGCCCGAGTTGGTTGTTTTCTGTCCTCAGCCATTCAGTGGGGACTCCAGTCACAGGGAAGCAGGTGACACTCCAGACCAACTCCCTGAGGAGTCAGGCCACCCCCACCCCTGCCCTCAGGGCTTGGAGTGGAAGAAGGAAGTGCCAGCGTTTCTCAGATAGCTTTTACTACAGGTGCCTGCTCACCTGCCCAAGGAGCTGGCAGGCGGGCCGGGCTCAAGACTGGCTGGGATTGGCTGGAGCCCCGCTTCCTTGTGGCTTGTGGGTGCCACCAGGCCCACTGGAGCTGCCCGGGAAACAGGGGCTGGGGCTCCTGCCCAGCGTCTGGTGGTGTCCCAAGAGCCCTAGGCCCTGGCAGCACCACAGGGAGACCTGCTCTTCTCCCTGCTGCCAGATTCAGGAGGATGAGAGAGGCAGAGGCTCACTCCACCGTCAGGAAGATGGCTGCCTTTTACCAATGCGTCAGGCCCGACCCCAGGTGCGCCCCCTGTGAGCCAAGAGGTGGGGGCTGGGGCTGTAGGGGAGGGGAGGCCGTGCCGCCACTGCCAGGGCCTGGGTGGCCCTCATTCTTTGGGGCCGAGGTCTTTGGCATCCACTGTCTCCGGTTCTAGAGTGTTTGTGACCCCCCCCCCCTTCCTTATGGACTTTATTCTGTCTCCTTGAATTATGTGAATTCTGGAGCGAAATAATGATTTCCTTTGTTTGCTTTGCGAGGGAGCGAGAGGGAGAGATCCAGGAGGACTGGGTAAACAGAGCGCTGTACTTTCGCTCTCCTGGCTTGCTCCTTGGATCTGCAAGGCATCATTGATATGCTCTGAATGGAAGGAGGGCAGCCAGAGGTCAAAGTAAAAGGACATTGGAAGTATTACTCAAAGCTCAGCACCCAAGGGCTCGTTCCCATCTGACAGACCCAGCCGTGGGTGACACCCTGCTGGAGCTCCTGCCCAGCAGAGGCCAGCGCCCCTGCACACGGCCACCTGGCCCTGTTATAGGTGACCTTATCCCTGGAAGGTGTGTGGCTCTCGGTGCATCTTAATTCTGTGCCTGGTGGTGCAGAGGGGAGTAGAGCTCTGGCTTGATTTAAACTCATTAGCTCAGCTTAAATAAACAAATCGCATGTCTCCTACCTCAGATGGAAAATCCCAGTATCGCAGCCTCTGTCCATCTGGTGATCGTTACATCTGCCCATCCCTTGGTTAGGTGGATCGTCTTGGAAAATTGATCTTGCATCTTTGGAAGGATCCACCTACCTCTGGGCAGCAGGAGGGGATGCTTGACACTTGGGGCAGGTGGTCCCTCCCCAAGCATCACTTATTCTTTTGTTACATAGGAGAAGAGACCCAACAGCTCAAGGACTCCTTGTGAACACAGGGCATCTTACTGGGTAAAGTCCTGTGCAGCAAGTCATTATTGTTACTGTTTCCTTTAGCAATTTTATTGTTCTTTTTTTTAAAATCTATAAAACAGGAATTATCTTGATATATATGGACAGAAATAAGGGAGTGTGTTGCCTTAGTAAAGTTACAAAATGAAAAACAAGCCAGCCCTTGTAAAACTGTCCCTTGGATCCAGGACTCTAGGGTCCCATTGGTTGCGCGTGTATTTAGCCATCGGCACTGGGTACAGCTTGCACCCTGAGATTGAAAGTTCCAAGTTAAGTAGCATCTTTGCAAGATACTCCCCAGCATTGGAATGAATTTATATTTCCCCCAAGAATTATGCAAATAGAATTTCTAAAATAAGGTTGTGGAGTTTGACGCTCCGACACTTAGCTATTTAGCTATTTTTGAAATAATGGTTTTGTAAAAGTCTAATAGATTTTTTAAAAACTCTAATAACCTGAAAATGTCTAAACTAATGTTTTTGAAATCTCATATGAAAACATTCACCTCTGGATAGGTGAAAAACAGGATGCTCTCGTGAACACGGTCCTGCATTGCTGCTGAGACGTGGGTTTCATTCAGGTGTGAGAGCGTGTGTGGGTTTGGGTGCCTGCAGGATCACAGACAGATGTGCAGATAGATGAGTTTACACCGTGTTGGAAGCCACGTGCCTTCCTAGTTAGGAAACTTACTTTGTTCATTTATAAGGACTCTGAATACCACTAAATCAACTGTTATATAAGCAAGTTTCAGAAACTAGTATAGTTTATCTTATATAAGATACTATTTATATGCTTATAAACTGTGCTGATGGATGGCTGAGTGAGTGGAAGGAAGTGGTGGTATTACTTTGCAAAAGAAATAGCCCAGGGGCTTGTGGCCTGCTCCTTGTTCTCTCTAGATGCCCTCAGTGTCCCTGTCCTGCACATGGCCAGTGGGGAGCCTCAAGCCTCTAAGCAGAGACCTCCTTTGCTTTCACTTTCCTTTACTCTTTAACTGAGGGGTCTGCAAAGCCCATCAGACTGCAGCTCTGCACAGCTGTTCAGTAGGTGATGTCTAACGGGATGTGGGCAAGACTCAGGAGAACAAATGTGACTTGGTCTAGTGAAGTCTGCCCTTGGGGCACTGGAGGGCTGGGTGGACTCGGGAATTGCAGGTGGGAGGTTGATGCCATCTCACCTTTAGCGGGAGGCGATTCTTTCATCTGGCCAGTCACTGAGGAGCGCCTGCGGTTCATCCATTCACAGAACAGGGTGTCTTAAGCACGTACCACGTGGCAGTGCTTTGCTGGTACATAGTCTCAATTTTCATAGATTATCTTTGATTTTTTTTACGTATTTAGCAAGAAAGGGATGATTCACTTCTTTAGGTCAAGACTCAGTGTTTTATAAAAAGATAAACCTAAATGGGTGCCGTAGCACACGCCTGTAATCCCAGTGGCTGGGGAAGCTGAGGCAGGAGGATTGCAAGTTCAAGGCCAGCCTCTGCACCTTAGTGAGATCCTGTCTCAAAGTAAAAAATAAAATAGGGTTGAGGATTTAGCTCAGTGGTAACGCATCCTGGGTTCAATCCCCAATACTGAAAAACAAAGCAAAACATTAATTATAAGATACTAGGAAACTTTAAAACTGAGCAGCCAATAAGTTCTTTTACTCTTCCTTCTTGTTCTGTTTAAAGCTTGTCACTTATCCTTAGAGTATTCTCTGGTTTCAGCCCTTAGTGTATGAGATTTCTTTGCTTTCTTTTCTTCCGTATAGCCCTGTCTCCTCCTGTCCTTCCTGACAGGTGGGCACAGGAGGGCTGCGTGTGGCTAGGTGTCTGCTTGCAGGGAAGGTGGTCCTCTGGCTCCTTGAGGGAGAGAGGGTGGATCGTGGTGAGATTCTCTGTGGGGTGGGTACAGCAGCAGGTCCCTTGGCTGTTGAGGATAATAATACCATTAAACAGTGAGCTGGCATGGTTTTTGAACAGAGATTTCTCACAGGAACTTTGTGAGCATTACACATTCCATTTGCCTCAATAATGTGAAACTTATTTTTCCAAAAAAAGGAACAGGCAGATCCTGACGTGACTCACTGGAGAACAATAGTTAAGTCATAATTTATTTTCATCTTTTTCCCCAAGAAAAGGAAAAATTGATTAGATGTATGGGGACGTAAGCAGGCATACATCTGTAAAGGGGCACTTGATCAAAGAGTCACACAGACACACACAGAGTTGACAGGCACATCACATTCAGTTGCAAGAGACCCTAATGTGTCGGGGAGGGGCAGGGAACATCATGTTCCAGCAGAGGGGTCAGCATCTCAAAGACCCCTGGCTGGAAGGAGATGGAGTGCCATGAGGGGGACAGGGGCAGGGCTAAGGTGTGTGCTCCTGCTAGTGGTGCCCAGGTCCTCTAGCCTGACGCCTCTTCTTACTGATAGCTGGACCCACCCACCTTTATATTGCTCCCCATTCCCACCTATATCTCCAGGTTTCTATCCAGTGTCATATCCTCCCTCCTGTAATATCTGTTTTAGTGAGTTTGCTAGGAATATGCCTTTATATCATCCTTTTTTTTTCTTTCCAGATAAAACTCCCCCCCCCCCGCAACAACTTTGCTGACGTGTGATTCATATACCATAAAAGTTCACCTGTTTGAAGTATAAGGTCAATGGGTTTAATTGTGCATCTGTGAACACCAACTAATTTTTTTATGTCAATTGCACATTCTCCAAGTGAGTGAAACTACATGTTACATATGATTCTGGGGTTGGGGATTTAGCTCAGTTGGTAGAGTGCTTGCCTTGCATGCACAAAGCCCTGGGTTCAATCCCCAGCACCATAAAAATAAAAAACAACAAGATTTGGTAGCAAGCATACTGGGTTATACTGAGGTGTCTCAGACTTCTTTCTGTCATGTCAAACACTGAAAATATCATTGTATACCTCACAAGGATGGACTGGTTACAATTTAACATATAGTGGACATTTTCTTTTTTTAAAGTAACTCTCCAATAACATAAGACTGAATCAAGAAATATTCTTTTAAAAAGTTTTTGGATTTATATTACTAAATTTTGATGTAGCACTTTTGTCTGTGTATTTCTAAACATGGACTGAGCAATAAGTTTTTGTTTTTTTTTTTTTTGTTTTTGGTTTGGGGGGAGTTTTTTTGTTTTGTTTTCAATGCACTCAAATTTCTGACTCTCTAAGACACTCTGACTGTCCAATATTAAATTTTACTGAAATCCCTTTTGCCCACTGTGCTGAGAAGCAGTATTCCCACTGCTTGAATCCCAGGCCATGGAGCATCTAGGAATGTAGTCCTCCTCTAGCCCACCATCTTGAATTTGTCTTGGGGTGTTTAGTGGTTGTTGTTTTCTTGTTTGTTTTTTCCTTTAAAAAAAAACTATCCTTTCCTAATGGTGATATAAGGATTTATAGACTGAGTTGAGACAATCTTCATTTTATTTTAAGATCTGAGATATTTTTTACACAAATGAAGGGCTTATTTGCTTATAACATGTTGATGGCTCCCACCCATAAAACTGTCTTGGTTTATTTCCATGGGTAGGGAAGAAGGATAGTAGGATGAGAGCTCAATTTATTATATGATTTCCAGTCTGTTTAGATAATTTCTGGGGTTTTTTGGAGTCAATTTTGGGTATTTATATTTTTCTAGTTATTTTGGTTATTTGTATTTGATTATTTGTATTTTTGTAAAATCATCGATTTCATGTCAATTTGAAAATTCTATTTTTCCAACTGTATTCTCTGTAGCTATGTTGGGTTTCTCATTTAAAGGGAGTCTGTGATTTCTCTCCTTTCTTTTTTCCGTGTTTTTATTGGTGCATTATAATTATAAATAATGGTGGGGTTTGTTTTTATATATTTGTACACTATATATATATATATATATGATTTATCCAACATAATTCCCAGTACTTCTGTTTTCTCTCCCTTCCTCCCTCCTCCTGGTCCCTTTCCTCTGTTCTGCTGATCTCCCTTTGATTTTTATGAAATTGCCTTCACCTTTATTTTCCTTTTTTCCTCTCTAGCTTCCATATATGAGATAGTGTATGATCCTTGACCTTCTAAGTTTGGCTTATTTTATTTAACAGGATGTTCTCAAGTTCCATCAATTTTCCACAAATGACATAATTTCATTTTTCTTTATGGCTGAATAAAACTCCATTGTGTACATATATCACATTTTCTTTCATTCATTTATCCATGGATGGACACCTAGGCTGGTTCTAGTTTGACTATTGAACACAATCTAATTTTAGTACATTTTCATTTCCCCAGAAGGAAACCTTATGCCCATAATAGTCATGTCCCACCCACCCCATACCTTCTCCCAGCACCACACTCCCCAACTCTAGGCTACCTTTAATCTACTATGTTTCTGTTGGTTCACCTGTTCTGGACATTTCATATAAATAGTATCATATAGTCTTGTGACTGGCTTCTTTCACTTTTCATAATGTGTTCAAGGCTCGTTCAGATTGTAGCATGTATCAGTACTTTATTCCTTTTTATTGTTGAGTAATATTCCATTGTATGTATAGAACACATTTTTTATATATCCATCCATAGATGGACATTTGTGTTATTTCCATTTGGGGTTATTTTGTAAATAATGCTGCTGTAAACATTGCCATACAAGTTTTTGTGTGCACATTTTTCCTTTTTTTATTATGGGAAAATACACGTAACCTAAAATTTATCATCTTAACCATTTTTTAAGTATATAGTTCGGTGGTATTAGCTACATTTAGGTCATTGTGCAGGCGTGACCACCCTTCCATGTCTAGAACATTTTTCATCTTGCAAAATGGAAACTGTACCCATTTAAAAAAAATATCTCTCCAATCCCTTCTCCCCAGAGTCCCCGGTTGCCACTTTCCACTTTTCTGACTGATTTTGAGGACTTTCAGTGCCTCATAAAAGCGGAATGGTACAGTGTCTGTCTTTTTGTGACTGGTTTATTTCAGTGAGTGTGTTGTCCCTCAGGGTGGTTCATGCTGTAGCATATGTCAGAAGTCTCTAAGAAATCTCTTAAGACTAATAAGCAGGAGTTTGCTTCTGTCACTTTGATATTTGTTTCATAAATGCCTTTTAGCTTTTTATAATCCCTCATTATTTCACACATTACTGATGTGTGTGTGTATGTGTGTGTGTGTGTGTGTGTGTGTGTGCGCGCACACACACGCAGTTGATTTTTTTTGGTAGTAAAACGTTTCAAGTCCTTTCTCCTTTCCTTTTGTGAATATTCTATAGCTATTTTCTTTGTTACCATGGGGATTACATTTGACATTCTGATTATAGCACTCTCATTTGGATTTATATCAGCGTACCTTCAGTCACATACAGAAACTCTGCTCCTTTATATTTCTTTCCTTGCTCCTTGTTACTTGTTGATACCACAAAATTGTATCTTTATATACTATATGCTCCCAAAGTATAAATTAAATAATTTCTAAAAATGTATTTTTATCCTAAATAATGTAGAGCACAAAATATGTAGATATAAATCAGTTACAATAATACTAGTTTTTAGAATGGCAATTGCTTTTTTTTTTTTTTTAAGTCATGGTCTCTTAAGTCATTAGAAAACAAAAGGTGGAGTTACAAACCACTGGTATAGAAAACACTAGCTTTTATAACTCCCATGGATTTACTTTTATTGAGATCTTACTTCTTCATATGACTTCAGGTTCATATGTCTGGTGCCCTTTCACTCCATCCTGCAGAAACCTTTAGCGTTTCTTTCAGAACAGCTCTACTAGTAATAAACTCTCTCAGCTTTGGTTCATCCAGTGATATCTTTATTTCTCCCTCACTGTTGAAGAACAGTTTTGCCAGATATAAGTTTCTTGGTCAGTGTTGTTTTTTTCTTTAATTATTTTGAGCCTACTGCCTCCTGGCTTCCCAAATTTCTGATGAGACTCCTGCTGACAGTGTTATTGAGGATCCCTTGTTTTATCACAAACCATTTCTCTCTTGCTGTTTGCAAGGTTCTTCCTTTGTCTTTGAATAATTTGATTGTCATGTGTCCTGGTGTGGGTTTGTGTTCATCTTACTTGGATTTCATTTACGTCTTTCCTCACATTTGGGAAGTGTTCAGCCATTATCACCTCAAATATTCTCTACCCCTTTTTCTGTTCTCCCAAAATTCCCTCCAAGCAGGTGATGGTGTTCCACAGGGCCCTTATCTTCTGCTCACTTTTCTTCCACATTTTCTTTCTGTCCCTTAGGCTCAATAATTTTCATTGTGCTGTTTTCAAGTTTGCTGATTATTTGGCCTGCTCAACTCTGCCTGAGAATCCCTCTAGGGAATTTCTCATTCCATTCATTGTATATTTCATCTCCAGAATTTCTTTTAGCTCTCTTGTTTAGCATTCCTCTCTCTCTATTGATATTTCAACTTTGTTGATACATCATTTTCTTGACTTTCTATCTGTCTTACTTCAGTTTTACAAGCAGCTTTGAGATGGTTGTTTTAAAGTCTTCGTCTAGTTTATCTGCCATCAGGTCTTTTTCAAAAAACAGTTTCTATGGATTTATTTTTCTTTGAATGGGCCATGCTTTCTTATTCCTTTGTATCCATTGTGATTTTTTGTTGTTGTTCTTGTAGAAAGCAGGACTATTTTAGCCTAATAAGGTGGTAACTTTGGAACTCAGTTTCTTTCCCTTCCCCAGGGTTTGCCGACGTGGGGTGATTTTGTTGTTATTTGTTTTGCTTGTTTGATTGATGGTTGTGGGCTCTTTGTCTGATGATGATGGGTCTAAGGTATAAAATTAAAGCATTTTCAGGTCTGTTCTGCGTCTCTGCCTTCCCCTGGGCATGGACCATGACTTACTAATTTTTGCTGATACGTGGGTGCCTTTGAATGGCCATTCTTTAATGTATGGCTTTCCAGAGGGGCAAAGAGAAATGCAAAGGGTTTGGAGCATGTTACTAGCCCATAAAATCCCCGGTAACCCCTTTGGACATGGAAGGGTCTTGCAACAGTTGGGAGGAGTCCAACAATAGTGGTCCCTACTTCTTTGCACCTTTGGGATCAGAAGCAGCAATTAGAGCCCAGATTCCCAATATCTGAAGAACAGGGTCTCTTTTTGCCCATCTGGCTCTTGCAAGCTGGGTTCAAGCTGCTCCTGGAACACTTACCTGGTTGCCTGCCCTGGGGCTGGGAACTTGGAGCCTGGGTAGATAGGACTGTGCTGCGGTTGGCAAAAATTAGCTGTAAATTACCTGCTGAACCTTCCCCTGGAAGTTTCAGGTCTTCAATAGACACTCCAGAGTTTCAAACAGTGACATCAGACAGATTCTCCCGGTGCAATTGTTGTCTATTTGGGGAAACTGGTTCCTGGTGCTCTTCACTCTACCATCTTCCCAGATTCCTCCATGGACATATGTTTTTATTTCCCTTTGGTAGATCCCTAGGAGTAAAATTGCTGGGCCATATGGCAATTTTATGTTTAACATTCTGAGGAACTGCCAGACTTCTCCCTGGTGGCTACAACATTTACATTTCCACTAGCATTGAATGATGGTTCCACTTTCTTCACAGTCTTTCAAACATTTGTTACTGCCCCTGTCTTAATTATAGCCATTCTAGTAAGTGAAGTAGTAGTATCTCCCTGTGGTTTTGATTTCCAACTTCCTAGTGACTGATGGTGTTGAGCAACTTATTAGCCATGCATCTTGCCTTTGTACAAAGGCAAATGACAAATCCTTTGTCAGTTTTTTAAATAGGGTGTCTTTATTGTTGTTGAGTCATAAGAATTTTTATAAACTCTGGATATTACTCCCTTACCGGATACATGATTGGCAAATATTTCTCTCCCGGTATGTGTGAGTTGTCTTACACTTTCTAGATAGTCCTTGGAAACAAAAGCTTATAATTTTGATGAAGTCAAAACTTATCTATCTTCCCTTTTAGTGTGCCGAGTATCATGTCTGAGGAATTATTGCCTAATCTAAGATCATAGACTTACTCTTATTTTCTTCTCAAGAGTTTTTTGATTTAGTTCTGTGATCCATTTTGAGGTAGCCATGTGAGGCAGGAGTATAGATTGTTTTTGGCAGTTTGATGTCCATGTGTCCCAGCATGATCTGTTGGAAAAAAAATCTGTTCTTTCCCCTCTGGAATTGCCTTGGCATGTCTGTTGAGAGTCACCTACCTGTAATAGTATGCATTTATTTCTGGACTGTGATTTCTGTTCTGTTAATCTGTAGGTCTGTCTGTTTATCAGTATGATGCAGCCTTTCTTCAAAAAAATGTTTTTATGTAATCATTTTTTTAAATTGGCAGCAACACAGTCTTATTATTCTACTTTGTGGTAATCAAATGGAGAGTGTGAGTACTTTACTTTTTTCTTATTTTTCAAGATTGTTTTGATTATTCTGGGTCCAAACTTACAGAATGATGAGAGACAACTCAAACCAACAATACTATTTGGCTTTTGTATCATTGTCAGGTTTCTGCTTATTTGCTCTAATCATTACTGAAAGTGAACCTCAACTATTGGAGTTCCAATGATTATTGTTGAATCGGGTCTCTTTGTTTTACCAGTTCTTGTTTCAGGTATTTGGGGCTCTGTTTTTAGGTGGTATATGTATTTATAATAAATGCATCTTCCTCTTATAAAATGAATCTGTTTATCTCTAGTAACAGTGCTCTCCTAAAATAATTTTCTTCTGATATTAATGTAGCCATTCCATTGATTATTTCAGGGTGTTGTTTAACATCCATATAGTTATGGTTTTCCCAAATTACTTTCTCTTGTTTATTTTTAATTTCATCCAGTTGTTGTCAGCAAACATATTTCCTTTGATTTAAACCCTTCTAAACCTATTTCAGCTTGTTTTATGGCGGATCGTGGTATATCCTGGAGAATCTTTCTGTGGGCTGTGCTCTGTTATTTATGCAGGGTGCTCTGTAGATTCCTGTTAGGTCTGGTTAGTTTATGCTATTCTTTAAGTCCTTTATATCCTTGTTAAACATCTGCCTATTTGTTCTATCAAATATTGAAAGAAAGATCAACTGAAGTCTTCAACTATTACTGTTGACTTTTCTATTTCCAACTTCATTTCTATCAGTTTTTGTATCAGGAAGTTTTAGGGCTTTGCTATTACGGGTATGTGTGTGTTTATAAGTGTTATATATTCCTGATGGATTGATCATCTTATCATTACAAACTGTCCCACTTTATCTTTAATAAAATTTTTTACTCTAAGTTTACTTTGTCTGTCATTAATATAGCTACTCTTTTTGGGGGGTTGCTGCTTGTGAGAAACAACATTTTCCCTTATTTTACTTTTAACATGTTTGCATCTGTGAAACTGAATTGAGTCTCTTGTAGACAGTATATACTTGCATCCTGGTGTTTTGTTGAGTCTGACAGTCTTTCCCTTGTGAGTGATTAGTCCATCTACACTTAGTGTCATTATTGATATGTTTAGACTTACCAGTACTATTTTGCTTTTTGTCTTCTATGTACTTTACAAACACTTGTCCTTCTCTTATTTACCACCTCCCTCTGTCATAAGTATTTATTGTCTAGCATGTGTTTTATTTCCTTATCCACTTTTGCCTGTATTTTCTTCAGTTATTTTTTTAGTGGTTGATCCAGGCCTTACAATCTACATCTGAACATATTAGAATCAATTTAGGATTGATTTATTGCACTCCAGGCCCTAGAAAAAGGGTCATGGCATGCCACATTATGCACTAGGTCATTGGGAAAACTCTTAGGGAGCATGTCAGAGTTGAGAGGGGGTGTGGCCCCGGGGGCCTTTATTTGGGGCCAGGGTGGAGTACACAAGCAAGAGGCATGAGGCTGTTTTACTGGTCTATCTGAATGTCACAAAGTCACAGTCAGGGGATGGCAAGAAGGAGAACTTGTTTCAGGGACCAGTCTTACCACACTGGTGCACTTGGTCACCTGGGCTGGATATTCACAGGCTATCTGTGGGGAGGGATGTGAAGCTATCAGAAAAATACGAAGTTTTAAAAAATTCACAGTACATCAGTTCCATTCCTAACTCCCCCTTTTTGTTGTGATTGTGAAATATATTACTTTTCTATATGTTGTAGTCCCAATATTGCAATTTCTGAATATTGTCTTACGCAGTTGCCTTTCATATCAATTTTAAAAAGAGAATAAATAGTCAATGGTATTTTCTTTAATAACTTCCCACAAAATTACTTTTATTGAGAGACAGCTTTGTTGGATGTAGGATTCTTGGGTGACAGTATTTCCTTTTGTGTCCTTAAATACAACATTCCACTGCCTTCTGCCTTCCATTATTTCTGATGGGAAGTTAGCTGTCAATGTGATGCCCATGCACATGGTATGTCTTCTTCCTCTTGCTGCTTTCAAGTTTTTCTCCTTGTCATTGGCTTTTGCATTTAGACGACGATGTTCCTGGTGCAGATCTCTTCGCATTTATTTTACGTGGACATTGTTAAGTTTGTTAGGTGTGTAGATTATTGTTTTTCATCAGATTTGAGAAATTTTTAACCATTATCCTCAAATATTTTCTCCAGGAAGTCTTTTCTTTCCTTCCCAAACTCTCATTTTGAATATCAGTATACTTAACGATGTCCCAAATGTCTCTGTTCATTTATTTTCTCTTAAGATTGCAAAAATGCACTCTACCGTCATGTATACCTAATAAGAACAAATTTTTAAAAATAAAAGTAAATAAAGAAAGATTGCATATTTTTTGTTGATCTGTTTTCAAATTTGATAGTTCTTTATTCTGCCTCCTAGGGAACCCCCAGGAATTATTTTTCCTTTTCATTATGGAATTTTTCAACTCCAGAATTTTCAGCTTGTTCATTTTCAGTCTCTACCCTCTTAGTCATATCCTCTCTTTAGTGAGCCATTGTGATCATGCCTTCTTTTGACTTTCCATATTTTTTGGAGCACACTTGGTGCTGGTTTGGAGGCTTTGTCTGCTAGTTACGCCTCTGCCCTCCCATGGGCAGTTTCAATGGTGCGTCCTGTCTCTGAGTCAGGCTTTCCTTTCATTTGGGGTGGTTTCACCAAGCTCCTTCCATTGCCATCTTGAAATTCCTGCCTCTCCTCTTTTCTAAGTATTGTTTTTTTTTAATAACCTTGTATTTGATATGAAACCAAAACTACAGAAAACTCACATAGTATCAGGGATTCTCCATATAACCTTTGGCCAGATTCTCCAATTTTCCTCATTTTGCCCCATGTGTTCTTTGTTTCTCTGAATGTTTATTTGCCTGTATGCTCACATCATTTTATTTTTTTAGACCATTTGACAGTGAGCTAGAGAAATCACATGTACATTTCCTAAGGACAAAAACATACTTTTAAGTACCATAGTTATAATCATCAAAGTTGGAAAATTTTAAATTGACATGTTGCTGTTGAATTCACAGTTCATATTCAACCTTTGTCATTTATCCAAATAATGGCCTTTGTAGCAGTTCCTCATTCAGGAGTCCTGAAGTGCATGTTGCCTCTACTCTGGAATGGTCTCTTGACTTTCCCCCTTGACCTTGACATGATTCTGACAGCAGAGGATTATTATCTTACAGATAATTTCTCATTTGGGTTTGTTTGATATTTTCTTATGACTAGATTATTTTTCATGTGTCATATCAGTATTGGCCACTGTTATATTTTCTTTTGAATATGTATGATCAAATTAATTGCCCAATTTTGGAAGAGGGAAACTGTTTGATTTTCACTTATTGGTTCCTAGGAATTCTTTAAATGTGATGGATACAAGTTTGTTTCAGATTGTGTTGTTGTTTTACAAATATTTTCTCCCTGCCCATGATACCCCTATTCATTTTTTTCTGATATATTTTAATGACCAGAAGTATTTCATTTTGATGAAATGCAAATTATGTTTTTTTCCAATGGGTTTTTAAAGCATGTCTAATACATTTTTGTTTATCCCAAGGTTAAGAAGATATTTTCTTTTCAAAGCTTTATGTATTTTTAAATTTTATATTTGTATTTATAATTTTGCCATTTCCCCCCTCTGGGCTTCATCTGGTTTTCTTTGTTCTTTCTATTTTGCCTTATTTTAGGTCAATTAAGTTTTTTTTCTAATTAGAACATTATATTTATACATAATATCTGGGTTCCCTTTGCCATAATTATACACACAAGGAATTGGATTTCAATCCCCATTCCACCTCTCCCTTCCTTCCCTCTCCCTCCCCCTTTTCTCTCTCCTCTACTGATCTTCCTTTCACACCTTTATTCATTTAGTTTTGGTTGGCATTTTCTACCTATACATAAAGGAGATATTCCCTTTGGTAAATTTATATATGTATATAACATGATTTTATTATTTTCTGTATTTTTTAATATTTATTTTTTAGTTGGACATAATATTTTTATTTTATTAATTTATATATGGTGCTGAGGATTGAACTCAGGGCCTAGCATGTGCAAGGCAAGTGCTCTACTGCTGAGCCACAACTCCAGCCCTATTTTCTGTCTTCTATTGTTTTGGACTTTAGTTTGTTTTTCTTTGAGGTGGAGCATAAGTTTATTTATTTGGAATCTCTCTATATTTTTGATGTAAGCATTTAATGCTCTAAATATTCCTGTTAGTATTGCTTTCATACTGTCGCAGAGATTTTGATATGTTGTATGATTGTTTTCAGTTCTTTTTAACAATTTCTTGATTTCTCTTATTTCTTCTTTGAGCCATTCTTTATTTAAAACAATATTATTTAATCTCCATGTATTTATGTGGTTTCTATTATTTTTCTTGCTGTTGATTTCTAGTTTCATTCCTTTATAGTCTGATAGGATGCATGGGATTCTATTTTTTTATTTGCTAAGACGAACATTGTGACCTAGAATACGGTCTATTTTGGGTAAGACTCCATTAGCTGCTAAAAAGGAGGTAAATTTTGTTGTTTTGCAGTGAAATATTCTGCACATATCTATTAGGTCAATTTGATTTACAATATTATTTAGGTTGTATATATCTTTATTGATTTTATGCTTTGATGACCTGTCCACTGGGGATACCGGTATGTTGAAGTCACCCAGTATTATGGTTATTGGGGTCTATCTGGGATTTAATGTCAAGGAATATATATATATATATATATATATATATATATATATATATATATGAGAGAGAGAAATTTTTTTAATATTTAGGTGGACACAACATCTTTTTTTATTTATATGTGGTGCTGAGGATCAAACCCAGTGCCTCACGCATGCCAGGCGAGTGTGCTACCGCTTGAGCCACATCCCCAGCCCCAAGGGATATTTTTAAGGTGCTGATATTTGGGGCATATATATTTACTATCTCTATATCTTCTTGTTGGATTGTTCCCTTTACTAGGATATAATGACCTTCTTTGTCTCTTCTGATTAATTTTTGCTTGAAATCAACTTTGTTAGATATAAGAATAGCTACTTCAGCTTGTTTACAGACTCCATTTGTACGGAATTTTTTTCTCCATTCTTTTTCCTCCAGCCTGTGTGTGTCTTTACCTATGAGATGAGTATCTTGCAGACAGTACATAGTTGGGTCTTGTTTTTTGATCCATTCTGCTAATCTACATCTTTTAATTGAGGAATTGGAACCATTTAAATTCAGTGTTATTATGGATATGTGTTTATGGTTTACTGACATTTTGATTTTTTTGTGTGTTTAATTCTGTCTTTATTTTTCCTTTAGATTACTAGTCTTCTATAGATCATCTATTTGGGAGTTTTGGCATTTGTTTTTGGGTTCCTCTGTTTGCAGTTTATCTTTGAGAAATTGTTGTGGTGCTGGCTTTGTTGTCATAAATTCTTTTAGTTCATCCTTGTCATGAAAGTTTTTATATTCATATTGAATAAGAAGGAGATATTTGCTGGGTATAGCAATCTTGGTTGGCAATTGTTTTCTTTTAGAACTTGGAATCTCTCATTCCGGGCTCTCTTTGCTTTTGTTGTCTGAGAAGTCAGGTGCCGCTGTCTGGCCGGGCACAAATCACGAGCCACTGAAGCAGGAACAAACTTTATTTTTGAATGGCAAGAAAAAACCTCACACACCCTCCTGGGGAATTCTCCCGAATGCCTCGTGGCTTGTCCAGGAACCCCCAGCCGGAAATATCTCTCCCGGAAATCCCTCCTCCTGCACTTCCCCAACCAATGGGAACTCTCGGGGAATCCCCGGAAATCCCCAGGAGAACTCCAAAATAGTGCGAGAACTCAAAAGTAGCGGCAGAGGCGGATAGTAATGCCTCGCCTGTCAATCAATACTATTGGCAAAATGCCACGGGCCATACAGACTCTGCCGTGGCTCTCAGCAGTCAGGAGTGAGCCTTATTGGTTTGCCTCTAAATATGATCTGATATTTCTCTTTTACAGCTTTTATTATTCTTTCCTTATTTTCTATGTCAGGAATTTTGATTATGATATATCTTCTCATCTGGTTGGGCCTCTGTGGGGTCCTGTATGCCTCCTGCATGTGGATGTCTAACTCTTTTCTGATATTGGGAAACTTTTCTGTGACTATCTCATTGAAAATATTCTTAGTGTCTTAGCTTGTATCTCTATGTTCTCTTTTATCCCAGTGACCCTCAATTTCTGTCTCTTGATGTTATCCCAGAGTTCTTGTATGTTCTGATCATGCTCTAATTTTTTCTTTTAGTGTATTCTGTGTACTCAAATTTATGTATTCTATCTTTAGGGCCTAAGGTTCTGTATCAAGCACTGAAGTTCTATTTTCTACACAACCTAATTTTTGGTGATGCTTTCAAGTGAATTTTTAATTCGATTATTTGTCTTTTGTTTTCAGGAGTCCTGATTGGTTTCTTTTCAGCATTTCTCTTTGTTGAAATGGTTTTTCATCTCTTGTATTTTCTCTCTTAAATCATTCGTTAGATCTTCTTTTAGTTTATTGAACATTTTGATGATCAATTTTTTGAAATCTTCCCCTGGAATTTCATCCTTTTCATATCTGTGGGGTCCTTTGTTGGGAGATTGAATTTTGTGGGGAGATTTTTTTGCCTGCTTCCTCATATTTCAGAGGTCCTGGACTTGCATATCAATTGAGATGGATTCATTTTCCTCTTTTGTACGTGTGTCCTTATATGTGTATTTTTCTTTTTTCTATTTTTGGTATATGGTAGGTGTAGAGGGGAGGGACCTGACGTTCCCCTCTGGTTGTCCCTCCTTGGGGCCTGATTTTTTGGTTTGGGTTTTTTGTCTCCCAAATTCTATGGGTTGAAATAATGTTTAGGCCCAGGTGGGGCCGATCATGTGTGGAGTGAGGTTCACTGTTGCTTGGTTGAGGTGGGAGTATTGCTCAGCAGCAGGACCTCTACTCTGTAATCTTGAAGTGTCTCAATCCACCTTCTAACCCCTCTTGGAGGGGTGGGAGCCATGAGTAGCACTAGTGTCAGTTGCAGGTGTACAGTTTTGAGGTAAATGTCCAGTGTCTACTTTGAAATCTATAACACTAATTGTCACTCATATAAAAATGGTGGGGTCCACATTTAGCATCAGTACCAGTGATACAAAACTGTGGACTAGATCAGGCATCAACATCACGTGCCTACCATATCATCCACTATATGAATAATCACAGGGTAACAAATTCCATAAACTATATAATTCTTATTATTTTGTGGGATTACCATTTCTTAAACACAGGGAAAATAGGATGGGAAAGCCAGAGAAAGTTTAAGATACTTTTAAAAGGTGTTGAAAGGAGGAGAAGTTGGTAGTTAGCAGATGTCAGCTGTGCAGAAGAGGGAATAGAAGATTACAGAAAGAAATAAAGGATATGGAAAAGGAGAAATTGATTGTTAGTGGGGAAAATATTGACAAAGGGGAGATAGAGGGCAAAGAACCCAAGTATGGACAAACCAGCAACTATAAGATCAAAACAGCTTGAACCCATGTATAAGTGCACCCCACCTAGGACAAATCAAGGCTAAATAATAAACAGGTGTAGAAGAAAATAAATAATGTGAAACTAAAAATGCACAATTTTATACAATAATCATACAATTATTTTTTTCAAACCTATCTGGGTAGTGAGTCCATATACACTCACGCTCACCAGTAAAAAATAATACCATATAATGAAATGATGTTCAAAACAAAATTTTTAGATAGTTCAAATTTGGAAAAAATATAAAAAGAATAGATTAAAAATGTATGAAGAACAGAATAAAAAAATAAAGAAGGAAAAAAAATTTAGTAAAATAGACTAAAGAATAAAACATGAAAAATTTTCCAGAGAAACAAAGGACTTGTTTCTGCAGAGGTGGTCAAGACGTTGTCGGGGGTGGATGTGCATCCCTGGTGTTTCTTTTGGGCTTTGAAATACTTGGGTCAAGGACTGGGGGTTACTAAGCGAGGCACCTTGTGTTCCTCCCTTAGCTGCCAGCCTTCGTGGCTAGAGGCAAAGACGGTTTGTAGTAGACCTCAGTTTCCAGTCTCCCGGGAAAACAAGGGCGTAGCACAGTTTGAGTGTTGACAGATGGTGTGCTTCTGTGGCCAGGGCGTTGCAGCATTCTGAATTGGAGATTTCGGTCATTGGTGTTTGGTCTGGATGAACTTTGGAACTCTGTAGGTGGGTTTGGGATTTATTCTACACCCCCTATTGGAGGCAGGGAGGGGATGCCAGTCTCTGCAGAATGTCTGGGACTCTAGAGTGTCTGGTAAGTTCCACTTTGAGGGCGTAGGGGAAAACCTCTGCAGGTCTCACCCTAACTGCTATGAGTATGACACATGGGGTGCACGCCCGGCGGTGGAGTTGCTCCTGTGTGGCCCCTGGACCCTGCAGCACCAGCCACAGTGGGCGATTTCTCCCCTGGGATGCAGAGCCTGCCTGTCCTGGCTGACTTATCTGTGTGCATATTTCAGAGTCTCTGGTTCTGGCGCGTTCTGGGAAGTGTGGTTAGTTGCAGGAGTTCCCCATCTCCTGTCGCGGGGGCGAGGGTGGGTGTTGCAGGCAGCTGAGGTGATGGGACTCCGTGCTTTGCACGGTCCCTGCCCTTTGCTATCCCGCTGTAGCTCTGCTGGCCGCCCACATGGTGCTTCTCTAATGAATTTTTTGTTATGTTTGTGTTTCTGACTTCAGTGACTTTATCGTTTTATTTTATTTTTTTAACAGTTCAGGGTTAATTTACCCACCTCACTGAAAAGCCTTCTCCCCTCTAAGTTCCGTGTTGAGTGACTGCTGAGATCTGCACCCTTTGCTCTAATCCAGCATGTTCCCTCCCCCTAAATAAGTTTTTTATTGTTCCACTGTAAACTCTCTTCTGGATTTTTAGTTGAACCTTCTCTTTGTAGTGTCTTCTCTAGGGATCACAATATTCACTCTTAAGTTGCTGCTGTCTATTTAGAGTTAGTGTTGTACAGCTTCATGGAAAATGCAACTGTAAAAAATAATATAGTCCTATTTACAACCCCTATCTTTATGGTATTGTCAACACACATTGTAAATTAATATAAAATTTTTCTTTTGGTACCAGGGATTAAACCCAGGGGTGCTTAACCACTGAGCTATGTCCCCAGCCCTTGTAGTATTTTATTTAGAGACAGGATATCACTCAGTTACTGAGGCTGGTCTTGAACTTGAGATCCTCCTGCCTCAGCCTGCCAAGCCCCTGGGATTACAGGCCTATGGCACCACGCCCACCTAAAATATTTCTTGAAATTGTCATATGCCTTTAAATAAATTTAGAGAAGGAAAGCACTTTTTTATTAACACAAATTAATCACAACCAGTGAGTTCCATTCTTACCATAGCTTTCAACTTCATTCTGATGTCATTTTCCTCCATCTAAAGAACTTCTTTTTGCATTTTCTGTTACAAATTCTTACACTTTTTAATTTTCTAAAAATGTCTGTATCTTTGCCTTTGTTTTTTTTTAAACATTTATTTTTTAGTTGTTGGTGGACACAATACCTTTATTTTATTCTTATGCGGTGCTGAGGATTTAACCCAGTGCCTCATACATGCTAGCCAAGCACTCTACCTCTGAGCCACAATCCCAGCCCTGCCTTCGTTTTTGAAGGATCCTTTTTGCTGCATATAAAAACTGGGTTGCTGCTGTTGAGTTTCTGTTGTTGTTGTTTTGTTTTGTTTTCAGTGCTTTAGAGATGTTACTCCATTGCTTTCTCTGATCCCTGGTTGGTAATTCATATTATTATTTGAATGTGTATGGTGTATCATTTTCCTCTGGCTGTTGCCAAGATTTACTCCATTGTTGGTTTCCGTACACTAGGTTGTGCCCCCACGTTAATTACTCTGAGGTCTATACTCTGCCTTGGTGTGATTGGTGTGATTTTCTTAGTGTTTTCTAAGATTCTTGGATCTAAAACATTCTTTGCCACCATCATTTTCTGGACATTTTTATTCATCAGTTTTTCAAATATTTTTTTGCCTCTCTCTCTCCATCCCTCCCATCTTTCTCCTGCTTCCAGAACTAATTACATATATGTTAGTTCAGCTAATATCGTACCCCTGGCCACTGAGGTTCACGTTTACTTCCCCCACAGTGTTTATTTCTCTCTACTCTTCAAATTGAATTGTTTCTGTTCATCTTTAACTTGATCATTTCCTTTTATGTCTTTAATGTTAAGTCCATCAGAGAATATTTTGTTTCAGAGATTACACTTTTCTTTAAGATTCCCATTTGTTTCTTTCTCATTTTGAACTTCTTCTTCCTCTTTATTCATTACAGCCATATTTTTAAGTTCTCAAATATATATTCAGTAGCTACTTTAAGGTCTTTGTTACTTAAGTATTTGGTTACTCAGGATCATTCCCTTTTGAATAACTTCCTTGACTATGGGTCACATTTCCCTGTTTCTCTACATAATTAGTACATGTTGATTTGACAGTAGGCATTGTGAATGATACGCTGTAGGAATTCTGGGATCTTATGTTCTCCTCAAGATGGCTGCTTCTATTCTAGCAGGCTGTCAACTTGATTGGACTCGAATTGTGAGCTGTCTCTCCTGCAGCGGGCTGTGCAGAAGTCTCGCTCCTCTTCTTCAGTGTGATAAAGCTGTTGCCTTCAGCCTGGTTCCTTGGAGTCTTCACACATGCGCTTAATTCTGAGAAGCCAAGAATTAGGAGTTTACATGTGCAGATTTTGGTGCTCCTCTCTCTTGAGGCTCTCTCTTTCCTGAGACTCTACAATCCTAAACTCTGGAATCCTAAACTCCATCCTTTGACTCTTGCGTGTGCTCCAGCCTCCCCACCCCCGCTATAACACACTGATGGGTGAGGTTGCCCAGGTCGGAAACCCTACACATAAAATCTCTCCTACCACACTTCCCTTCTTTCAAGGTCGATGCTCTTCTGATTTCTGCCCACTTTTGGTTGATCATTTCTGCCTTCAAATTATTATTTAACAATAATTTGTCTATGGTTTATCATCAATATCCATAAAAGGATGACTATGATATAGACTACTCCACCATTACCAGAAGCGTAACCCACCTTTAAATGTGAAGGAGATTTTTTCAGAGTTCAGGATTCATGTTGGCAGTAATTTTCTTTCATTGGAGTTTTCTGCTTAAAACACAGTTGCCCCTGAGAGAATGATACCGTTGCTGATGGTGACCTAAAAGATGGTGAGTGTGGAGACCAGGGAGAAGATGATGCAGGACAGAAGCAGAAGCTTCCTGTGGAAGAGGGGGAGGCAGGAAGGCTGGATAGGGAGGTAGGAGGACACCAAATTTAAGTAGGCTTTTACGGTTATTTTTATTTAAAAAATATATTATTGTATTTGTAGATGGGCAGAATGCCTTTATTTTATTTGTTTATTTTTTATGTGGTGCTAAGGATCAAACCCAGTGCCTCACATGTGCTAGGCAAGCGCTCTGCCACTGAGCTATAGCCTCAGCCATCAGTGGGCTTATGTTAAAACCTAGTTTTCCCTAAGGCTGACCTTACGCAAGGTAGATCACCTCCTCTGAATAAGGGAAAGAGGACCTAAAGGTAACTCTTTCTAGACCTTTCTCCCGCTCTCTGAAGTTAGATGAATTGGTATTCAAAAATCTCAAAGGAGGTTTGTGGGTGTGATTCAGTGTCAGAGGACTTGGCTCTCATGCTTATGGCCCTGCTGTCAAGCCTAGCACCACAAAAGCAAAATACCTACATAATACAACCCAAAATCTCCAAGGGCACAATACCCGGTTCACCAATTGTCTTGCTTGTGTTGGGTTCTGGCCCTTTGTTTGGAGACTGTCCTAGGCACTGGGAAGACAGAGATGCTAACAGGCATAGTCAGCCAGGAAGCCCACAGTCTTGGGAGGGAGAGGAGCTTTTGCAGCTGCCTGCCCAGGCTCTTGATGACAGGTTTGGGAGGAAAGGTAGAGAAGGTTATGAAAGAATCCACAGGGCTCTGAACATAGCTCCGAAGGAGGTTGCAGAGTTGGGCCACCTGGAGGGTGAACTGCAAAGCTTTCATCCATAATTGCCACACTTGGATGTGTGGAGCTAGCGTACAGGTATTTTTCTTTGCATTGTGTAGGTAAATATAGTGGCTTGGAGTCTTTAAAACACCATATTAAGATCTATTCTCATTCTTCATGGGAACCCACTTTTGTAGGGCTTTTCTGTAGGAGCTCTGCTCTAAGCTGGGGAGGCCCTGTGGACAGAGAGGGAATGGGGTGGCCCCCACATCAAGACTCCTCTGGGTTCTGTGGGTACCCACCTGCACACTGAATGTGCTACATGAACATGCTCTTCAGAGGAGCCTGGAGGGGGCTCAGCATCCTTGGGAGTTAATTAGAACCTCCAAAGAGACCTCTCACATCCAGGTTGAGTTGAAAGAAAGAAGTTTTCCTTTTGGGGTGCATAGAGCTGTCAGAACAACAGGGGCAGGAGGGTGGAGGGCAGATGCTATTTGAGGGGCATAGAGGGGGGCCTGACTTGAACCTCGAGTTCCCATGGGAGGCACTGTCTTGACGGAACAGCCAAAGGAGGGCTGAAAGGTCTTGGCTCCTTGCCATCTTGCTTTCTGATTCTGGTTTTCCTTCTCGCTTGTCCATGACTTTTCCTGGGGTCAGGGAACGTGCATTCAGAAGGGTACAATGGAGGCGGTGTTCCCTTGCCACCGCCATGGGCACTTCCACCTGGCATGCCCACGTTGAAAAGGACCTTTTCTGTCTCTGCACCCTGCAGTCTCACAGGGCAGACCTTCCTCTTGAGTATGTTTTTATCAATTACCCAGAAGTGGTGTGGGTCTATCACGCTGCTAGGATAAGGAGGCTCCGGGGTCAACAGTGCTGTGACTTGTGGTGGCTTCAAAGTGGACCCTATGCACAGGCAGACCGTGTTATTGACACTCACCTGCTGCCAGCCTGGTCAGTCCTGTGTTCTGGTGATGCCTTTGTCCCTGTACAGGAACATCTGGGAAGACTGAGCCACAGTGGTCACGCAGTACTTTGTGCTGTGTTTTGGTCCCATTGAATTCAGATGTCATTATCCCCCTCTTGTACATGAGGGGACTGAGCCCCAGCAGTGGTAGATGTTGGGGACATCCTGACATCCAGGTCTTTGTGCGGTTCCTCTGCATATCATTATGGTATGTTTTAGTCAGCATTTTTGCTGCTGTGAATAAAAGACCTGACCAGAACAATTTTAAGGAAGAAGAGTTTACTCGAGGGCTCACAGTTTCAGAGGTCTCAGTCCCTGTGAGGCTGGCTGCATTCCTCGGGGCTCCAGGGGAGGCTGACCATCATGGTGGAAGAGTGTGGCCAAGGGAAGCAGCTCACGTGGTGGTCAGAGAGCAGAGAGAGAGAGAGACTCCATTGCCAGGTACAAATCTATACCCCAAAGCCCACCTCCTCCAGCCACAACTTCAGTTGCCACCCAGTTAATCCCTATCAGGGGATTAATTCACTAATTGGGTTAAGACCCTCACAACCCAATCATTTCTCCTCTGAACCTTCTTGCTTTGTCTTACATGTGAGCTTCTGGGGGACACCTCACATCCAAACCATAATACGTTATTTGAAGACATTTGGAACAGGAAACATGAGCAGGTACTGAAACTTCCCCCGTGAGGTGAACCCCATTTACTGTCTTTCATTTGTGGGTGGCTTTTGCTTCTGTGAATCTGCCGGCCACTGTGGCATCTGTTGGTGACACAGCCTGCTTGAAGAGGATGGAAGGATCCACATAGGGCAGACTGGGCCCCCTCGACCTCCTCCTGTCCCCTACCTGCTCCCGAGCCCTCTGCCCTGTGTGACTTTATCACAGCCATGTCATTCAACTCAGGGAGAAGCAAGTCTGTAGTGCTCTAGGCTTATGGGATGGAAATGGGGTACTCTCCACATACTCAGCCAGGGAGGGCCATGCACAACTGTCACACACCCCTGCACATCACCACTACCTTCCCAATATCAGCTGTTTTATTTGCCAGAGGTGACTGGACATTTTGCAGATGTCATCATGGTTTCTCCCGAGTTACCCTTTCCCAGTTAGTTGACACATCATGACAGACTCAAACCCCTTCCCTCAGACTGAGATACCCTGTCAGACCCAGTGGATGGTCTCCCAGGGCCTCCCTCAACCCCTCTATTCTGACCTGACCCTGGACAGGGCTACTTGGCAAGAAGAGCCATTTCAGTGGGAGATTCTTCCCTTGGATTTCCCTGCTTCTCTTGAGCTCCTCTGGAGACACTCAGGACTCTCTCCTTACTAGGGCAGCACCTGCAGAAGCTGGGTCTCATCTGTTGCTGTGCACCTGCCTGTGCTGGGGACATAGTCAACATGAGCCTTCCGGTTGTCTTCTTCACTACCTTGGCCAGGTTAATAAACTATCTACCGTGGTGTATGTTCTCATCTCCAGAGTGTGAACCCTCAAAGCCCTCGGGGATCTAATGAGATGATTCAGATAGTAATGTTGCATGCTCAATAAGTCATTTGCATAAATCAGTTGTCATTGTGGTTAACTCCAAATTTAAGCAGCGGAAGGCTCTTGCACTTTTGCTTTCTAGCTCAGTGGCAACCTTGGCAGATGGTACCCAGGGTCGTAGCTGGTGACTCTTAACCAACCCTCACCATCTTCACTCTCCTTCCTGCTCCTGTGGTTTCCTTCTCCATCATCTTCTGCTCTGAATGCCCCGATAGCCACCCACTCCTCCAACAAACAGTATCACCGAGCAGCAGGACACTTGGACATCAGGCGGCTGCTTACTGACTCTGACATCTTGGGAGCTACGGTCTTTGTGTCAGGTCACAACTGTGACCCTTATAATGATGCTGCTGTTTGCACTCTCTGTCATTTTGATAATGAACATGGTGAAAACAAGGCTCTTCTTTAAAGCCTAAAAACAGTGGTCAAGAATTTGAAAAAGGACTATTTCTGTTCCACCCTCATTTTATACATAATGAGAGCATGATCATGAGTCAGATGGTGAGGTTCCAAGAGAGCTTCTGGCAGAGCTGACATAATACTAGGCGTTTTTATGAAGCCAGATCATATGAAAATTGAGAACCAAAGCTGGTGAAGCTTTTTTCAGCTTTTAAGGAATTGTCTAGGAGGGAGAGCTTCATGGTTTGACATTGACATTAAAGGAGACCTAAGTGTTAGCACCAACTCTGGTGCACAGGCTCGTGCGTCTGTTTCCTTTCCTCTACTAAGTATTTTCTTTGTATTTCCTCTCATCATTCTACATTTTGTTCCATGTTCAAGTTGTAGGTGTGAACTGGTTAAGTACCTGAACCTCTTGTTTTAAGTGTGATGATCCAGTCTTTCCTGGTTAGAAATAGGTGTCCAGATAAGTGACGAGACAGTACTTGGAGGGACAGTGCACTGTCTCAAGGTCAGCCATAGGAGGCAAGCCCAGTAGCTCAGTACTCTGCAGCAGGAATATGGTCTGGTAACTGTTGGTTTGATTTCCATGAAGAGTCAGAGGGTTTTTTTATTATTATATTTTAGGAAGATGCCAAATCCATATGGATGAAATGATAATAATGTCTGGTGTGATTTGCTTCAAAACAATCTCATGAGAGGGGGTGCTGGGGTAAAGATGAAGCAGGGGTTGGCCCTCTGTTAACTTCATCATCTGTATGCAGCCATGAAAATAACCCTTATCAAGAATTTTTAAGATGATATAAGTAAGAAAATCAGGAAGTCCAATGTCCTAGTGTGTGCACATACATAAAATATTTGTGTGAAAATAAACATTGGAGGGAGATTAAAACATTAATTGTGGTTATCCTTGGTTGGTGGGATTATGTGTGATCTCCATTCTGTTTTCCAGACTTCTTAC
This sequence comes from Marmota marmota marmota, assembly GCF_001458135.2. NCBI lineage: Eukaryota > Metazoa > Chordata > Mammalia > Rodentia > Sciuridae > Marmota > Marmota marmota. Next base: position 5,285,218 of record NW_026000020.1, read on the forward strand.
AGGAAGAAAAACATAACTTCTCAAAATGGGAGAAAAAACACTTTTTAAAGAAAGGATCTTAACCTGTATTGTGTAAATGAGTGACGCATTTGTTTCAGTTATGTTTCCCATTAAACTGCTCAGGTCAGCAATTAGAGACACGCTTATGTGGTGACTTATCTCGTGGCTCTGAGCGTGTTTGGGACCTGCACTGCCCTCTGCCCTGTGCGCTGTCTTTGCAGGGGTGTGTACAGGCAAGGCCATGGGCAAGAGCAATCACCACTCCCTTTACGTTCATTGGTAACTTCTGCTCAATATGTTCCTTTAACACAAATTTCTGTCTGATTTCAGTGAGCTGGACATGATTTCCACGAGGGTCATGGACATCAAGCTTCGGGAGTCTGCAGAAGGCCTCGGGGAGGACAGCACAGGTAAGGCCCTGGCTTCCCCGGGAAGGGCCCTTGCTTGGTGCTGGGGCAAGGGAGGAGCCGATTGAAGACGGGGCTGTGTGTGAGAGAGAGCGGCCAGTCCCCCGTGTGCTCAGACGTCCTTTGGTCCCCACACTGACTAGGAGCATGTCCACATTATCTGAGGAAACGTGGAGCAGTGCTCCCTTGAGTCTCTGTCAAACATAGGGGCTTTTCATGTCATTTTCTTCTTCCTGGAAGTGAATATGTCCCCATGTTTGACTTAAAAGCAAAAGAAAGGGGCCCAAAGGGAATTATTTGTCACCTAAAATTATCTAAAGGTATCTGTAGGAGCCTTTGCAAAGCACGGGATGGCCTCATCATCCAGCAAAAATAATCTCATCAAAAGAAAGCCTTTGATCCCTCTCTTGTGATTTTTATTCTCCTCCAGGATGTGTTTATTATGGCCTTTCCTGAGCTAAATTCCAGGCCCATGATTCATCATCTCAGAGCACCTTCCAAGAGTTATTCAATTAGGTGATTGGCTCACTGCTATCCACAGATTGCTATTTATGTCTTGATGGAGTTGTAAAATTGACATTAAGAAACAAAGATCTCCCCACAATGTACCTTTCCCTGGTAACTATCTGTGTTCCCCTTATCTCATTAACAAAGGCCTCCAGCTGTCTGTCCTTCAAAGTCAAGATGCCAGTAGTGATTTTCTTTGATATAGTTTGGGAAGAATGGCTTCCAATAATAGGAAATCCTATCAGCTAGAGCTTACTATCTCATATGTTATGTGATACATAGATACTTCGTATTCTATATTAGAACCATTCTTCTCTGTCACATTTTAATAGATACCAAATAAACCCAAGTATAAGGTGAGTTTTTAAGATTATCCCTGAGGAAAAAAAATGGAGTTTTAAATTTTCTCATATTATAGGGCATTGAATTAGTCCTTATTTTCAATAATAGCATTTGAATAAGTATCATTAATACCATAAGTAACATGTCATTATCCTGAAACTTATCAATAAATTCTAGTATTGAATACTTACAGAGGTCACCATGAAGAATCAATTTTACAAAAGAAGGAGAGAAACTAAGTATTCTTTTATTTTCAAATAGTGATGAGCTTGAGGCCAGGGTTGTGGTTCAGTGGTAGAGCACTTGCTTAGCATGCATGAGGCACCATAGAAAAATAAATAATAAAGGTATTGTGTCCACCTACAACTAAAAAATATTAAAATAATAATAATAATGAGCTTAAGGTAGTAAGAACATTCCTTTCTACCCGTAATTTAAAAATATAGGGCTGGGGATATAGCCCAGTTGGTAGAGTGCTTGCCTCACATGCACAAAGCTCTGGGTTCAATCCCCAGCACCACATACACATACACACAAAAAAAATTTTTAATGTAGATAAGAACATTATTCATGTTGTTTTTAAAAGTAAGAAATAATGAGGCCAGAATTAAAAGAAAAATGGTAACCCAGAAAGATAATTGAGCACTTTTGCCCTCAGAACTTATTAATAAGTCTTGGAAATTTTGAATTTCACTATCCTGCCTACATAGGGTGGGATATAAGAGAGGGGGTCAGAAGACAAAGTGCATCCCCCATACAAGGTGGACCCTCTAATAGAAGACCATCCTTACAATAAGCTGGGAACCCAAGGAGCACAAAATCTGTGAACCATGGATAAACCAACCCTTTTGTGGATTTGCAGCTTGAGTTTGTATCACTCTGCTTTTGAACTTGGTTAATGGTACTCCTAGACCAGGAAGAAATCCTGGTGCTTTGCAGAAGCAATCTTCAGTAAAGGGAAGTGTCTTCTGCTTAGGCTTCAAATTATAACAGAACATAATACTTTCAGTACTAGGACAAGCATATAGTTAGTGATGACCAGGTGTATAGGCAACAGGGCACCATGAACAAGAACCACCATGCTGTGGGTTGAATCCGGCCTCCTAGAATCAACATGCTGAAGTGCCCAGTATGTAACCTTATTAGGTATTTAGTTAAGATGTGGTCATCCTGAAAGAGGGTGGGTTCCTAATTCAGTATGAATAATGTCCATATAAAAAGGGGAAATTTGAACACAGACATGTACATGGTGAGAGTGTAATGTGCACACATGAAGGCAAAGATTGGGTGATGCATCTACAAGCTAACGAACACCAAAGATCGCCAGCATACTACTAGAAATTAATTAACAGAAGTGGTGCAGATGTGCCATCACAGCCCTCAGAAGGAACCAAACATGCCAGTACCACCTTGATTTTGGCTTTTCAGCTCCAGAACCATGAGACAATTTGTTTCTGTTAACTCACCCAGTTTGTGGTACTTTGTACAGCAACCTTAGCAAACTAATACATAGCATAAACAAGAAAACTAATATGATAAAGGCATCAGATGTCAGAACTTTCAAATACATACTATAAAACATGATGTGAAAGTTTTGAAAATATCTGGAAGATCCAGGAAACCATAAAAACTAACATGGCACCCAGCCAGTGCAATAAGGCAAGAAAAATAAATTAAAGGCATTGAGATAGAAAGAAGAGATAAAACTGCATTTGCAGATGACCTGATTATCTAAAATATACAAAGTATCCAGAACTGTTAAGTTTAGCATGTTCATAAAATATTAAATCATAATATAAAAAATCAGTTATATTTCTATATACTAGCAATGAACATTTGAAAAATTGAAATCTTGAAAAGTACCATATGTAATAGCATCAAAAATTTAAAATACTTAGGTATATATGTAACTAAAATATATGCAGGATTTGTATACTGAAAGATACAAATAATTGTTTAAAGAAAGTAAAAAATACCTAAACACATGGAGAGATATACCATGTTTATGGATTGAAAGACTCCATGTTGCTAAAATGTTAATTCTCACCAAATTGAGCTGCAAATGGTGTGTTAGTACGTGTAGGTATAGTGCAGTTTTCAAGTCAGCTATGAAAGTCAGGGATACAGTTAGTTTGATACTTTGTTGTAGGAATATCAATCAGTAACTTTTTTCTTTTTCTTTTTTGTTTTATTTTTCAGTTGTGAGAATCAAACCTAGGGCTTTGGGTATACTAGGTACTACTGAGATATAACCCCACACTGTAATAGTGTAATCATTTTTTTATTTCCATGAAGGTTCAGATTTTTTTTTTTTTTTATTTAGGAAGAAGCCAACTCTATAGGATTGAAATGAAAATAGTGTGTGAGATGTTTTGCTTTGAAATAACCTACAGGTAGTGGGGAGGAAATGGGTAAATATGAAGCAATCAAAATCCCAGCAGGATTTCTAGGAGTTACTGGCAAGCTGACTCTAAAATTTATACGAAAAGAGAAAGAACTTCAACAGGTAAAACAATTTGGAAAAATAGAAAGTTGGAGGACTCACCACAGTACTTGATTTCAAACTTACTATAAAGCTAATAATCAAGCAGAAACATAGATGTATGGAAATAGATAGAACAAAGTAGAGTCCATAAATAGATCCATATGAAAATGATCAGTTGATTTTTGAGAAAGTTGCAAAGGTGATTCACTAAATAGTGCTAGAACAATTGGACACCCATTTGTAAAAATGAGCATTGATTGATACCTCACAGATTATGAAAAAGTTAACTCAATAGATCCTAGACATAAATGTAAAACTATAAAGTCTTTAAAAGAAAGCTTAAGAGAGAATATTTTTGACCTTAGATTAGGGAAGAGTTCCAAGATATGATGCCTCAGTCCATAAAAGGAAAAAAATCAATAAGTGGAACTTCATCAAAATTGACACTTTTGCTCTGAGAAAGATACTGTTAAGATAAAAATACAAATCAGACTGGGAGAAAATATTTGTAAATCTCACTTGATGAAGTATTTACATCCGGCATATATTTGAAATCATCAACATTCATTTTTTTTTACTGTTTTTAAAATAAATTTATTTATTTATTTTAATTAGGTACATATGACAGCAGAATGCATTTTGATTCATTGTACACAATTGCAGCACGACTTTTCATTTCTCTGATTGTACAACGATGTAGCGTCGCACCCTATGTGCAGTCATACATGTACCTAGGGTAATGATGTCCATCACATTCCACCATCTTTTCTGCCCCCATCCCCACTCCCCTCCTCTCCCTCCCCTTTTCCCCATCAAAGTTCCTCCATTTTTTCCCATACCTCCCCCCATTATGGATCAGCATCCACTTATCAGAGAGAACATTCAAAAACAATAAAACAAACCTATTTACAAAATGGGCAGCTCTTAAAAGATGTTTGTATCTAAGAAGAAACACTCAACATCTAGTCATTAGGTAATACAAATTGAAACAGCAACGAAACACGCTACACAACTATTAGAACATCTTGAAAGAAATCCTCTGAGCAGCGCTGGTGAGGAGGCATTGCTGGTAGGAATGTAAGATGGTACAGCCGATCTGGAAAAGATTTTGGCAAATTTCATATAAAGTACATACACTTAGCCTATGACTCAGTAATCCCACTCCCTCATATTTACCAAACAGCAGTGAAAACATGGTTACCCAGAAGCCAGTAGCAAGATTATTCAAAATTGCTAAAAACTGAAAAGAATTCAAGTGTCCTTCAGTGGTTGGATGGTTCAACAAACAGTGTATCCATCCAATGGAATACCACTCAGCAGTGAAGAGGAACAAACTATGGGAAGACATGTAAATATTGCATGAATCTCTAAGTGAAAGAAGCCAGAATCAAAAGGCCACATACTGTCTGACTCACTCTGTTCTGGTTTAGATACGAGGTGTCCCCCAAAAGCTCTATTTTGTCCTTGCTGAGTGGAACTCTCTCTCTGCTTCCTGGTGTGATGTCTTGAGCTGCTTTCTTCCACCACACTCTTCTGCCATGATGTCACTTGAGCCCTGAGGAAAAGGAACTGAGGAACTGTGTGTGGACTGAGGCCTCCAAAACCGTGAGCCCCCAGATAAACTTTTCCTCCACTGAAATGGTTCTTGTCAGGTGTTTGGTCACAGCAGCAAAAAAGCCAACTAAAACACCCTTGATATGACCTTGAAGAGGCAAGGCTATTGGAACAGAGATCCCTGGACACCAGGGGTTAAATACTGGCGGAAGTTTTAACTACTTGAGGAAATTTGGGGGCGAATGTCCTGTACAGCTCTGCATCTGGATTGTGGGGATAAATATGCAACTCTGTGTGCACTAGGAAGAGTGCGTGTGCTGGGGGTCAAACCCAGGACCTTACAAATGCTAAGCACACACTGTGTGACTGAGCCATGCCCCAGCCTGAAAGAGGGGTTGTTTTTTTTTTTTTTTTTTTAGTTGAAAATATTTTTCTGGAATTGAATTAAAAAAACAAAGATGTCCCAATCTACAGATTTAAAAAAACCCAATGAATCCCAAGAAGACTAAATAAAAGGCAATCCATCCATATGGTATAAAACTGCAGAAAACCAAAGCCCAAACTAACAATCCTAAAAATCAGTCAGCAGAAGAGATTGCTTCTGAAGGTACAAAATACTGATGGCGGACTTCCCAACAGGACAGAACCCACAGCACCATGCAATAATGGCTTCAGGATATTATTAGAAAAATAACAGTCAGCCTAGACCTCTGAACCCAGGAAAGACAGGGATCAGGACTGAAGGAGAAATAAAGGCATCTTCAAACCAAGGAAACCTGAGTTTGCCACCGTTGGACCCCAGGAAAGCAGATTCGGCAGGAAGCTGCCTTTGGCAGAAGGAACTTCCTGGTGGAAGTCCTGGATGCAAGAAGGACTCAAGGCCAAGGAAGTAATGGTGTCGCAAAGGGGATCGAAGTGTTCTAAGGTCCAATGCATGGTCCTGCGATAGAGCGTGCCCACTCTGCCGGGTAACCACTGCCAGAACAGAAACAAAAGGCAAGGCTTCCAAACTTGTGATGGGAACCGTGCAAACAGTCAGTTAATCCAAGAGAAGACAAGAGTGGAGATTGAGAAAACAGACCAGAGAGGGTAGACTTATTTTGACTGATATATCAGTGATCACCGTGAGGGCAAATGGACCGATGAACTGTCCCACTTCAGTAAGGCTGCCAGAGTGCATTCCTAAAACTCTAAGTATATGAATCTTCAATACAAAGGTTCAGAAAATTAAGGATGGTGAAAGAACAAAAATACACCTTGTGAGCCCTGGGCAGAAAGAAGGCAGAAAAGCCATATTCATATTAGTCAAAATAGCATTTATGGCAAAAAGCCTAACTGAAAAACAAAGAGGGCCATTTTATAAAAGTTTCAATTCCCCAGAAAAATAATGATTTTGCATTTTTATGTATTAAGATAATGTCAAAAAATTATATAAAGTAGAAGTTATAATTAAATAGATAAGAAAATCTACGATCCATAGGTTAGTTTCTTTTATGTCTTTTTCTGAAATTGATAGAACAAATATGTATACTATTTTATTAGTAAAGACAAAGTATTTGTACAGGTCTATCAAGGAGAAAAAGGCCTTGTTCTAATCGACCTGTGTTTTAGTCAACTTTTCACTACTGAGACCAGAAGACCTGTCAAGAACAGATTTAAAAGGAGACATTTATTTGGGGGCTCCTGGTTTCAGGGGTCTCAGTCCACAGATGGCCGACTCCATTCCTCGGGGCTAGAGGTGAGGCAGAGCATCAGAGTGAAAGGGTGTGGTGGACGGAAGGGGCTCCAGACACCACACCAGGAATCAGAGAGTGACTGAGCTCAGCTCACAAAATATAAACCCCAAAGCCACATCCCAGTGACCCACCTCCTCCACCCACTCCCCACCTGTCTACAGTTACCACCCAGTTAATCTTTATAAGGGGATTAATTCACTGATTGGGTTAAGGTTTTCATAACCCAATCATTTCTCCCCTAAACTTCTTGAATTGTCTCACACATAAGCTTTTGGGGGACACCTCATCTCTAAGCCATAATAATATGTACAGGGCACGGAAAAAAACACATTATTTGAAAGTATATTAGGATCATATATAAAAATTATTGATACACAAAGTAAGGCCCAATGGATTTGAATGAAGTCAGATCAGAGTATATTATCTGACCACAATGCAGTTAAGCTCAAAATCAACAACAAATAGAAAATCCCCGCATGCATACAATAAAAGAAAAAAAAGAAAAAGAAAATCCCCAAGTACTTGGAAATGTAGATATAATTTTCTAAATAATCCCTACATAGGTCTAAGAAGGCATCATAATGAAAATTAGAAAACATTGTCAACTAAACAGTATGAAAATACTACATTTCATAACATGTGCATGAAACAGATTAGAAGAAAGTGCTGCCTTAAATGTATGTTTTGTAAAAATAGAGAAAATGTCAAATTAATGTTTATTCATCTGAAGAAGTTTTTTGGAAATAGCAAAATCAACCCAAAGAAAGTTTGCAGAAATAGTAGAGAATAGAAACCAATACAATATAAAATAAATATTCCACAGACAGAATTGACAAGCCAAACTTTGTTGCGGGGACGGGTACTGGGGTTGAAATCAGGGGCACTTGTCCACTGAGCCACACCCCCAACCCTATTTTGTATTTTATTTAGAGACAGGGTCTCACTGAGTTGCTTAGCACCTTACTTTTGCTGAGGCTGGCTTTGAATTCACGATCCTCATGCCTCAGCCTCCCAAGCCACCAGGATTTCATGCGCCATGGCACCCTGCAAAGCCAAATGTTTTATAAGCAAATAAAATCAACAAACCTCTGGTGCAATTCGTCAAAGAACAAAGAGAAGGCACAGATAATTAACATGAGGCGTGACGAAGCTACAGCACTCCAGAGGAACAGGCAAGGGTGTTAGTAGATATGAAAATTTGGGGGAAAATTGATAAATTCCTAGAAACGTGGCTTAAAGCAGATTCAAGAAGTAGAAACCTGGACTAGTCAGACAGCCATTGAAAAAACTGACCTAGAAAGCTGGCAGAAGAGATAACACATAGAGGGCTGACCATTGTCCTTGCAGTTGTACTCGGGGTCTCCGTAGCCACACTCTTATCCACACCATTCATGCTGTAAGCGGCATCTCTGACCGTCAGCATAGTAGGGCTGTACATTTGTTCAGGCTTTGGGGACATGTACCAATTTGTTGACGAGGTAAAGGCCAAGAGGTGTCCTGACCAAAGGCAGGAAAGTCTAATCTTTCAAAATGCTGAACCTTCATGAAGAACCATCTGCTGACAACACACATTTGCTACAGAACTTTCTTTCCTTAGGGAGGGGCTTGTTCCATCCCTGCTAGAGTAATCCTAAGGGATTCTCCACCTGGAGACCAGACCTGCAAGCTTCCCAGAGGGGCATTATTACTAACACTACAGAAATATTCTTGTTTTAAAAGGAATTCAGCTTACAAGATTATTTACCAAATGTTTTCAGCTGAATCACTTTAACCAGTGTCCACGACCTATGAGACAGCATCTTGGTGACCTCTGATGTCACCTCCTTCTGTTGGAAGGAGAGGAATGAACTCCGCTGAGCTACTGCGGTGACATCATAGGGTCCTGGGTATGAGAGAATATGTGGGTGACAAGGAAGGTGACCTCAGAGAAGCGAATCATAAAATGTGAAAAAGTATCGCAGATTCTAACAATTCAGGAGATGTGGCCCAATTTGACTCGGCCCTGTCACAGCGTCTTCCAGCATAAGAATGGCCGCCATTGGGTCATTTTTTTTCATCAAGAGTTATTAGCTCATCATGGCGCTCATTATTCCAGAGAGCCTTAGTTTATGTCCAGGATAGATGAAGCATCTGAATGTTTTTTAATAACTTGAGTAAAGGAAACATGGAATACAGACCCAATGAAATATTACTCGGCCACTAAATAGAATCATATCTTATCATTTGCAGCAAAATGGATAATATAGAGACAATCAAGTAAAATAAGTAGATGCAGAAAGATGGGTACTGTATGTTCTCTCTCATATGTGAAAGCTCAAGCTAAAAAAAAAATCATTCAAAATGAGTAATAGTAATGACTCCAGCCTTGGGATGTGGCAGGGAGGAGGGCTGGAGGGAGGCTGGATTACGGCTAATCCAAACACAGACGGAAGAAGTAAATTCTAGGGTTCCACGGCATAGCAATGGGGAGCGGTTATAGTTCACAACGATCTATTATATACTTTATTAATGTCTAGAGGAGACACACTTGAAACTCCAAACACAAAATAATGATAAAGATATGGCAATATTAATTATTCTGATTTTACCAGTATATATTGTATATATTGTATACAATACTACATTGTACCCCCAAAATATGTATGATGATTAAATGACAATTGAAGATGTTTAAAAGTGTTTATGGAACCTCTGAAAACTTGGAATGGGACCACCATTTGACCCAGCTATCCCACTCCTTGGTCTATACCCAAAGGACTTGAAATCAGCATGCTATGGTAATGTAGCCACATCAACGTTTATAGCAGCTCAATTCCCAATAGCTAAACTATGGAAACAACTTAGATGCCCTTCAACAGATGAATGGATAAAGAAAATGTGTACATATTCACAATGGAATATCACTCAGTCATAAAGAAAAATGAAAGGAGGGTATTTGCCAGTAAATGGATGGAGCTGGAGACTATCATACTAAGTGAAATAAGCCAATCCCCCAAACAAAGGCTGGAATGTTCTCTCTGATGTGTGGATGCTAACACATAATGAAGGGGTAAGGGAGGCTAGGGAAGAATAGAGGTACTTTGGATTAGGCAGAAGAGAGTGAAGGGAAGGCTAGTAGAAGGAATCGGACATTATGACCCTATGTGCATATATGATTCTACATAGTGTACAACTAGAAGAGTGAGAAGTTATACTCCATTTATGTATGAGGTGTCAAGATGCATTCTACTGTCATGTATAACTAATTAGAACAAATTAAAAAATAAAATATAGGCATCCCCAAAAAATGTTTATGCCTTATTTGATCATTACACACTATACACATGTATTAAATAGCCACACTGCACCCCATGAATTTGCACAATTACAATAATTTTTAAAAAATACCTTGGGTCGGGGCTGGGATTGTGGCTCAGCGGTGGAGTGCTCGCCTAGCATGCTCGGAGCCCTGGGTTTGATCTCAGCACCGCATAAAAACAAATGAATGAAATAAAGGTATTGGGTCCAACTACAACTAAAAAATGAATAAATAAATATTTAAAAAATACCTTGGGTCATCACACAGCCTTCACCTGATCAGAACTTTCGTCGTCGTTGTTTATGAATGTTTTAGACGTTAAACCTTGATTTCGTGTGAGAGGGAAGCTCCTGGGGGTTAAAGATTCCATGATTGTGCTCCAAGGCATTCTTGCCTCATTTACTTAAATTTTCTGAATAAACAAACTGATTTTGTTTCCAGGTGTACAAGGCTGTTACGCCAAGCAAAGGAAGGACTTCCGGAAGCAGGAGGCCGGTGTCAGGCCTGAACCCGGGCTTTCTCTGCTTCACGGGCACCTCGCACACCTGCGCACAAACACACACTCCTGCTGATTATTACTTTTGCTTACCTCTGTATAGGAAAGAAGAAATCTAAATTCAAAACTTTCAAGAAGTTCTTTGGGAAGAAGAAGAGAAAGGAATCGCCTTCGTCCACGGGGAACAGCACCTGGAAGCAGAACCCGGCCAAGAGCGAGGTCATTGCCATCGAGTCAGGGCCCGTGGGCTATGACTCAGAGGATGAACTTGAGTAAGTTGCTGTCGAGGCCCACAGGGCCATGCGCTCCGGCTACAGCGGGGACATCTGGGCTGGGCAGAACCGATCCTCTGTCAGAGTCTCAGTACCATGCTGGGCTCCCGGCCTCCTCCCCTCCTGGACAGCCCAGGAGCAGTTCGTCCACACAAGTTATGTCCTTTGTCTTTCTAAACATGGGATGGAGAAAATGTGTGTAGGGGTGGGGCATGGATAGGAAGCTGCTGTGTGCCAGGTGTATTAAATGTCCATGGTCCACGGGTTCAGTGGCGCATACCTGTAATCCCAGGAGGCTGAGGCAGGAGGATCGAGAGTTCAGAGCCAGCCTCAGCAATGGCGAGGTGCTAAGCAACTCAGTGAGACCCTGTTTGTAAATAAAATACAAAAAAGGGCTGGGGATGTGGCTCAGTGGTTGAGTGCCCCTGAGTTCAATCCCCGGTACCACAAAAAAAAAAAAAAAGTCCCTGACCCTCATGGGAGAAGAGGTACCATATGCCATCAAATAAATGAGCCAAATAAGCTGGAGAGAAATTTGGAGGCTACGTGACATCCCGAAGCTGAAAGCCAAAGGATCAGGATGTGGACCTTGGTGTAATGTGACTTAAACCCTTTGAGGACCTTGAGGACCATACGAGAAACACGTGGCTCTCTAAACTTGAACTCCAAGCAATCTAATAAGTATGCTTTCTCCGGTCCGAGTCCAGGATGGAGAGAGGAAAGCTTCTTGTTCAGTTTTAGGAAAATCATCTAAAAATAAAATATAAGCATGCAAAAAAATATAAGCATCCAAAAAAAATGTTTAAGGAGATGGAAATGTTAATGCCTTATTTGATCATTGCACACTGTACACATGTATTGAATAGCCACACTGCACCCCATGCATTTGCACAATTACAATAATTTTTAAAAAATACCTTGGGTCGGGGCTGGGACCCAGTGTGGGTGAAAAATTGGGGGAGGTCTAGTGAAGAAATGCTGGTTTTTGTAACTTGTAGTCCATCAAAATACAGCTACCAGGCACATCTTCCCGTCCCTCCAGCCGTTATTTCTGTGACTAGAAAGAAACAGGTTGGTTGTTCTGCCCGCTTTTATGTTTTTTTTAAAACATTGGCCTCTGATTTGAGGATGAAATTCCTCAGAGAGCATGAACCCACTGGGGGTCTGGGTGGGGGCGGGGGATGTAGCAACGGAGACGGGGTCCTGGGCCTGAGCCTGCCCATGAGGGTTCCTGTCCCTTCCTAGCTCCAGCCTCTCCCTGTGTGGTTTTATTTATTTATTTTTAAGGTGTAGAAATTAAATTGACCACTTGGTGGCACCAAATGACTGTAGAGGAAAATTTAGATTCTGCTACTTTAATTTTTTTCCAGTGCTGGCAGGGAGCAGGGCGGGCCATGGGTGGTGCCTTGTGCAACGTGAGGAACCCACTGCACACAGGCTCTAGGTCCCATGCCCCAGACCCTGAGGGAGCAAGAGTTACCTCACTGGCCAGCCCCAGGGGCACGCTCACCCCCACCCCACCCACCCCATCTCCTGACAGGAGCAAGCCCTCTGTCCTGTGGTTGCAGGCACAGACCTGGGGGTGACCCCTCCTGCCACAGACAGGAGCAGAGCCAGAGGGACGAGCTGGGGGGAAATGACCTGTGCACTTATCACGTCCTCCTCTTAGAAGAAGCCCGAGGAAAGTTGGGGTCAGGCCTTTGGTATCTTTCTATCTCCAGCACGTAGCAGGAAGCTGACTTCAGTTGCTTGCAAGAGTTTGCCAGGATCCAGGACAGGATCCCAACTTTCCTTTAGGGGATGGAATATGACAAGTGACATTTTTCAAGAGTGGTACTGAGGAGGAGACCAGATCCAGATCTTTAGCTTCTGTTCCTTCCTTTCCTGCTTGCCAGTTAGCTGTTACTGCTCCTAGAGTTTTCTAGTGGGTACAGCTAAGAAATTCATTTGGCTTAAAGAATAATCATTAATTCACTGTTATTTTCATTCAAGTCTTATCTCTTTGATTCTTTGTATTCTCTCTTTTTTTTTTCTATTGGAAATCTTAGCATAGTTACTCATTTTCTTCATCCTGGAATAAAGTCACTTTGTGCTCTATGCACAGGTGGCCTTCCACGAACATTGCTCTACTCTGTTTTGTTTTGTTTTTAGCCCACATTACCACTGATAGAACTACTAGGTGCAATTTGAAATGTTTGTCTTTGTTGTTCGTAGAATTCATCCTGCCCTGGATGTGGAAGCAAAAGTCATTTGGAGGACTGGGGCTGGGGCTCAGTGGTAGAGCGCTTGCCTCACACGTGGGAGGCACTGGGTTTGATCCTCAGCACCACATAAAAATCAACCAATAATTAAAAATATATATCTTAAAAAAAAGGTCATTCAGACACAGAGTTAAAGGCACCTGAAATCCTGCCTTTCTTTTTGTAGATCTGTCAACAACCTGCTATAAAAGTTGGCTCATTTGTTTCTGTTTTCTAGTTTTAGGGATTGCTCTATTTCCCTTCCCTGTCTTTTGTTTTATAGGAAACATTTACAGTTTAAAAGACAAAAATTGTAAAGGCAGGTACCTTTGTATCCTGTTTCTCTATCTAGTTTTCCTTTCCCGAAAAGGAAACCATTCTTCCTCACTTGTGACTTGTCCTTCTGTTTTTATTTACTTTTTTAAAAATATTTTTTTGTTGTTGATAGATCTTTATTTTATCTGTTTTTACGTGGTGCTGAGAATCGAACCAGGTGCCTCACACACACCAGGCAAGTGCGATACCGCTGAGCCAGAGCCCCAGCCCCTGTTTTTATTTTTTGAAAGCAGAGCATGCACCTGTGTTCTCGTATGTTCCTGTGCTTGTCCCTGCCCCCTTCTCCCAGAGCTGGTGTGCCCCGAGTGTGGCTGTGTGCCGCTTACTGTACTTCTGCAGGTTCCTCTGGTGAGCTCGTGCAGGGAGAGGATCTTCCTTTCAGTCAGAGGCAGAGTCCTCCTCCTAGGATGCTCCTGGAGTATTCTGTTCAACACCCGGAGGAGCATGTTGGCTGCTTCCCCATCTCACAGACATTGCCGTGGTGAAAGGCCTTGTTCACGTGGCCTCCTGTGTTTGGCTAGGGTGTCTCTTTGGAGACTTCTTCATTCCACTAGTGACACCCGAGTGCAGGTGTTTGGGCAGCGCTGTGGTTTCCAGACAGTGTGGCCATGGGCTGTGCTGCTGGACAGAGATCCAGGTGTGTGGGTGTGAGAGAGAGAGACCTTCGTGTTAGGAGCTGTGCCATTGGCAGAAAGGGACAGTTTTTTCCACTGTGCTGATTCCTTCCTAGAAACGTGAGGACCCCCACCTTCTGGGAGCCAGGGTGCCTACTTGCAAGCTTGCCCCTGCAGGCCAGAGAGTGTAATTAAAGGGAAGCATTGCTGACCGACACAGCTTGATCTGCAGTAGGGCAGGGCCACACCTCAGAGCCCTAATGCCCCAGAGAGGACAGGATGCCCCGGGGAAGGGCGGGGGGGAGTCAGTGTGCACAAGACCAGCGAATGTAGAGGCTGCTTTCCTTCCTTCACCGTAGTCTCCATCATCTCCTTCCACCTATTGTTCAGGCTGCTAGGAAAATCTTACAGCTCATTCCCACATCCTGTGGACATTTTATGAATGTCCCATGGGTTCAGTTCCAAATCAGATCCTTGAGCTCCGGGTTGGGAAAAGTGCCTGGCACGGCGATGGCAGGAGGGCCTGCCACTGATGTTTGGGACGTAAGCACAGAGTGGCCAGGATCATGCCAGGTGATCAGAAGAGGATGCGGCCGTGCAGATGGCAATTCTCACTACAGACAAGTGGGGATGTATGGCGCCTCCAGCCCGCAGGCCCTCAGCCCACTGGGCAACACGGAGGGGCTGCACATTTGCCCCTGAGCCATGCCCTCCTCCTGCCACATAGGTTTCCCCGCCCTTCCTCCCTGCAGGCTTGGCATCTCCAACCTCACACCTCAGGTTTTCCACTAATAAAAAGAATTCGCACAGCCTTCAGATCTCTTAGGAAAATTCCCACCTCTGCGCAGCTCCTAGGAGTAGCCCGAGGTATTTGACGGTTGAGAGGCAAAAACGGGAACCAAGAGCTACAGACGACACACACAGAGGACTTGTAGGATATGCCCGGTGCGGTTAACCCACACCGCCCCTCTTTCACTCTGGGTCCCCAGGAGTCGGTGAAGGGGGAGGTGGCCAGGGTCTCACAGTCACTTTTTTATCCCAGGGAGTCCAGGGGCACACTGGGCAGCCGGGCCCTCTCGCACGACAGTATTTTTATTCCTGAGTCGGGACAAGACCCTGCTCGGCCGGTGCGGGTATTTTCCCAAGAAAATGTGTGCGACCGGATTAAAGCCCTCCAGGTGAGCATTTTCCTTGGCAGTGACCCTTGGTTTGGATTGGAAGTCAAATATTTTTTTTTTTTTACTATTTTGTTTATTTAGTTGTAGTTGGACACAATACCTCTATTTTATTTTTATGTGGTGCTGAGGATCGAACCCAGGGCCTCACATGTGCTAGGCGAGCGCTCTACTTCTGAGTCACAACCCTAGCCCCCGGATGTCAAATATTAATCCAGAAGTTTTAAAGTGATTTCTGCTTCATTTGTTTGCTATGTTCTAAAGTAATAGGCACATCACAAGTCTCCTAAGACTCACCAAGCTGCTTACCCCTTGATCTTGATGCATTCTGGGTTACAGCTTAGATGTACAATGAGAGAGATGACAAGCTGGGTAGCACACACCTGTAATCCCAGTGGCTTGGGAGGCTGAGGCAGGAGGATCCAGGCCAGCCTCAGTTACTTAGTGAGGCCCTGAGCAACTTAGCAAGACTCTGTTCTCAAAAAAAAAAAAAAAAGTAGTTTGAAAAGGGCTGGGGATGTGGCTCAGTGGTTAAGTGCTCCTGGGTTCAATCTCCAGTACCAAAAAGCAAACAACAACCAAGAGAGAGGTTAAGTGCTCCTGGTTTCAATCTCCAGTACCAAAGAAAACCAACCAAGAGAAATGACCACAAGAGCTGGTAGTAGATGCTGTTTCAGCTTAATAACCCCCGCCATGCAAGAGTGTTGATGATATTTCCCAAATGAATTAATTGGAGTAGGGAGATTTGTTGATAATTGTTATTGATGAAAATACTAAGAGCAAATGTTCTTTATTTCAATCTAGTTAAAAATACAATGTCATGTGAAAATGGGGCCTCCACCTCCTCCAGGGGGGCTTCCTACCAAGCGGGCAGAGGATACCGGCATGAGCTCCGAGGATGATGGGCTACCCCGGAGCCCCCCTGAGATGTCCCTGCTGCACGACGTGGGTCCCGGCATGACCATAAAGGCGAGTGCAACCTGGGCCCTGACCCTCCATCCATGCCAATCATCCAGGGCAGCTGGAGCTCTGGGGGCTCCTGGGGGCAGCCAGGTCACCTGAGCCTGCAGCTGGCCCTTGGGCTGTGTTTATTTTCATTCTTTGAGCAGAAATTCAGGTCTGGTTAGGAGATGTGGTTTGGATGACATATTTTTGTGATGGTGTTCAAACCGATACCTCGTCTTTCCTGTCCGTGCAGACAATCAGACCCACAATCTCATTTAAAAGAGGGAGCCGCCTTTCTGTGTGTTCTCTGCTACTGTGACGTTGAGTGGAAAGAAGGGAACAGTGAACATGTACACTGGTCTAAACGCCACGTCCTTGTCTTTGGACCACAAGAGCCTGTTGGTCTAGAATGTGCAGACTGTTACTGGTAAACAGGGCAGCAGAGAAAGTTGGACTGCAGGAGAGTTTATGACCCCAGAGGGGCAGAGAGGGGTGGAGGAGCTGATCCTAATACCCTGCTCCCCATAAAATCCAAGAGGAGGGGCCTGAGCAGGTGAGCTCTTTCTCATGCATAAACACCGTAGCTCGTGCTGCTGCTGCTTTCTGAAAATGGTATTTCACTGTAGTAAGAACTCTTCACACCCACACAGTGCACTCTGACCCGAGTGATAAAGTAGACGTTTTACCCGTGTGGATAAGGCTTGCTGTGGACAGATGAGTTGGAATTATTCCAGGTGTGTTGATGCTTGAAAAGCAGATAAAGGTCAGAGTTCAAGTATTAGGGTCACCCACCCGCCCTGGGATCTTTGGAATGCTCTCGCCCCTGGCTGGCCTAGGAGCTGTTCATGGTGGGGCTGCAGATTCTGTGTTGCTCTCAATTATGTTCAGCAGCTATTTCAGCTTGGATGCCTACGAGTCCACCACAGATCTAATTTTTTTTTCTTATGTTTTGTTCTTGTGGAGTTGTGGCTTCCATCACTGATGGGAAATCAGGACTGTGATGTGGCCGCTAAGTCAGCCCCCACGTTGGGGTTGTCGTGGAGCTACCTGGAGGATTATTCCCTCCAGATTCCAGCTCCAGGGTGAGCATGTCCCAGCTCACTCCCAGAGTGGGGTTGGGGGTCCGGAGGCTGCCCACACCTCTTCACCCTCAAGAAGGACTAGAGAATGGCCTGTTTCTGGGCTCTGCCAAGCTGACCCTGTATTTCTTCATACCCTAAAACACTTCCAGGTACAGTTTCATTGTCACCCTCTCAGGAGCAGACGTGACTCTGTCTCAGGCCACGTGGTAGGAGATGGCTTCTTATTCAGCACTGAGTGACTCTCCCTCCTCCCATCCCATGGATCCCTGACTCTCACACTTCCTACAACTTCTCCTCCTTCAGCGAGGACAGGTAGTAAAGAGGAACAGGTGGTACCTAACCCCATGCATTAGAGAGCCAGCCCAGTTCCAAACCCACTCACACCATGATGTACAATGCCATGGTCAGCCGCGGGGGGGCCACTCGTGCTGGACCAGGGCTGACCTTGTTTTTCACAGCATCTCTTCTATGGTAGTTAATGCACACACACACACACACACACAAAGTTTCTGAGATTTTTAAAAAATCAATTATTGGATAATATGCACAATCCATAGCTTCATGAAAACCAAAATTTGAGCCTTTAGGATACAAAAGAAAGAAAAGGAAAAGAAAAATGTACTCTTTTCTAGTCATCACGGATCCCAGAGAGTGTTTTGTACACAGTTGGCCGATTGAGAGGAAAAAGATGATGCATCCTTTAGAAATGTGCTTATGTAATGGGATATTTAACATAATGGTGCCTTAAATCCCAAGAGGATGGGATTTGGGGCTGTTTAATTTTATCCTGTATGACACCTTCTCTAAGCCCATGTGCTTGACAAAGCCACTTGAGATTATTGTTAAAGAAAAAAAAAAAAAAGACTTTGGCAGCAAATATGGACATGGCCACGGAGGTATTTCCTGACAGTGAGTTTTTCAGGAAACATGGAATTATTTTTTAAATTCACTGCAGCGTGCGTGAACACAATGAATGAAACCTTACCTGATGGGGTTTTATATGTCTAACTGGTCATGTTCTAGATTTCCTGGTATTAAGGTTTTACCAAGCTTTATCACCTCTTGGAATCCATGTCCTCAGAGGGCCTGGGGAGGGTCGAGTGAGATCAGATAGATGGGTGCTCCCCCTTCCCAGCAGGGCCAGCATCTTCTCTTCACCCATTGGCCTGGCCCCACCAGCTTTGCTCCCTGATTGATGGCCGTTCATGTGGGCACTGTCCACAGCCCATTCCTCAAAATGAGCCCCATTTTGAGGACAAACTTTGGAAAACACCTATGACCTAAGGTCACCCCTTAAAAAATCTCCTGAACCTCAATGCATTTCCTTTGTGCCACATTCTGCACGACTTAGACTAAGTCCTCTGCTTCCAGAAGCAAGACTGCAGGGAACGTATAGTGATCAGGAGTAGGCAGTGCAGATGACTCTCTGGATGCTGCCAACTCACCCATGAAGACATAAGCCAGCTTCCCCGTCCCAGCCTCCTCCCCAGAGAGACCCCTCCATACCCCACCCCATGAAGTTACACCACAGATCAAAGGCAGAACTCATGATCCTCCTAGTCATGATGGGATTGGTCTTCCCAGTTCCCGAGAACTTTCAAAATGACAGTGGGGACAAAAATGAGAGTTCTGAGGACAGAAGAGTCCCCTAATGGCAACATCAGCTGTGACATTAGCGCAGGGTTTACATGTGGACAGAAGTCAGGGAAGCTAAACTCCATGCCAAGGTCTCCCAGCCAAGAGTTTAAAGTGAGCTGAAGCTAAAAACCAGCAATACAAGTGCAGACTCACGTAGAGGAGGGACAGGGGCTGTTTACCCTTCGAAATCTTTGGGCTGTTAGATTTGTAGACCAGTAAGCAAAGGCTCATGTTGCACACATCTTAGCAGCATAACCCATGTAGACTGTACTTCGTGAGGGAGTATGCCATGTTTGATGGGCAGGTATCTTAGGATATTGCCCTTGGTCTTCCAGTGAGTGCCAGAATCCCCTTCCTCCCTGGAAACACCTTCTTTCTTTGCTGACCATCAGTTTTTCCCCACTGAGGTACAATCTATTAATATACTTTTAACTTACCAAGTGGTGACTTAAAGCCAGATTGCCCCAGGAGGTTGCAGAGCTCTCCAAGAATGAACAAAAGTCCAGTGATAGGATGCTGGGTAGGGCCTTGCCCTCCTTCCTGGACAACTTCTGTGCCCTGGCCCCTAAAATCCCAGCTCTCAGCTTCCATAGACAAAAGCAGGAGCTTCTACCCTTGGAGATACGGGCTGGACTGGTCCCTCGGGAAGATAGCTGGGGACGTGGGGGAGAGTGGTCCTGCTCAGGAAGCCTGTTCACAGGCTCTTGCATGGCCTTGGGAAGGAGTGGAAGGTTTCCAGGGTTTGGCCCAACACTTGGAACCCCCAGCCGTTTCACTTTCTAAAGGAGTATCCTGAATGCTGCCTGTCAAGAGCCAACCTGAACAAGTTTCCCTCCCAGGTAAAAGCCCGAGAGTGTGGGAGCACAATGAAAGGAGAGCCAGTGTGTCTGTGGGCTGTGCCCAGCCCTGTCTTGTCATGAAGTTAATGTTTGGTGTATTGCTCCTTGTCCCATGAAGGTCTCTTTAGTGTCCTCATCCCGGCCACAGTCTCCAGAGCACACGAACGATGCCACCAACTCCTCCCGGACCTCGGATAGCAGCCTGGCACCTGTGGCTGATTTCAGCTGCCCTCCAGAACTCTCCTCCTGCCTGGACAACTCTGCAGCCAAGCACAAGCTCCTGGTCAAGCCCCGCAACCAGCGGTCCAGCAAAATGAGGCGGCTGTCTTCGGTAGTGGGCTCCTCCTCTGCCCAGGGTCCAGGACGGGTGGGCTGGGCGGCCCTCAGCCCCTACCCTGCCCTCTCCCCCGCTGGGTCACACGCTCCCTCTGAGCACCATCCCTGTCAACGGGACCACACTGCAGGAACTGGAGTTGGTGGTTCATCTTTTTTAACATCAGTCAATGTCCCTCCCTTATATCAAGCCCGTCACAGGTTCACTCACTCGTTCCCCAGACCCTGTCACTCACATGCCGTGTGTGGTGCCTCAGCATCTTGGTCCTGGGCTTCTCTTCTCCTTGCTTTCTCGCCCCACACCTGGGTCTCCTTTCTGCTGCTTGAGCTCCTCAAGATGTCCCCAGCCTCAGGTCTTGGTACTGCTGTGTCCCCCTGCCCAAGACGCTCTGTTCCTGACCAGCTCTGTCTCAGCCTTAGGGGTCTCATCTCGGGATTCCTGTCCCAGAGAGGGTCACCATGTTTCTTTCACTCCTTCAGTGGACTTGCCACACATAGACAGGACCTTTGAAAATGTGTGTGTCCTCTTTGCGACCCTGTCCCCAGCTGTACCTCTGGCCCTTAAAGTGGTGCTAGCCACAGGGCTGGCATTTGGTAAGCCTTTGAGAGGATGACCAGTGGGTGACAGGAGCTGAAACCCTGGAGGGGACACCTGAGCAGCATGAGGACGTAGTTGGCAGCATGGGCCTCTTGCCCCACATAGAACAGACTCCTCTGTGGTAATGCTGCTTGGGAGAATCGTCTCCTTGTTCTGGAAGCTCAGCTGACTCATGGGGTACTCTGACCTCCTGGTATCTGTGAGTTAGAGGTCAACAGGGTGCCACTGTCCTCTTTGCCTGGAGGAGGTGACAATCAGGGCAAAGGGCCAGCCTGGACACAAGAGAATGACCGTGCTCAGAGAAACACTCACAGACCAACATCCTCTTCCCTCTCCTTCCCTCAAGAATGATGGCGAGGAGTTGATGAAGTGCCCAGGACAAGCTAGGCGCTTCAGCAGGAGACAGCAGGCTGGGCCCACTCAGGACTTCAGGGATCCCTGGGGAGAGTGGGGTTTCCCTTGGACGTGTGGGAGGCGCTTTGTGAACTCAGGGAAGCAGGATTGACTATGCCAGAAGAGTCAGGTGGGTCACCGCAGACTAACTTGCCAGCTGCGGCCAGAGCGCCAGTGCACATGCTGGGTGTCCAGTACAGTGACAGGGCTGTGCGCCGTGGGGACTTGATGGGTCCAGGAACTTCAGACCTGCCCGTGTTCTTTCAGGGTGGAGTCGTGGGGCCAGGCACAGGGCCAGCTCCCTTCTGGGCTCAGTTCTAGGCTTCATTCCCACGCAGAGGTCTTCTCCTCTGGTAAGGGCACATTTGGCTGGCCACAGCCCTGCCAAGACTTGGTGACAGAGGGAAGCCTGGCCTACTCTCCATATGGAATGTGCCATCCCCTGGCACTGCCCCCTAGGCAGAGCTGAACTTTACTTTTGAACTTGACTTTGTTCTTGAATTTCACTTTGTAGAATAACAGAAAGTTGGATGTACTCAGTTGGGGGAAATATGTAACCAGTCTTCCTGGATTTACCCTCTGATATTTTGGTATCTCCCAGCTACCTTTCCCCTTCACTGCTGGGTAGGGAGCAGGCCTGGCTATCTCAGGTTCTCAGAGGTGCCCATATTTTCCCAGTGGTCACCACTGTCCCTCCATTCACTGTTAGGTTACACATTGGAGGCCTTGTCCATCAGTATCCACAGCCCCCTTTGCCCTTTGGTCCTCTGGTCCCTCTTCCCAACCAGGAGGACCTTCCTCATGCCTTGGCCCCTTATAGGGATCAAGATGCTTCCAGCTGCTTCCTTACTGCTTCAGCTGTGGGAATGAGCTGCACATGGCCCCTCTGCTACCTTTCTGTCCCTGGGCACTTCTGTAGAGGGTCACTGTCCCTTTGGCTTTATGGGCAATGAGTCCTACTTTCCCCTGCTGTTTTGATCCCCCATATCATCCAGGGTCTTTTGCTCCATCACCCCTCCCCCACCAGTGAGCTCAGCTATCCTCAGTGTCTCCACTGTGGCCTCTTCCTGTTCCTGCTGTTGGCCTGGCCTGGCCTTCTCCAGCTGTGTTTCCAGGGGCTGACATCATTTCATATCATGGAGGCTCCTGAATCTTTTAGAGCTTTAGGATAAATGAAAAGGGCTCTTATTTTACAAACCCCATCATGTATAATAAAAACCCAGCTATAAAGACTGTGATATTTACCATGAATTTGAAATACATGTTCAGGCTGACCCCGTTTGCCCCCCGCCCCAGCAGAGGTTGGGAAAGACAAACACGAGTGGTTCCCTCAGCATTCTTTTCTGCCACAGACCACGCTCTGTGTGTGGCTCCACATGCAGAAGAGCTGAGCACCCATGGATGTTCACACCCACATCTCACTGTTACCAGTGGGTCCTCAGCCAACCCAGTCAGTGCCAAGAGCTGAGAACCTTGTGAACTCCATTTTGATAGGAGCAGTGTGGTTGGATAACTAGCCGCACGTTTCCTGGCTGGCAGAGACACCAAACATAGGACCCAGGTCTTAGAGACTGATGCCTGCTGTCTGCCCCGGGTGCTACAGAGATGATGTGGACACTGCTCTAAGGGGATTCCTTTTTGGCCAGATGAGCTGCTAGCCATAATAGCACTTTGCTGCACACCAAGCAGTTGGTCCCCCATTTCTGCTTGCTTGGGATGTTTCCAGGAGAAAAGCCACCGTAAGGACCCAAGAGGGAGGTGATGAGGAGGTTGCAGAGATGGAGTGGGCGAAACACCCAGGCAGTGCTCCCCTGGGGCTCTCCTCAGCATCCAAGCCTACCTCTGGAGTCCACGCTCCACACCAGTTTTCATCCTGCCCTGTTCCTCCACAGCGGCCCCCCTCGTAGCTGCCAGTGGCTCAGATCTACTCCCCAGCTTTCTGCTAACAGCCTGGCTTCTGTGATAGTTTCAAATCATGGCTCACTTCCCACAGCGATCTCAACAACAGTAGTTTCCTGTAGTATCCAAAGGCCAGGGTCATGGCAAAGTTAGGAACTTGCAGCTCTGGATGATCTTCTGTAGGTTTCTTTCTTTCATTGTAGATGGACACAATACTTTTATTTATTTTTATGTTGTGCTGAGGATCAAACCCAGTGCCTCACACATGATAGGTAAGCATTCCACCACTGAACCACAACCCCAGCCCATAATCTTCCCTAGGTTTCTTTGTGCATCATCTTTTTAAACCCAGAATAGGATTGTGTGTTTTAGTTATGTATGGTCATAAACAGCCCAATCTTCCTGGGTTTGCTTAGCAAGTGGATGCCAGCTGGGAAATGCTTAAAACTAACACAGGTTGGGGTGTAGCTCAGTGGTAGACCACTTGCCTAGCATGAGCAAGGCCCGGGGTTCAGTCCCTAGCACCACAAAAAATAAAATAAAAAATCTAAAAAAAAAAAAACAACAAATAACAATAAAACCACAAACATACCCCAGAGTGTCACATTTCAGGACAAGAGCAATGTTTATGCAACAGCCTGAGTGACACTTGAGGTCTGATGTCCTGAGCTTTTTAGAAAGATCAACCTCAGTACCCTCAACCTTTGAGACATTTTTACATATTGCTTTTGAGTGGTTTGTGATTATCTTAATTACATTCTTTTTTCCTGAGACAGGAGGCATGAACTTTTTGACAATCAGGAGGAAGTTAGACTAGAGTCTAGATTCTAGAGACCTTTTTAGAACTAAAAAATGCCACAAGGGAGTGTAAAGTTGTCAAGCCTGTAGTGCTTCAGGCGGCCAAAAAGGAGACTCATAAACTATAGGATTACCTAGAGGAGACAAATTTGCTATAGTTCTTGGGGATGGTGGTCCAGCATCTGGGAGGCACAGAGTGGGGGGCAGCATTCAGCCCCCACCTTGGGCACAGTGAGGGGACCTTGGTTAAACTTGAGTAGAGAGTAGGAGACACAGTGTAAGACCACAGAATAAGATTTTAAATTCATCTGAAATTTTTGGATTTTGTTCTATGAGCTGTGGTTAACTGTGGCCATGTTGGACATGATAATGAATCATCTTTGAGGAAACCTTTGAGGGTGCATCCCTGAGGAGAGCTGACATGGGGGACTGACTTAGAGGAGCACAGGGTCATAGAAAGAGCAATAGCTGTCCACCTGGTAGTTACCTGATAGGTTGGACTAGACCAAGATTTTTGACACTCTGAGCTCCTGGTTCTCCAAGTGCAAAAGGGAATGACGGCCCCCTCCTCATTGGGATGAACTGATGACTATGTGAAGTCACAAGTGCATAGCACAGTATGACACACACTGAGTCTCTCTACCTTGCCCTAGACAGTGGCATCTGCTGGTTTTTGGGCTCAGCCATAAGCAGCTAATAGCAACAGTTATTTTGAGGGTGTAATTGCCATTGTTCTGTGGAGGGTCCAGATAGAATAATAAGGAGAGATTAAGAAAAGACAGCTGTGTATGAATTTCAGCTCTGGAGATATACTGCTTTCTCAAAACCATTTTAGGCCTTAAAGAAAACAGTGAAGTCCTGGACTTCCAAATATCTGCTGCAGTGATGGTGTCTTCTCTCCTTTTTCTCCTAGCGGGCCCAGTCTGAATCCCTGTGCGATCTAATAGGCACCCCAGAAGAGGAAGAATATGATGAGAAGCTTTGGCCTCCAGTCAGCACAGAAGAGAACCCCAGCTCTGGACAATATGATCTGATGCTGCATAGAGACCCTGAGCCTCGGGGACTGGTCACCTTGCTGCCACCTGGGGGACCCCGCGCCAGACGTGCCCGCCTACAGCACTGCCCAGCACTCAGTGCTAGCATTGAGGATGGGCTCTCCCCTGGGGATGATGTCTCAAGCTTCCTAGTGATCCCGGAAGTCATTGAGCCTGTGGCAGTCTCAGCCCCATGCTTGGAGTCCCCATCTCTGCCAGAAAGCTCCCTGCATCCTAGTTCTGACCATGAAATCCAGCGCAGTAAAATCCAGAAGAGGGGCAAAATCCAGGACAGTGAAATCCAGAAGGACAGTGAGATCCAGAAGAGTGGTGAAATCCAGAAGGACAGTGAAATCCAGAAGAGGGGTGACATCCAGGAGGACAGTGAAATCCAGAAGAGGGGTGACATCCAGGAGGACAGTGAAATCCAGAAGAGGGGTGAAATCCAGAAGAGGGGTGATATCCAGGAGGACAGTGAAATCCAGAAGAGGGGCGAAATTCAGAAGGACAGTGAAATACAGTTCAGGGACAAAATCCAGGAGGACAGCAAAATCCAGAAAAGGGATGAAATCCTGAAAGACAGTGAAATCCAGAAGATGGAAATCCAGGAGGAGAACAAAATCCAGGAGAGTGAAATCCAGAAAAACAGTGAAATCCAGGATATCGAAATCCAGGAAAGTGAAATCCAGAAGGTCAGTGAAGTCCAAAAGGAGCCACCCATCGCAGGCCCGTGTCCCCTAGTCACGGGCACAGCTGAGGAGGAGGTGTGTGCTTCTGGAGAGATGGGAAGTCCACCAGTGCCCTGCGTCTCTGAGAGGAATGTGGCTCCTGCCCAGACTGTCACCACCACCATCACCTTGGAGACACCCTCGGATCCAGAGGGTCCAGGCCAAGGCGTGCAGGAGGAAGAGGGGCCCGCACTGGCAGTGCCAGGACCCAGCGGAGCCGCGGGAGAGCCCTCCGCCTTGGCCCCCAGCCCTCCGATGCCCAAGAGCTGCCTGAAGCATAGGGCGGCGAGCGTGGGCCTGGCCGGGTCCCCGGTGCAGGGCGCAGGGCAGTCACCCCCGCGGGAGCGCAGCCCGGGTGCCCCGGACGCAGAGGCCCCGCGCCCAGCCCGCGCCAAGGCTGAGCGGGCGGAGCCCTCCCAGGGGGCCCCCGAGAGGGCAGCGCCGGGGCGGAAAAAGCGGGAGAGGTGGCGGGGAGCTGCGCAGCGTGAAGAAGTTCTCGGTGTCCTCGAGCAGGGCGCGGTCACGGCCCAGCGCCGCCAGAGCCCCGGAGCCCGCCGGGGTCCCCGGTCCCCGCCTGCCGCTCCTGAGGAACAGCGGCCTGGCCTGGAAGAGCGAGGCGGCGCTCGACGACCTCCAGGGGCTCCCTGAGCCCGTCATCGCAAAACCAGACCCTCCGAAGCCAGCAGAGTGCGACCCTCAGGACTCAGGGGACATTGTGGGCGGCCAGGCCCGGCCAAGCAGAAGCCCCCAGAATGCCAAGACCACTCCAAGCGGCGCAGAGGCCGGCCCCGCCGTGCAGGAGCCACCCCCAAGCGAGGACAGAAACCCCTTCCCCGTCAAGCTGCGCTCCACCTCCCTCTCTCTAAAGTACAGAGAGGGCCCTTCCCAGGAGGCAAAAGGCGTCAAGAGGCACAGTGCGGAGGTGCGGTTAGAGAGAGGACTGACTCTGCCCTCCAAAGACGAGCAGGGTCACACGGGGGCCACCCCGGCTCTTCGAGGTGCCAGGTCTCCCACTGGCCAAGGAAAGGGGAAGGCCCGGGCACCTGAGCAGCTCGGCTTCAAGCCACCACTACCCAGGAAGCCACTTCTGCAGAGCTTCACCCTCCCGTACTCCTCTGTGACCCCAGAGGCCAGTCCTGGAGAGCCAGAGAAAGTCACCCCACCTGTGGACTCCAGGAAGGAGAGTAGGATGGCGGAGAAGAAATCACAGCACAGGGGAGCAGGTAAGAGCCCCTGTTGGAGAATTAACAGTGGGAAATCCACATTGGTTGGAATTTCTTGGGGGATGGCCACAAAGTGTGTAAATACGGTAGGTACAAACCTTGATGCAAGGAGAACTGGACAAAAGAATCACAATTGCTCTTAGTACCCCTGATGTTTGTGTTTGATTAAGAATTGGGCGGCAAGAGGTGTAGATCAGTGGTATAGCCCTTGCCTAAATTTTTTTTGCAAGGCCTTGGGTTCCATCCCCAGCATTGAAAACCAAACCAAAAAAAAAAAAAAAACACACAAACAAAAACAGAAAACCTCTGAATAAGAGTTAGGAATAGAGACCGACAGATACCAGGATTTTATGAGAATACAGACAAGTCATATATGTGGATATAATAAGAGCAATGTAAAATGGATTCTTTCTTGGAGATGGTAGGATCCTCAGTGGTCCATCCTACAAAAGTATCTCCCACTCTGTCTCAGATAACAGGCCCCAAATTCCAAGACATGTGCTCATTTTGATGTAGGTTCTCCCACGGTCTGAGCTACTGCTTGGCTATAAATGGAGCATTTCACTTCTCCGCCAGTGAGAGCCCTGACCTTTTCCCCCCAAAGAAGAATTTCTTCCTGTTTTAGAATCAGGCCCTTGTGGCCTGGCCTCACATAGAAAATATCCTTTTCTTCTTTGTTTGTTTGTTTTTGGTACCAGGGATTAAATTTGAGGGCACTCAACCACTGAGCCACATCCCCAGCCCTTTTGTATTTTATTTAGAGACAGGGTCTCACTGAGTTGCTTAGTGCCTCACTTTTGCTGAGGCTGGCTTTGAACTTGGGATCCTCCTGCCTCAGCCTCATGAGCTGCTGGGATTACAGGCATATGCCACCACACCCAGCCTGGAAAACACTCTTTTTATGATCGCACTCATAAGTCTTTGTGAAACATAACTTCTCTCAGAAGATCAAGGATCAGTATTTATTTTCTGTCGCAAAAGGGAGATCATGGTAAGATGAGAGCAACACATAAGAATCTTTAAAAGCAAATATCTTTTAAGATAAGAAAGGACAAAATAAATGACTTTTCTGTCTGTTTGACATTTGTCACATTTTATAATGTTTCTGATAAAATGAGAAATCTGTTGGACACAGATATATGCAGTGGAGCTAAATAATCATTCATTGCTGGTTTGTTTTATTAGTGGAAATCCATGTACCAGGAAGCAAAACTACACAATTGGTTCGTATGTGTATGATGGGGACCCTAGAGAGAAGCTTTCCATGGGAAATTCTATTTGACAATGTTTCTGGCTATTTTAAGTGGTACTAGAAGCCCAGGAATCCACTTAAGCACTACTTTAGGGGACAGAGAAGAAACAGAACTCAGTGGCTGTTTTTGGAGAATCCTGCACCCTAAAAGGAAGGTGCATGGCAGGGGGGAACCGTTAGCTCATACAAATTAACACAAATGCAAAAAACACTCTGTTTTCTGTGTCCCGGCTAGGAAGTTAGAGAAGATGTGAAGTCTAAAACACTGAGTTTCTAACTAAGGTGACACCCCCAGATTCAAGGAATTCCAAAGAACCCCCAGGTGTGAACTGGACCCTGAGCCCCATGGTTCAGCCATAATTTTTGTGTGCTGCTGCTCCATTACAGTAATCAGTGAGGAGCTTGGGGAAGACTCAAGTCACGCTGATGGCCCACTCTGCAGATCTCTAACACGTTATTAAAGTGAATGTAGGGTGAGTCAAAAAGCCATCTTAATGGCAGGGGGTGTTGCTCTGTGCGGATGAAATCAATATCAGCACCATCCACCTCCAGGGCGAGGAACTGAAAATGCCTCTCAAGGGCTTGCCAAATGAATGGAACTTAAAAACAGGACATTCAGGGACACAGAACTGGAAAAGAAGCACCACAGGGCAGCACTTGGCTCCTTAATTAGGTATGACCTCCTCAGCCAAGGCTGCCAGGTCATCAGCACTATATAAAATGCTCGGGATAGTCTCAGTAGTGACACTTTTTGTGTTTTTTCTTTGACTTGTAAAATGCAATTCAGTATTTCTTTAAGGCTTTGCTTAAATAATAGAATTTTCTTGTCCATCTATGTATATTAACATTCTCTAAGCCACAGAAGTAATCAAATGAATTCCAAAGTGAAAGAAACTAGAATACTTTTATGGGCACAGGTAATGATTTTCATTTTAATGCAAAGAGAAGAAGAGAGGAATCACCCACATTCTGTTAGGAACCATCCTCCCTGGAGGCCATATTTGAGACATAAATCTCAGGATGAGCTGTGGGTGCTGCTGGTCCCACTCCAGACCTTGGGCTCCAGGGCCTGCCTCCTGCAGACCAGGGCAGAATCTCAGGCTCAGTTTCTGAAGCAGCCCCTACAACTTCCCCAGGCAGGATCTGTTTATGGTTTAATTCATTATTATTACTTCTTCCCTCATTGTCATCGCTCCCAAATTATAGCAGCTGGAGGCAATTTGATTCATACAAAACATATAGATAATAAAAGTTTTAATAACAGTGTTCATCTGTTTTCCAGGAAGACCTAATTATTGCTGTTTATTATCTTGTGATGTCAGGTACTTCGCCCACAGCTCCTGGGGCTGCCATCTCCCCAGTGCCCCCTCCAGGGCATGGGCCATAAAGTTAGATTATTGAAGTGTCCCCAGATGGGTACACAGTTCTGCCTTGGGCACTCCAGCAGCTGTGGCTCTAGCACTCCTGTTCATCTTTGTCCTCTTCTTCCTCCTCTTCCTCCTCCTCCTCCACTTCCTCCTCCTCCTCCTCCTCCTCCTCTTCTTCTTCCTCTTTTCCACATCTTGTGTTCCCTTCTTTGAAGGAATGGAGAAACCCTGTAGGGCAGAAGGGGGGAAGAACACAATGACTGTTTTAATAAACATGAAGCCTGGTTTGCCAAAGGTGCTGATCTGCACAGGGACACCTTGAGTGGTGACTACAAGCCAGGTACTGGGTTTGTGCTCAACAGAGAATACTTGTTTGTAGGCTTGGTTCACAATTTGCTCATCTACATTTTGAGGAAAATGGCTCAGGGTTATCAGCCTTGTTCATTTATGCAGGATATTAAGCATCCTCCTGTTGGACCTATTACAGATCAGGAAGCAGCTTTCTACACACAGGATAAGAACAGAGGAGTTTTAGGCTTGTGTGGAAAACTTGTAACACACACACACACACACAAAAAAAAATGTATAGGAAAGAAGAATCACTCTGAAGTCTACTCTTCAGATGTCACCTGTCTGCCTTGCCTTCTTATCTTTTTCTGGGTGTGGAGCATGAGGTTAATTTTGCATATTTTGTAGTCACATGTTGGTGTTTTGGAAGGTAGCTCAACACATTGCCATTCTCTCCTGGGACCTTATTTGATAACCAGCAGTGACCTCCAAGCTGAGCTCCAGTCCACTGTTGTAATGTACCTCAGTCCTAGACCCTTTTTAAGAGTCTGATCCTCATTCATTCATGAATTCATTATTTCAGCAAATATTTAGTTTACTCCTGCTACACACAAGCAGTGTCACACAAGCAGTGGGCTCTCCCCCAAAGAGAAAAAACATGAGCATCTTACCTTTAGGAGGCTCCTTCAGGAGGAATCCGCTGGATGCAATAGCAGAGTATAGAGATACCCATCTTGTCTTTGGATGTCAAGGACCTTTTCTAGAAAAAAGTGGGCTCAAAGAAACTGTCACCCTTCTCTAAGGACAAAGTTATTTCAGTTATAGTTAAACTCATTTGAGGTTTGAACCCAGGGGTCTTAAACCACTGAACTACATCCCTAGCCCTTTTCAGTTTTTATCTTGAGACATGGTCTCATTAAGTTGCTTAGAGTCTCACTAAGTTGCTGAGGGAGGCCTAGAACTTGCAATCCTCCTGCCTCACCCTCCTAAGTCACTAGGATTACAGGTGTGCACCACCATGCCCCATGTAGTCAAGTTCATTTGGATAGGGGTGTGTGTGTGTGTGTGTGTGTGTGTGTGTGCGTGTGTGCCTGTGCCTCCTTCTCAAAATGCATCCATGTCTCTTGAATTTTAAAATAAAACATGAAACCTATCCTCTCAAAATTCTAAGTGTACAATACAGTATCATTGACTATAGGTACAGTGTTGTATAGCAAACCTCTAGAATTTATTCGTCTCACATAACTGAAATTTGACATATGTAATTAGTATTAATTTCCCATTTCCTTCACCCCCAGATGCTGGGAACCACTATTCTGTGTTTTGACTCTATGAGTTTGACTATTTTAGATTCTACATATGAGCGTGAGCATGTGGTATGTATCTTTCTGTGGCCTTTTTCGCTTAGTATAGTGCCTCCAGGGTTCATCTATGTTGTTGCATATGGAAGAATTTCCTTCCTCTTTGAGGCTGAATAATAGTCCATTGAATGTACGTACCACTTTTATTTATCCATTTATCCTCTCTTCTAAAGGACAACATTAGGGAGTAAAACTACTGATCCCTAGACATTAACATGATAGAAAGTGGGTACTATGAGTAATTCTATGCACATAAATTCAGCCAATGAGAAGAAAAATGGCCAATTCCTTGAAAGACAAACTATCAAACTTGCAAAGAAGAAATAGATATCCTAAATAGTCCCATATCTGTTAAAGAAATCAAATCTTTATTTAAAAACTTTCCAGAATAGAAAACTGAAGGCCCAGTTTTACTGTTGATTTCTACCAAACATTTGAGGAATAAATAATACCAATTATATAAAATCTCATGCAGAAATAAAGAAGAGGAAGCAAACACTTCTCAATTTGTTTTGTGAGGCTGATACCAAAATTAAAGACAGTACAGAATACTGTGGACCTATATCCCTCATTGATTTAGATGAAAAAAGTCTTTAAAAAATATTATCAAACTGTTTATTCTAACCACATGTGTCAGGAGCATATGAACATCCAAAGGCAAAATTATGCGCCTTGATATAAATCTCACATTATACACAATAATTAATTCAAAGGGGTCATGGCCCTTAACTGTAAAATGAAAACTATGAAACTTTGAAGAAAAAAATAGGAGAAAATCTTGGGGGCCAGGCAAAGAGTTCTTAGATTTGCATGATCTATAAAAGGAAATGTGATAAATTTGACTTAATAAAATTGAAAACATTGTTTAGAAAAAACGTTGTTAAGGAAATAAAAAGATGATCTGTACACTACAAAAAATATATGCAGATCACACATCTAGTAAAAGACTAC
Source organism: Marmota marmota marmota (assembly GCF_001458135.2). NCBI lineage: Eukaryota > Metazoa > Chordata > Mammalia > Rodentia > Sciuridae > Marmota > Marmota marmota. The sequence continues at coordinate 5,317,409 of NW_026000020.1, forward strand.
TATCTAGAATACATAAAGTATTCTCAAACTCAACAGTAATAAAAACAAACCAATTAGAAAATGGGCAAAAATAGTGAATATCCACCAGAGAAGATATGCATATGTCAGATAAGCACATGAGAAGGTGTTCAGCTCCATTAGCCATTAGGGAAACACAAAACCTTAATCATTAAGTTATTAAAATAGCCAAAACAAAAAATATCAATATACCATGTGCCAGGGAGGATGTGGAATGGCACTCTCATTCTGTTACAGTGCATTTCTTTATGTATTGATGATGAGAGTAGAAAATGGTACAGTACATTGGAAAACAATTTGACATCTTCTTTGACACACTTGCCTTGTGACCCAGCAATCCCACCTCTAAGTGTTTATCCTAGCTAAATGAAAAACTCAGTTCCAAAAAAGACATAGGTGAGTGCTTATTACAGCATTTTTCATAATCACCAGAAACTAGCAATAACCCAAATATTGTTCAGCTGGTGAATGAATAAGCAGTGATACATCTGTACAATGGAATACTATTCAGCAAGAAAAAAGAAATGAACTCTTGATAATGCATAACAACATGGATGAATGCTAACTGTAAATGGAGTCAGTTGCAAAAGATTATAAGCTGAATTAGTCCATTTACATGCAGTCTGGAAGAGGCAAAAATACAGAGGTAGAGAAGAGATCAGTAATTGCCAGGGGCTGGAGGTAAAGACAAGATTTTTTTCTACAAAGATGAAGGACAGGGACTGGGGTCGTGGTTCAGTGGTAGAGCACTTGCCTCACATGTGTGAGGCACTAGGTTCGATTCTCAGCACAGCCTATAAATAAATAAGATAAAGGTCCATCAACAACTAAAAAAATTTTTTAAAAAAGATGAAGGACAGGAACATTCTCCAGGATATTGGCACTACCCCGTCCAATTCATGATGGTTGTTACAAGAATCTAAGCATGTGTTGTTAAAACTCAGAACTTCACAACAAAGAAAGTGAATTTTACTGTGTGTAAATTTTAAAATACACAAAAAAGAGATAGTGACCTCCTCTTTACCCCTTTGTAAACTTCCGCAGTCCCCTCAGAGGGAACTGCCACTAACAACCAATATAGACACATGAACCCTCCATTGTTGATCACAAAACACGGTACAGACACGTCTGATATTTCCATTGCATGATGAAGTGAGATGTTCCTTCAGATTGGAGTGAGTGGCCTTGAGCTCATTCTTTGAAGCACCACCTGAGCAGTCACCGCATTCCTTGAGTCAGTCCCCTCCCGACAGGGCACTGCTCTTGCTTTGAGTTCTGCCCTCTTGTCCACAGTGCTGTGCTTGTCATTTTGTCCATCCCTAGCACCCTCAGTTCTCTGGGATCTATTCCTGAGTGGATTCTCTAGATCACAGGGCATTTGCACGTCTAGTAGGCAACTTGAAATCGCCCTCCATAAGAGCCATACTGTTTCAAGCTTCTTCCTGCCCTGCAGAGACTATCTCCTCTCATCAGCACTGGGCAGGGCCAGTCTCTCCCCCAACAGCTGACCTGGTGGAAGAAAAATGTCAGTCATGTTGTACACCCTGGGCAGCAAGTTCCTAGTGGGAAGTGCCTTTACCCTCCCTGCATTCCTGTCCCCATACCAGCCCTCCTCTCCTTGAATCTGACCTCCTTCCAACTCGCTTCTCACTCTCTCTTCGGTGTCATGGATCTAACTGAAACCCGAGTTCTCCACTTCTGCTGGAGGTCCCTGCAGCTGAGAACCCTGTTGCAGCTCCTAATGGTGGGCTGTGCCCTCTAGGGGTGCCGCAGACCCCATCAGACACTTTCAAATTTCTTCTTTCTGGATTCTTCTCCTGCAAATTCAATGAATGGAATCCACAGTTGGGGATGAGTGAGGGTAAGAGCAGCATTTATTCAAGGGTGAACAGAAACAATTCTGCAGGCGAGAGGGGACCTGAGAGGGGACCCGAGAGGGGACTGGAGAGGGGTTGCCGCTTGAGCCTGCTAGTCCAGGGGTCTACGTGGCGTTTGGATGGGTGCTCTAGGTCCAGATTCATGCAGTCAGGGTTTGGGAAAGTACTAACGCTGTTGGTGAACCCTGAAGTCTGGACTTCGTCCAGGTCTGTCCCACTCTGTTTTCTTGCTGCTCACTGAAATCCCAGTCTCCCAGGAGGTTGAAGTTGGTGGGTCATGGGTGCCGGGGTCTTCCAGGCTGCTGTGCTGTGTGGCGCAGGCGTCCACACTGGGCCTGGGCCAAGCCGCAGTGGGGTGACAGGTGGTGTACTCTGGCTGGCCTCGGCCCTGGCTTACTGTGCCTCAGGCCCGCTCTGGCATGGAGGGGTCTGCATAGCTGTGATCTCTGCAGGTGCACAGTGCCCAGGACACCTGCTTGGGCTTGGCTAGGGACAGCACCAAGTAGTTGTCCATGAGACTGGGCCTCTACTGTGCTCTTGCCCGCTCAGGACACCGCTTTACCATTATGCTCTGGGGACGTGGGCTTGGCTTCATAACCGTGGAGCTTCCTCTTTAAAAACTCTGCCTCCCCGTCACAGAGCAAAGTTCAAACTTCTTGGTAAGCTACTTAAGGCCTTTTAGATTCTGCCCACTCAGTAATTATTTTGTTTGTTTTTTATTTGGGGGTTTCTTTTGGGGAAGGGGATACCAGGGATTGAACACAGGAGTGCTTAACCACTGAGCCACATCCCCAGCCCTTTTTTTATTTTTTATTTAAAGACAGGGCCTTGCTAAGTTGCTTAGGGCCTTGCTAAGTTGCTGCGGCTGGCTTTGAACTTGCAATCCTCCTGTCTCAGCCTCCTGAGCTACTGGGATTACAGGCAGCGTGTGCCACCACGCCTGCTGACCAGTCAAAATTCTACTGTTCTAAGCTCTTGCCCTCCCCCTCACTCCCTGACTCTCCCCTAGCTTCACGCCTACCCCCAGCTACCGACCTCTGCCACATGGACCACACTTCAGCTCACCCCCAACTCAACTTCTTAGGAATATCTGGGTTTTTTCCCCCTCTGTTGAACACCCTGCCCAGGGTTCCTGTCCTGCAGTGGGGGTCCTCAGGCCACGGGTGCATGACCAGTGCAGGGATGAGAGAGCAAAGCAAGGCAGGAGCTACAGGTGAGACTGAGGACTTGGATCTGGAGGTTTGACTCAGCTATACCCCTCAGGGGCTGGGGGACCCCAAGCAAATTGAGTTTCTCAACTTCTAAGCCTTAATTTCCTCCTTTGGAAAGTGAGGCTATTAATAATAAGGGAACATAGGACAGCAAGAGCATTTTAACTGAAACATGTGGCAGTTCCATATAGTACCATGATGCTTTCCTAAGGATGGACCCAAGTGTCCTTATCTCAGCTGCAAAGAACACAGTCTGACTGGGATTCTCCCCATCCTGGTTGTGCTTAAGGTGCCAGTGCATAGGCAGAGCTTGATAGACCCAGAGAATGTGTTGAAGATCAGTGGCAAGTCAGGAGCCCACCTACCCCAGGAAGGGTGGGGGGTTTGAAACTTCCTTGGAGAGCACAGCTGTAGTTCTGTGAGCCCCTAGGTCAGGAGGCATGGACTAGGGGAACCTCCCTCACCCAGAGTCTCCACAGAGGGCTCCCATGAAACTTCTTGGATAACTGGACAAATGTACCCTTCAATTTGGGCACATGGAGGATTGGTACTGGACTCATGGCTATGGGCCAGAAAGGGGTACCTCATGACCCATCTTCTCCCAGAGCCCTGCCTGATGGGCTACCTAGAGGGCAGGGGGACACTGGGGAGCAGAGTCATAGCCAGAAGGACCCAGCCATGGACAGGAACCTTCCAGAGTCAGTTTTGGACATCAGTCAAGCCTGACCAGAACAAAACCCACTGAGAGAGTGGCAGGTGCCAATCACAGGACAGCCCTGACTGTCCTCCCAACTGATTCTCAGTATTGAGAAAGGAACCCCGGCTCAGACACCACGCGTTCAGGAGACAGGAGACGTCACCTGACTGGGCTCGGAGGCCATGAGTTCTCATTACTGATCACAACCAAAGTGACTTCAGTGACTGCTGGGACCTGAGAAGGACTGGGAAGATTCTGGGACTCAAGTTTCCATCTGGGGCAGAGAACATCAGGGTGGAGCATGCATTGCTCTGTCTGGAACCTGCAGATGCAGCCCACCCCCAGGGGGCGGAGGGGCAGTGGCCCCCACTTCAGAGGGGCTACTTCGGCACTTTTTCCAGGGTGGTCATTAACCCTGGGGGGGAGTGATGCCCCTTGTGGACTTGACCCCAAGGTCAGGGGAGGAGGAGGGGGGAAGAGGAGAAAGCAGTGTTGTTGTGACAAGTGGGCAGCTGTCCCAGGCCTCTCGGAGGAGGGCTGAGGACAGAGGGGCCCGAAAGCCAGAGAAAGTGGCAAGAAGTGAGGCCAAAGGTGGTGACTGTGTGGGCACCTACCCTGCACAGCCCTGGGAGTAAACGTCCTGCGGGCCGTACACAAGCAGAGCCTGCAGAGGGGAGTCATCTGTCAGCTCCTTTCTCAGGAAGTGGGCCATATGGCTAGCTGGACACTCTGTCTCAGCCACAAAGGAAACACCCTGGGCTTGCCCTTGAAGGTTCCCAGGAGGGAACATCTGCCCAGTGGCAAGGAGGTTGGCAGTTGGCAATGCTGGCTGCAGAAATCAGGGTCACCTGGGAGCTCACCCCCAGAGGCTGATGGACTGGTCCAAGGGACTACCAGACAAGGCTATTTTTAAAGGGTCCCGGTGGTTTTAATGAGTGACCAGTGTTGAGATCCCCTCTTCTAGGGCATTCCTCAAACTAGAAAGTGCTTAAAAATCTGATTAAGTTGCTATTTCTGATTCATCATTTATGCATGATAACAGCCCCGCTGGTCTGAGGACCCCACTTTGAGTGGCCAGGATCCAGAAGTGTGGTATCCACCATGGAGCCACTTGCTACTAGTGTCCATTAGGCTGTTCAAATTAAATTAAAAATTCACTTCCTTAGTCACACCAGCCACATTTCCAGGGCTCAGGAGCCACGTACGACTAGACAATAGCACATAAAAACATTTCCATTGTCACAGAAAGTTCTCTTGGATAGTGCCAAGGTAGACAGTGTGTTATTTGGGGACTGTCATTAGCAAATAGCATCTTTCTGAGATCCTGCAAGGACATTGCTCTTCTCAAAAATGTCTTGGGAGACAGGTGCAGTGGCACACACCTGTAATCCCAGCAGCTCAGGAGGCTGAAGCAGGAAAATCGCAAGTTCAAAGCCAGCCTCAGCAACTTAGGCGCTCAGCAACTTAGCAAGACCCTGTCTCTAAATAAAAAAATAAAAGAGACTGGGGATGTGGCTCAGTGGCTAAGTGTCCCTGGGTTCAATTCCTGGTACAAAAAAAAAAAAAAAAAGTCTTGGGCATTCAAGCACCATTAATTTTACCTCTCTGTCTGTATATCTGATCAGCTTCCCAGAGTCAGATTTACCCACCACTTACACATTCTGTAAATGAGTAAATAATGACAATGGTAATTAACATATACTAAGTGTTTTCTAGGTACCAAGTATCGTGTTAAATGCTTTATATATTAATTTCCAACAGTAATCTTATTTAATGAACAAGAAATCTGAAGTATGGAAGAAGGAACGTGCCCAGGACACATAGCTAGAAAACTGTGTGGGAGAGTTTGGGGCCACAAGGGGTGGGCTCTGTGGCTCCTGCTCTCTGCACTCTTAAGCTGTGCTGCAGTGGTTCTCAGCTGGGAATGATTTTGTCCTTCAGGGGACATTTGGCGGTACTTGGAGACAGATTTGATTATCACAATGCGAGAGAGGAGGGGGTGGGGGTTGCCAGCATTTGGTGGGTAGAGATGCTGAACATTCTCCAATGCACAGGACAGTGCCCCAGGACACAAAGCTGCCTAGCCCAGTGTCAGTGGCACCACGGTCAAGTAAGGGACTCTGTTTGCCACTCATGAGTAAGTTATGTGGGGAAGGAGTCGGTGCATAGGAATGTGTGGTCACATCCCTTCATGTGCCATATATATACTGTGTGCTGCAGAGAAGGAAAATCAGGTCAGGTCCTCATGGCCAAGCTTTGTCACATACTGGCCATGTGACCACTTATGACCATTTGGGTCACTTTCTTCTGAGAGAGGAAACTGACCCAGTGTCCTTGCATTTGGAGGAGGGTTGTGATGTCATCATGAGCAAGATTCTGCTCTGAAAATAGAGCATTGTTTTGGAAGGGAGAACCCACCCCCTACATGCCTAGGGCTTGGGGACAGAGGGCCCAGGTGTCCAATAGAGGAGGAGAAATCTGAGCTTGGTAGATAAGGACCATCCCTAGATGGCTGTTCCCTCTTGGCCTCCAGACAATTCTCATGGAATTCCAGCTGTTGGAGAGATCCTCAGGTGGGCAGGGAGGGCCAAGGAACCCCAGGGGAGGCGTCTGTGTACATTCCAGTTGCAGGATGGGAGTGCCTTGCGGCAGGATGGTTTCCCCCGCTTTTCATCATTCATCTGCTGGACCCCAGAGGTGCCTTTCCTGCCTCACATCTCCTAAGGCCCTAGTCAGATCACCTGGCAGGGAATGGCGACCACCTGTCTCTGGGCTCAGAGGTGAACCTGGCTCACTGCCTTCTGCTGAGAGGCTGGCTTTAAATGCACAGAGAGTGACCCTTGAGAAAATATGCTTTCAGTCCAGCTCCTCCGTTTACCACTTGTTCCTGGGGACATGGGGATTGGGCTTGGCCACTCTGGGGTGTCAGCCGGCCTTGCCATGCCGATCACTGGGTAGCTGCCCCTGGAGTCAGGAAAAGAACCTGGCAAAGCATCTGCCCTTGGGGTGCCCCCAGTGAGCAGGCCTGCACGTGGGTGACCAGCTTCCAGGACTCACCCGACACATCCAGATCCAGAAGTGATTCCCACGATGGTTTTTCTTCACAAATGCCTTCTCGATGGATTTCACCTGTGGGCAGCAGAGCCCGGAAACAGTTTGGACTAGAACAATGAACAAGGCCAACCCCAGGCCCCATTTGGAAGAAGACTCGCAGAAAGTCCTCCTATGGAGCAAACCCTGGCCCTGGGGCAAGGGCTGACCACTCTACCATGGTGAATATGTCCTTCTCATGCTGCCCTGAGAGACCTTCCAACTCCCTTGACCTCACTGGGGCCAGTGAGTTACAAACCACGACATGCTGCCTGTGGCACCGTGTTAGGTGGAGCTTTGCAGAGACTGTCCATGGCCCGAGGACTCTTCCTGGCCTTCACCAGCTCTCACCTCTCAGGATATGAACACCTGCCCTGACCATTGAAAGCAACGGTGGCTCTTTTCTTCATTCTGCTGTATGAGTTTGAAGACCGTGCGTGGGGGGTATGGAGGTCAGGGAGGGTGGGTTTCTGAATCTTGGGGAAGCAGAAGAGTCAAGCAAGGAGCCCCCTGCCTGTGCCTCCTGACCTGGGAAGAGGGAACCGGAGAGGCACAGTTTGGCCCTTGAGTGCAAAGCTGGGAAAGAGGCTGCAGACATGGATGCCGTGACTGTCCTCTTGAGAGCTCCATTTTGCTACGAGGCGGTGTAGTGGGTTTGTGTGGAGAAGCAAATCCCCTGCCCTTGCTGGTCTGTGGAGTCTCCTTTAGGACTGGAAATGGAAGCAGGAGGAGGGAGATGGCCTGGACAAGGGGCAGAGACCCCAGGGTGCACTTGAGACCCAGGGGAAATGAAGGGTCTGTTGACAAGGCAGAGGGCGCCCCTTGTCATCCCTCAGTGTTCTTTGGCACCTAGTCTCCTTGCAGGGTAGAGCAGCTCTGGGCTGCAGAGACGCCTCTGGGTGTGTGGACAGCAGCTGACTCCAAGCCCCTCGTGTGTCCTGACCACCTTAGAGTCGTTTTTCATTGTTGGTTGAGATTCACTTTGTATTGATAGATAATGTACTTACCCAGAGGTACACAGATCCAGAAGTGATCACACAGGCAGCTGAAGGGATTTTAGGGTGAGGTTCCTGGGATCCTCTGGTCACCCTGTCCACCTACCAGTACGTCACACAGTTATAAGTGTGTTTCAGTTCCAAGACGCCTAATTTAAGATGCACTGCTGATCATTGACATTGAACTTGGGGCACATCACAGCTTTTTTGCCCTTCGGAACTCTAAACAGCACTATACTTGGGGCCACTTCAAACAGTGGAAATGCTTCCAAAGCCATCAGAAGGCTCCTCCCACGGAAAAACCAATGTCCAAGAGAGGAGTGTTGGGGAGAAAGAATGGCTTCCCTCAGTGCCAAGGAATGGAGAAGTGGGAGCCCCTGCTCACAGGTCAGCCTCTCAACTGAGGGGCACAGAGGTCAGGATAGGAATGTGAGGCAAAGGGAGAGACTAAAAAGAGGGAGGAGTATCCTGTCTTTTCTGGGGATGGGCAGAGATCTTCCAGGAACTTGGCTGCCATTTCTTTGCACTACTTTTGTGGTCTGGTGTTTCCGATCATGGTAGCTGGTAGGCGTCCTAGCTTTGAGGGTGGGAAGCAATTCAGCAAGTCTGGGTCAAGTTAACCCCATGTGATTAGCTTGGACTAAACATTTCTCAGATGATCAGCATGTCTACATGCAATGCTGAGGAGAATCTGACCCAGAGGTTAAAGCAACAAAGCAAACAGACAGACAGACAGAAGGCAGACAGAGATGCCAAGCATTTCTATTCCATTCCAGTCGCCCGTTGGACTTCTGCAGGACCCCGTGAAAGCCAGTGTTTTCAGCAGAAGCAGTCTTCAGGTCCCTGAAGAGTAACCTAGGCCACCCTTATCACCATGACCCACATGTCAGAGATGTTATCTACAGCAGAGATGGGGGGGACCTATAATGAATTGCCCCACTGTGTGTGGCCTCCAAAATTGGTGATTTTTAAAATCAACGAAGAGCAAGTGAAACCAGAAGGTTTATTTAAGTTTTTCCTCAGTAACAATTCCCCTCTTGTCTTGCTTCATTCTTCAGTCTTGAGGGATTTGGGGTCTATTAGAGGTCATTCGGGAGGCCATCTTGGACCCCACAGGTTTTAGCTGATCTAGTCACAAGGCGCTCCTCATCCATCAACATCCTGTCCTTGGGGCGAAACAGAATTAGAGGTTGAGCAATAACTCAGGAGTTATTGAGTTTCGTCAGGCTGTGTGGCAGTTATACCAAGTAACGAGAACACCAAGCAAAAGCCCCCCAAATGTGCCTTTTAGGCCACAGAGAGGCCACTTATGTACAATACAGAGCTAAAACGAAGACAGAGTGCGCTCCTGTTCAGCCTCAGCTGGGCAGGGCCACATCAGGCGAGTCACCAGCCATTATCTACGAGTGGCCACATCACGTGAGTGTTGGCTAGAGGTTCCAAACACACTTGAGCAAGTCTGTGAATTATCAGTGAGACTCGGAGAACTATTAGGATTGCCTGTTGAACATGAAAAAGAAGGAGCGGTGATAAGTTTAATTGGGAAGTGGAGCTGGTGGGTCATAGCCCTGGCTCCCATCACTGGATGTGGGAGCTTGCTCTATGAGAAACTCCTGCTCGCCCCCCAAATGCCCACGGTTTGGAGAGTGAGCTTCAGGCGAGCAGTGCAAGCCCAAGGTAAGATGGCACAGTTTGGCACGTGCACAGAACTGATGAAGAGCCGCTGTAGACTTTGCCGGTGGGTATTGATCAGTCTGTCTAATCCAGGACAGACGATAGATCAATAAATGCTTTTAAAACCAAAAAAAAAAAAAAAAAAAAAAAAAAAACCAACAAGTGGAAGCTCTTCAAGAAGGAAGCCTGAAATGTGGGTGAGGCCAGGAGTGTCCCCAGGGCCCACGACTGCTCCAGGGGTCCTCTTGGAATCTGTCTGCACATCCCATTCCCACCATGTCAACAGGCCTGTGACTGAGGACCTAGAGGGCAGACAAGGACAGGACCAAACTCTGCCTCTCAAAGCACCGGGGCTTGGTCCACTCCTCTGGCTCCAGCTACTTATGAGAAAAGATGATGACGCCTTCACTTGAGATTGGAAGTCTTAATGGATCCATTCTGGCCTCTTCCATAGACAGTGTTAAAATCCTGGAAATGAGCTGCGCCATATGCATTTTTAAGATGGTGGCCAAGCAGAGAAAGGTTGGTAAGTCTTCACACAGCTCCCTTGAGTTGATGCCTCATGGGAAACATTTTTTGTCTTCCTTTGTTATACTCTTATCTACTTTCTCAATTTGTACAATGTGCACATGTACTTTGCTAAATGAGGCGCAGGAATCTGGCCATCCTGCTGGGTTACCCTAGGGCCAAAGGGCAAGGAACCACAGGGTTTTACATCTGAGGGCTCATTGACTCTCACTCAGAGGACAGTTCATGGCAGCTGCCAGCTTCCAGACTTACCTGTGACCCAGGTGTCAGACAGGACGTGATCCAGAGCACCATCCTGGCCCCAGGTGGGCACTCTAGAAGTCTTAATGAAATCAGACCTTAAGGCTCAATTTTAACAGGCATCCCCCAAAAGGGTTGGGGAGGATAACTATCACCATTCAGTGACTCATTATGAAGTGATGAAATGCACCGGTCCCAGGTAGGGGTGGTTGAACATCCTTAGAAATGGCTTAACATTGAGGATTTGGGGAATGGTCCATTTTACGTCTTCATGAACGTTGATTGCTCCGTCATGATGTGGTCTGGGTCATGATGCTGGCTCTGGACACTGGTACCAGAGTCTTGTGAGAGGAGGAATCTGAAGAGTGACACATGGGTGTGTCTCCTGGGATTATGGGTGAAAACCAGGCTACCATCTTGAGCAGCATGTTACTGCATCAGATCCCACCAGTCACCACAACTTACAGCACAGAGGACCCGATGGCTGTCCTAGAGATGGCTCTCCAGGGCGCACTGGTGTGTGCGGGGCCAGGCTTCTCCATGACATGGCAGGGTAGCCTTCAGACCCTGCTGGCACTCACTTGCTGTCTGGCCCATGCTGGGCACAGTGGATGCAGAGATGACCAGAATGAGGCCCCTCCCTTCACGAGGTTTGCAGGCAGACCAGCACCACGCCTGCTGAAACCACTGAATCCTTAGGTATCAGAGGGCCAGCCAGGCTGCCAGATACAGCAAGGAGCTGGGGTACAACCAAGCACCCTGTGGGTTCTTATCAGCACAGGGAACAAGGGCTCCTAAGTCTTACTCTTGGGACTGGAGTAGGATTTGACCAAAGTCTACATCCTTCCTCTGTAGGAGAAATAATAACACCAGAAATAAAAGTAACAACAGCAGAGGTTGTGGGGACAGCGAAGGCCCAGAGCAGACCCAGGTGTCAGGAGCCATGCCAACTGCTTTCCAGGAAGACCTCATGGAATCTTCCAGCAAGGCTGGGAGGTGTAGAGGGTGGGCTGTCTCATGGAATGATATGACCTCCATGCTAGGAGGTGTTGATTCTGCTATTTTCCTCACTAGACACTGAAACCGTGTCTCAGAGGGATTCTTGAATTAGCCTAAGAGCATGTTGCTAACCTGAGGCCTTAAACGCAGCCATCTAGCCCCCGGGGCAGGTCATTAGCTGCTTGGTTGCCCTGGCCCCAGGGAAGGAACAGTCCTCATTAGCAGAGCCACTGATCCCAAGCCTGAGGACAGGCTCTCTTGGAAATGAGTGCTTACATATTATACTCTTCAAGAAGAAATCCTAGAGGTAGGGGAGACTGTCCAAAGAGGGAAGGAATTTGGAGAAGAGCAAACTGACCAACTGCTCTTTTGACAAATCTTATCCTAAATAACAACAGGAAAGCATTTTCCTCTTTTCAAACGTTGTTTCCCTGTGACGTGCATCGCCTGGGGTGAGCCTTGGCCATACAGTAGCTTTCTGCACCTCCAGCTCTTGCCTTCCAGAGGTGTTGGTCCACTGTGTTCTAAGACCTGATTGCTGCCTTCCTTCCCTTTGGGGTAGCTGTGAGGGAGACTCTGTCTCTAAGGGCCTCAGCAAAGGGGATCACACAGATCCAGACTTGAAATTGCGGCTCCCTGGTCTGAGAAATGTTCTTGGGATGTTGGTTGCCAACCCCAGCACTCTTGACAGCTTAAACGCCTTGTCACTTGGAGAGGAGAAATTGAGATGTCAGAGGACTTTCGCCAAATCCCCGGGAGATTAAGGCTGTCTGTGTATTGAAGCAGGAAAAGGTAAACAAAGGGATGTTTTCAACTGATTTTATCTGACACATCTACATTGTCTAGGATTAAGGACATTCTGAGTGTGTGCAATCTCAGAAGCGACCTTGACCTTGAATGTTCATGCTTCACAGCTGTCACATCATCATAAGGCCTTGGACCCCTGAAGCCTGCCTTATGCTGCACAGCACCTGTGCCTTCATTCCCTTCTCCAGCCCTCCTGGGGTGGACAGTATGCCCCAGACCCCACAGCTCCTGCCCCTACCTGGGTGCCAATGGCAGGGAGCTGGGGGGTACAGGCCACAAGAGCCACCTAGATGTACCACAGAGCAGAATGCCTCATCACCCGGCTCTGCTTGTGCTCACCCGGGACAGGTGAGCTTCTGTGAGACTCAGCATTGTAGAAAACGTCTACCCCGTTATCCGCCTCTCAGCTCACCTTAGGTGGTGGCTTTTCTCTGTCCCTCTTGGTGTGCTGCTTCCCCCTGCCCAGGAGCTTGGCCCGGGACAGTCCCCATAAAAGGATCTGGAGGGAATCAGGGCCCCTCTGATCTGTCTGCCTTCCTGACAAGGAAGAAGGTGGGAAAGAAGAAAATATGGAATGTAAGGAAAGGATGGCCCTTGGAGGGGAAGGCAGGAAGCAAGAAGGAAAGAGAGGACAATCGGTGAAAGATTGGCCAGATGCTTGGTGCCACTGTCACTGAGGGTCACCTTATCACACACTGGTACTTCCTGGTGCAGGTACAGGGCCCACTTCCCCTGTGGGAGTGTACATGAACATAGACATGTGAATACACAAACACGTGCACACACACACACACACACAGTGTATCTATTAACATTGCCGTCCCAGAGACAAGCCACACAACAGGTGGCTTGTCTTGACCTTCTGTGCTTGGAATGGAGTTCTGCCAGCACACTGTCGATATAAGGAAAGAAAACAGTTACCTCTGGTCAAGTTCAACCAAGCTGTGTTGTTTACAAAACTGCAGTTCCCATAAATTCAAACCCAGAGTGAAATCCCCGTTTCTATTATGCTGATGTGGTATGGATAGGTGCCCCTGATCAGCACGATACAGACCCCGTGAGGCAGAGAGGAGGGTGCGAAGGGCATATTGGGTGCGAATGTGAAGAAATAATAGGATGAGAACAGAAAGGAGCCACCTAAGATAAAAGCAAAAATCCAGAAAGGCAGCTTTGAGGATGCTCTGGAACTCTGGTTGAGAACAAAAGATGAGAAATACAATGTTCAACACACAGCCACCTGCCACCTTCTACCTGAGAGGCAATTACTGGGTTCTCTGGACAAGGCATAAAATATGAAATGACATTGGTATTGTTTTCCACCAAAGAAGGTTATGTTAACAGTTGTTAAAGACCTGAAGAGTCGGGCGTGGTGGCGCTCACCTGTAATCCCAGCACCTTTAGGAGGCTGAGGCAGGAGTATCTAGAGTTCAAAGCCAACCTCAGCCACTTATAGAGGTCCTCAGCAACTTAGCGAGGCCCTGTCTCAAAATAAAATATAAAAAAAGATTGAGGATGTGGCTCAGTGGCTAAGTGTCTCTGGTTTCAATCCCCAGTACCAGGAAAAAAAAAAAAAAAGACAGGAAAACAATAGTGTGTCTATAGCATCCAAACAAATCAGGAATCAGGGAGTGCACGCTGGTCCCAATGATAGCATCCTACTGAAAAAAAATTGTGTCTATTTATGTGTGTATTTTTATCTCCTTCCAGGAAAGATTCCCTAGGAGGAAGTTAGCTTTAAAATCCACATTGCCCTTAGAAGGGCAGTTGTATTTAATTTTTTTTGTGGCTCACACTGGAGGAACATAATCTCTTTGATTCATCTTTAGAAAGAAAATGAAGTCCCCGTTAAGAAAAGTGTCAGTCCCACCCATGTGCTCCCAGACCTCCTGCCCCTGGCCCCTGCCACCTTGCCAGTGCCATACGGTGGGAGAAGCCAAAGGTGGAGCTGCAGAGGGAGTGGGCGGCCTGCTAACCTGTGCCTCTACCCACAGAAAAGAGTCTGCCAACAGGTCCCGGAGCTGACGGGCAGCCCACGCCACCCTGGATCACCATGGCCCGGCAGAAGCGGCGAGGGCTCCCAGACCAGCCCCTCAACCAGGAAGACAAGCCTGGGGTGCAGATCCTGAAACCAGAAACAGGAAAGCAGACCAAGGCATCCGACAGAGCCCAGGTGCTGAGAGCGAGCGCCTTCTGTTTCTGTGCACTCAGTGGGGAGCAGCTGGGGCTGGGACCGCACATCCTACATGGGCATCCCAGAGACAGGCGGTCACCTGTGATGATTGCCAACATGTGGTCGAGGGTCAGCAAAGCAAAACCAATGATGTGCCAGATTGTAGCCTCCGTGGTGGAGCAGTCTGCCTGCTCTGTGCTTGGGCTGGGCTGTTGGGAATGTGGGGAGGCATGTGAATCACTAGGCAGCGGAGACAGCGCTCTGCTCCTGCCTCCTAGGCAACACAGCTCAGCATCTGGAGAAATGGAAAGGAGGTTAAAATAACTTCTCGCTTAGGCACCCAGCAGCAGTGTCAGCATCTCCAGTTCAGTTCTTTGTGTGGTGATGACAAGGCTGCACGTGCTGCCCGTGTGGCCTCCCTATTCTCACCTGGGGCTGCAGGTCTGGAACCCTGGGTTTACTCTCCCTATTGTGGCTGTGTGAGGAAGGAGCCGAGCTTGCTGCAGGACCTCCTTCCCTTCAAACCTCAGTTGTCCTGGATCTGCGTGCAGGCTGAGGGAATTTATAAAAGAAATTAACCAGCCTGGAGCGCGTGGGTTCATACCGAGTGTTGTAAAAGTCACACGACTATTTTCAAACCCAGTTTGTGTTGCGTTTGGCATGGAACCCTGCCATGCAGCATCTGGGCCTGCGGCTGCATATTGGGGACAGGGAAGATGCCACGATGCACATGCGGGCTGGGGTCACTGTGGGCACTAGCGGGAGCTCCAGCGTTCTGATGCTGGACATCAGAGAGTTGTCAAGAGCCAGTGGCACAGCGCATCTCTGGAGAGACGCCTCGCAGCTCACTCCCTGGGGCTGTGTTTGTCCCTCTCTGAGTCCATTCAGCTGGACAGTATGTCCCTTTCTTGTCTCACCCTAGGAACCCGTGAAGCAAGCCGACTTTGTCCGCAGCAAGTCTTTCCTGATGACCCCTGCTAAGCCCACTGTGACCCAGAGGCAGGGGGCAAAGCTCAGTCTCAAGGAGGGTCTGCAACGAGGAATCTCGCTGTCTCATCAGAACTTGGGTATGAGATCCGCACACGTTCCTGAACACGGTCATTGTCATCCTAGAGGGCTCCTGAAGTTTGGGCCTGCCCTGTCGAATTTCTTGCCATGTTGAGTTTTTTTCATGCAGCTTTTATCAAGATGTAATACCCACTCCAGGAAGCTTGCCCATTCCTGGGGTGCCATTCAGTGAGGATATCTTTATGGTGGGCCACCCTCACAGAAATCCCTCACGTTCTAAAGAAAGCTCATGTCTGTTTGCAGCCTCTCTCCACTCACTGATCTTTTCTTTTTTTTTTTTTTTTTTTTGGTCTCCATAGATTTACCTTTGGGGAACATTTCTTATAAAACAGAAAATTTCTTATAAAACAGAACATTTCTTATAAAACACATCATAAAAGATGTGCCCCTTTACACCTACCTTCTTTCATGGGGCATAGTGCTTTTGAGTTTCATCTCTGTTATAGGGATCCATATTCTTTTTTTTTTTTCATGGTGCTAGAGGTTGAACCCAGGGCCTTGTGCATCCAAACACACACTGCACCACTGAGCCACACCTCAGCCCCAGTATTTCTTAAATTTTATTTCTTTGCAATAAAAGTTGTATAACCAAGAGCTGTGTGCAGTGACACACGGCTGTAATCCCAGCTGCTCGGGAGGCCGAAGCAAGAGGATAGAGAATTCAAGGCCAGCCTCAGCAACTTAGTGAGGCCCTAAGCAACTCCGCGAGACCCTGCCTCTAAAAAAATACTTTTAAAAGAGTTGGGGATGTGGCTTAGTGGTTAAGTGCCTCTGGGTTCAATCCCTGGTACCAAAGCGGGGGGGGGGAAAAAACGAAGTCATAACCACAAGAAATTTACCTTCCTAACTATCTTTGAGGGGCCAATTCAATGGTGTGTGTACCATGTCATGTGTGCAGCCTCCTCCATCTTTCCTACAGTCTTGCTCTAAACATTTTTCTGGCTTTGCTGTGTGGCCAGGACTGTTTAAATCTGCTTCTAAGCCTTTTTATCGCATAAATTACATGTTCTACGCCTGCATCGTCTTCACACGTTTACGTATTAATGAATTTCGTGTTTGGGAACACAGCTAAGACTTTGGCATGTATTTAAGGAAATGCAAAAGGCTGAAATGAAAACTCACACTCCCCTCTCGGGTTTCTGCTTATTTTTTCTCCTTTCCAGCGGCTCAGTCTGCGGTGATGACGGAGAAGGAGTTGCATCAGCTGAAGAGAGCCAGTTATGCTAGTGCAGATCAGCCTTCCTGGATGGAACTTGCCAGAAAGAAATCTCAAGCATGGAGCGACATGCCCCAAATCATAAAATAGATCAGTGGCGTGCCGATGGCAAACGTCCACTACCTTGACAGGCCACCTAGTTTAAAACTGCCGATAAATTGTGGTCAACAGACTGTGAAACTCTAGATTGATTTTATCACCACGTCGTGACGATCCCGGGGAAGGGGAAGAAGCCAGGCTCAACAAAGAGGACAAACACACAGCCATGATCCCAGGCCGGAGGGGCCCCCAACAAGAACAACATGGAAGAAGTCCAGGAACCAGCTCCTGTGCCCAGAGGTATGAATGCGAGCCTTTTAGAACTCCCTTAGTAAAGAGGCCTCAGACACGGCAAGCCCAGGACAGAAGCCATCCCAGGAGCCGGTGTGACACCTCCCCTGAGACCAGCCGTGTCTCCGGCCACCGTCTCGCCTGTGGACTGTCTTCTCCTTCTGTGTCACCACCAGGCATGACATGTATGGTAAAACAGGGACGCCATTTCCAAGAGCAGCTATAAAACAACCTGATTTTGTGAAGATAGCCCGTCTGAGAAGGAGAGAAAGGGACATAGCAGGGTTCACGATTCATAGACTGTTTCCAAAAAGTGAATTTTTAAACTTTTCCACTAGGCATCTGTGTCCTTGACCGTTGCACAATTCATTGCCTGTTTAATAAAAGGTTTCAAAGACGCCTCTGTCGCATATGGGAATGTTATTTCTACTCCCAGGGGACATTCTCCAACACGGAGTTACATGCAACACAAGGTCTCTCCCTTCCTCCATTTAGCTTCCCAACTGGGTTGGTTGGGGAATTTGATGTTTTTTGAATTTGTTCTCAGCACCCCCCCCCCAACAAAAATTATGGTGTTCATTTTTAGAAGCCAGAAGATGACATAAGCTTTTCTCTTCTCATCTCTGTGGCACACCACAGTAAAATGTAAAAATTTCTTGAGAAGTTATCATTCATTAGCATCTGATTCCTCTAACCTGCACATTTCTATTAGAAACTGGATTATCAGTATGTTAGAGATTAGGAACCATGAATGTACAACGTGGAAAAGCCAGGCAGAATCTTAGAATTGTGTCTTGGTGGTTATATAATACCTCTTTTCTTTTTTTTCTTTTTCTTTTTTTTTTTTTTTTGAATGGAATATCACTATGTTGCCCGGGCTGGCCTCAAACCCCTGCCTCAAGTGAACTTCATTTTTACTCAGTCTCCCGAGTAGCTGGAACTACAGGCAAATGCCACTGTACCTGACTCTTTTTGAAAACAGTTCCAACAAGTTCCTTTGAACAAGCCAATCTCCTTGGGAATTTGTACAGCTGGAATCAGAATTGTAAGATGCCATGACATATTGTAATTTGATTTTATGTATCTTAAGGGCTACTACCTTTATTGTATCCTTCATCTTCATGAAAATTATTTTTCTAGCTGTTACTACTACATGACTTCATTGAGTCTAACTTTAGTGAAAAAGTCCCGGGACAGTTTTTTTTTCCCCCAATCAGATTGATTTATTAATTGCATTCTCTTAGAGGACATCAATACTGAATTCTGTGGTGAATAGGCTCCACACAAGAGCTCCATCTAGCTAGCTTTGCTCCAAAAGCTTAGCATGAATATTTTAAAAAATATTTTTAGTTGTAGATGGACACAATACCTGCATCTTATTTATTTATTTTTATGTGGTGCTGAGGATCGAACCCAGTGCCTCACACGTGCTAGGCAAATACTCTACCACTGAGCTACAACCCCAGTCCTTAACATGAATATTTTTAACTGGAAAAAACAAATGAAAATCATGTTGGTTATGATTACCCCAAACTATCATTTCTCCTGTTAGCAGAACATTTCAGATAAGCCATTTTGAGGCAATAGACTTCACTGTAAGATCGAAAGTATTTGGTTCCGTTTTGTTCAGACCAGAAGTTCCTACCCTCTGTGTGTTCCAGGATGTGGTTTAATTTTTCAGGTGCCTGGTGACTTAGAAGGGTGCAGCTTTTTAGGACCCTAGGAGAATTCACGGGGGGTGGTCTGCAGCTGCTACCACCCTCTGCATGGAGGTAGACATCCTTCTGCAGTAACAAGAGGGGCTAAGACAGGAGCCAAGTCTTGGGGATGACTGGAAGTCTGAAGAGGCATCAGAGATGGTAAAGACCTGCTAGGACTTACCAGCCTTGGTTTTCCTAAGAAGAAAGATGAGCCAGGCACTGCTCTGGGTGCTTCATGGGTCCTCTTCAGAACCCTTTCACAATCCTTCGTGGATCAACACTCACCTCCACATTGGAGCTGAGAAAACCAGGCACATTGAGGTTCAGGTCATGGTCCAAGATCCCACAGCAGGCAAGCCCCCGGAAAGTGAGGCTAGGCCCCACGCTTCCCAACTCTGCCCTCAAGGGATGTCCCTATCTCTGAAAAGCGCTGGGTGCCAAGGCAGATCTGTGTCCTCAAAGACAGTATAGACAGGGGAGCTCTAACCTTGACCTTGAGGGCTCGCTCCTTTGTCCAGGGCACCAGCGTGAACCTCATGTTGTCTGCCTGGTTGATCACCTTCACCCTCATCCTCTGTTTCCTCAGAAGAGCTGGGGAAAGTGCACGGGGTTTTCTGTTTCGTGGGTTTTTAATCACAAGCACCTTCCTGGACTATGTGGCACTTGCTTCCAAAATTCATTCCTCCATTTCATGTAGTTCATAGCTGTGTGGAGGCAATCTGCGGGGGTCCGGGGACATCCCCCAACTAATAGGTTAATCCTGTGGCACACCCATGTCATTTGGCAGGGGACACAATGAATAAACATTCAGTATAAAAGAATCAACAGGTCTGGGGTTGTGGCGCAGCGGTAGAGTGCTTGCCTAGCACAAGCGATGCCCTGTGTTCGATCCTCAGCACCACATAAAAATAAATAAGTAAACTAAAGGTCCTGTGTCCAACTACAACTAAAAAAAGTATTTTTTTTTAATCAGCAAAAAGCAGAAGTATGTGAAATAATGAGCCTAAAACAAAGGTACTTGTTAGTGCAGAACACCTCCTCGAGACTGGGAGGTCAGGAAAGGGTCTGCAGAGGAGGTGGCCTGATTATAACATCAATGGTGGCTTCCTGGCTGGGTGGAGGTGGAAGGAAGCAGATGGATTCAAAACATATTTTAAAGGCATTATAGATGGGTGCACGCCTATAATCCCAGCAGCTCAGGGAGCTGAGACAGGAGGATTGCAAGTTCAAGGCCAGCCTCAGCAACTTAGTGAGGCCCTAAGCACCTTAGTGAGACCCTGTCTCAAAATAAAAAACTAAGCTGGGGATGTGGCTCAGCAGTAGAGCGCTCGCTAGCACATGCGAGGTGCTGGGTTTGATCCTCAGCACCACATAAAAATAAATAAATAAAATAAAGGAATTGTGTCCAACTACAACTAAATATAAATAAATAAAAGGGCTGGGATGAGAGCATGTAGATTCTGGCCCCAGCTCCTGGGTAAGCGAGGATATGACTTACTAAAATAGCAAAAGAGAATGAAATCCATAGGAAGGAGTCCATCTCAAATTGAGAATCCTATTAAGCATCTGACTGGAAATACCAAGTAGGCAGATCCAGTTACCAAACTGAAAATTATCGTTATTTAGATGGGATAGAAATTCAGGGTCTGGAAGAGGAAGAAGAGGGTACCAGGACTGCCTGACCCTAGGCTGTCCAGCATAGATGGTCTAGAGAGAGGGTCCACAGGAAGGATCTATGAAGCAAGAGAAAGAGCAGGTAAGTGCCAGCAAGAGGAGGTCTGGGGGGAAAGGGAGTAGGTGGTTGTAGGTTGGGGTTTGCTGAGACGGGATCAGCCAGACGAGAACAAGTGTGGCGTGGACTCTAGGCATTCAGAAATCGTGACCTTGGCAAGAGCCCTTGGGGCAGAGTACAGGTAAAATAGACAGAAGCTGCAAATCAGCTGAAACTGACTTCCAAGAAATTTTATGTGACCAACAAATTTTATGTGACAAAGGGGAATGAAGGGAAGGGAGAGGGGACGGGAGCAGGAAAGACAGAATGAATCAGACAGAACTTTCCCATGTGCATATATGAACACAACCAGGGTAACTCCACCTCATGTTCGGCCACAGGAATGGGATCCTAATTAGAATAAGTTATGCTCCATGTGTGTATAATATGCCAAAATATACTCCACTGTCATGTATACATAAAAAGAACAAATAAAATAAAATGGCTAGGGCTGGGGCTGTAGTTTAGTGGTAAAGCACTTGCCTCGCACATGTGAGGCACCGGGTTTGATCCTTGGCACCACATAAAAATAAATGAAGATACTGTGTGTTCATCTACAACTAAAATATATATATATATATATATTTAAATTTTTTCCAAAAATGTTGCAATAAAAAAAGGAGATTTTGTGTGAATGAGAACAGAAGTGATGGGAGTCACTGTTGGGCTCTGGCCCACAGGGTTTTGTTTATTTGTTAGAAGGAACAAAACACTGTGGACCACAGAGAGGATTTATATGTAGGTGGGAATAAACTCACGGCAGAGAAGAGAAATAATCTGAGGTTATTTGCTAGCACAGGTCACCCTCCAGATATTCAGACCAGGGTGAAAAGCCCTCACTATAGACTTCTCTCCTTGCTCCTGGAATCAGGAGCCCGACATTTTGATCCAGCTGACAAGGGATGACCCACTGTGATGACAACCTGATGATTTGCTTTCCCGGCCTGACAATTTGGCGTGAGTAATAGTGCTGAAGAAAATATATATATATATATTTTTCTAATTACTTAGACGCAATAGTAGAATGCATTTTGACCCCTCATATATAAATTGAGTTCTGTGCCCAAATGACCTTCTTTGTCTTTGTCAAACCTATGAAACATTTGGGTGTGGAGTCACCAGGAAGAGGCCCGTCCCAGGGGACCTGGCTCTCTCCAGCTTCCTGATCCTGTAGCTACAGCCACCTGCAGGATGAATGTCCCTTCTCTCACACTCCTACGCACTCCAAAGTGGCCTAACAGAGAACTTCTTTGGTGCAAATGGAGTCATCTCACTGAGGGAATTTGTGATAAAGGAAATTTTCTCCACCTCATTCAAGCCTATCCTTTGATGAATGCTTAAAGCCACCAGCTATAGGGTCTGTGGTTCCTGGCATGTGCTTGTGACTCCGTTCGTCCCCAATGGTCACACTTCTCAAACATCCATTTCCTAGGACTAGATGTCAGCAGCCCTGAAGACCTTCCCCCTGCTGCTCCAGTCAGGACCCCCTCCCTGGGACTCTGGGACCATGGTCTCTAGCTTGGGCCAGGCCTGAAGAGAGTCCAGCCTTCCCTAAACACACGGTGGGGGGAGGATGCCTGTCTATTGTAGGTGAGAAGTCACTGAGAAGAAAAATCATGGTGCAAAGGAGAAATGTCAAGAATCTGCACTCCATGAGAGGGCTCTAGATTTGCATCTGTTTTTAATGGAAAACTGAGGGAGGAAAAAAAACTTGAAGGACAGCATCCTTCATGTTGGCTCCTAAGAGAAAATCAAGGTAAAAAATTGTATGGTGGTGATTTTAAATTTAAATTAAGCATTTTAGGCAGTGGTTTTAAAATATGTCCACAAAATTCTTTGACTCTCTCTTCAAAATGTAGAGCCTACTTCCCCCTCCCCTGAGTGTGGGTCAGACTTAGTGCACCCTTCTTTTTTTTGTGGCGGGGAGTACTGGGGATTGAACTCAGGGGCACGTGACCACTGAGCCACATCCCCAGCCCTATTTTGTATTTTATTTAGAGACAGGGCTCACTGAGTTGCTTAGCACTTTGCTTTTGCTGAGGCTGGCTTTGAACTTGCAATCCTCCTGTCTCAGCCTCCCAAGCTACTGGGATTACAGGTGTGTGCCTCTGTGTCCAGCCCCCCCACTTCTCTCTCTACACACACACACACACACACATATAATATATATAGGCCTTTATTTTGTCATTTCATTTTATGTGGTTCTGGGGATCAAACTCAGGACCTCACACATGCTAGGCAAGCGCTCTACCACTGAGCTACAACCCCAGCCTCTTGGTGCTTCCTTCTAATTCTAGTATTCTGTTCTTACCCACAGGGTATACACTGTAAGCGCCCCAGTGGATGCCTGAAATCACAGACAGTACTCAGCCCAGATATACTGTTTTTTCCTGTGCACACATACCTGTAATAAGTGTTTATTTCTTCATGTGAAGGAAGCACTTTATGGCATTTCTTTGGCCTCTCCAAGTTGGCAGCCTCACAATTCTTGCACTTTGGAGTCAGTATTAAGTAGAATAAGGGCTATTTGAACAAAAGCACTGTGATACCACAGCATTAGAGCTAATAACTGAGATAGTTTATAGGTAACTGGTGGGAGGGTAACATATACAGTGTGTATATGGTGGATGATTCATGTTAAGGGCAGGATAGAGAAAGATGATGAGAGATTGCCTCATGCTATTCACAACAGCATGTGATTTAAAACCTATGGATTGATTATTTCTGGAATTTTCTATTTACTATTTCCAGAAATGTTTTAGTTACTGCAGGTGACTAAAACCATGGATACAGGAACCATAGGTAGTGGGGGACGACTACATAAAATGCCACAGAAGTGATGATGTGTGACATCTGAAGATAGATGATGCGTGATATCACTGCTTTCACATCACCCTTTGGACTGTTTGCTCTGGGGGAAGTCAGTCACCGTATCTTGAGGATGTGCAAGAAGACTGGAGAAGCCCGTGCAACTCATTCACGTGGCTGGCCAGTCGCTGCTGTGACTGAGGCCTCCTGGCACCAGTTCACCGGTCCTGTGAATGAAATGCCTTGGAATTGGCTTCTCCAACCCATGAAGCCATATTGGTTGCAGTCCAGCGGGCATATGGATGGCAGCCTCATGAGAAATGCCAGGTCAGGCTTTCCAGAGAGGCTGCTCCCAAATCCTGACCCAATGACACTGTGGGGTAATAAGTGTTTATTAGTATGTTAAACCATTAAGTTTTGAGGCAATTTGTCACAGAGCAACTAACACAGTGGGGTATCATTTGTTTTTCTGGGTCCCAAGGTGGAAAAGCCCTACTTGTTTTTTAAAGTTAATATTTTAGTTGAAGTTAACAACCTAACCACAGCACAGTTTGAGACAATTTTACTTAACACCTCCCAGTCTGGCTTGGGCTGGGTGGTAGAAATGGCTTAGAAGCGGACATGGAAGACCTCAGGTCCCCTTGTGCAGTGGAGGGTCGTTCCTGGAAGCAGGTGCCCAGCTGGGACCAGAGCTCCAGCTCAGCTGCAGTCCTCCCTTCCTACCTAGTAGGTGACAACTAGTGAGGTCTGGCTAGTGGTGTGTGTGCAGAAGCGATGGCACCCCATACACACATCCTTCTGTCTAGAGAGGGTTCAGGAGAGGACAACCAGGATGGCAAACGAGGAATTCTCCCACGGGAGAGACGTCAGAGAAGGGAGGAGATGTCTGGCTCAGAGACACCAAGGGGTAGCAGGAGAGGTATCTTCATTAGATGTCTGAAGGAGGAAGAAAGAAGTAATTTACTCAGTGTAAACCCACAGGGATCGTTTTAGTCAGCTTTGCATCGCTGTGACCAAAATTCCTGACAAGAACAGGGTAGAGGAGGAAAAGTTATTTTAGCTCACAGTTTGAGAGGCTTAGTTCATGGTGGGCCGACTCTGCAATTCTGGGCTCAAGTGACACAGAACATCACGGTGGAAGGCATGGTGGAGGAAAGCAGCTCAGGACGTGGTAAGTGGGAAGCAGACAGACAGCTCTGCTCATGAGGCTCAAAATATCAACCCCCAAAGTACACCTCCAGTGACCTACTTCCTCCAGTCACCCGCTACCCACCTACGATTAGCACCCAGTAAATCCATCGTAGTGGATTAATCCACCAATTAGGTTACACCTCTCAAAAACGGATCATTTCACCTCTGAAAATTATCGCATTGTCTCACACATGAGGTTTGGAGGGACACCTCCTATCTAAACCATAACAGGGATCAAACCAGGACCATGAATGAAATCTCAAGAAAAGCACAAGGGAAGAAATGTTTCAAAGGTGGAATTTGTCCAGTGTGGAACAGGATGCCCAGTCACCAGTGAGCTCCCCCACACCCACCGTGAGCAGGCTGAGGGAGGATGACCATCCCTCCAGGATGCTGGGAAGGTCTTTTCCCGCTTGAGAAGTTGGGACTGAATGGCTCCCGGCTCAGGGCTAATCTGTATCCAGAACTGTATGACACCCAGGATCCTGAAGCAGGGGCATTTTGCAAATTGCTACGAATACTCATGCTTACCAAGAAGAAATCCCTCAGAAATTAATCCAAATAAGCTTTTATGTGGAATGTCACTGCCCCGTGTGCTTTTAAAGTTTCTTATCACCAGAAGGGAGCCATGCAGAACCAGCCAATCCAAAGAAAGGGCCCCAGCTTCCTCTCTACAGATGGAAAGAGTAACAGAGAACTACCTCCCAGCCTCTCCCCCGAACCTTCCAGCTGGTTCTTTTCATATGGAAGGAAATATTTACTTATTCTTGGATAGATGAAAATAATCTCTAGAGAGCAGGCATTTTAGGACCAAATAGCGGAAATAATGCAAGGCACATGCATGCATTTGGGGTAATGCTCCGCTGCTGGGCAGGGGTTGACATCTGCTCCGTGTGCATTGCCTAGCTTCCTTCCTGCCTTCTCCAGTGGGAAATTATCCCCATTAGCATGGAAATAAAGGAGAGATGTGTTTGTGATACCCAGAAGATTATTTAAGACAACCATTGCCGGTTGATTGTTGGAGCGTGCTGTAAGAGCTTGCTTACTAGCCTCTTTCAAGGACACTCTGAAGTATTTGTGGGGAGCCCAGAGGCCTTGTGGCCTGGGTGGTCCCCCCCTTTGCTATTACATGTGCAGAAAAACGGAAGTTCCACTTTTAGCCTGCTATCTAATAAGGAATAAGTCGCCCCTGGAAGATTCCCCAGGGGGCGGAGAAATCTGGTATTAAACTTAGGAAAATGCAAAATTGCTACTGAAACAAAGAAAATGAGAAGCAAATCAGTAGGGAGTCCTTTAGACAAAATAAACCCTATCTTTCAGCAATGGAAGGCTTCAGTTTAGATCTCTTTCTTCCCAAGGAAGGGGCGAAGATGAGCAGATTGTTCTCGGTATTGCTCACCCCTGACACTCATCTACCATCTCGTCTGTGAGGCTTAGGTGTCCACCAGTTGGGCTGCCCAGGTGCTCATGAGGCCAGAGCAGGAGGCAGAATTGTACACCCATAAAGATGCGGACTCAGCCTCAAATTGCTCTGTCCCCTCAGAGCACTGCCCACTTGAGGTACAGAAATACTCTTGAGTCCTTGAGGAGTTTACATGCAGCACATGAGGTTGTACCGCTGCACACTGAATTCAAAGTGGCTGAAGCTAGACATCTCCTGGGTGCACAAGGAGCCAGAACTTGCCTGAGTCCTAGGACCTCCTGCTGGTGTGGGCTGCCTCCACGGGACACCTAAGCACTGGTCATAGCAGGTATCTTGAGCTCTTTTCTTTTCTGTAATCTCTTCCCAAGGGGCACTGTGCTTCCAAGCTTTCCAGGATAGATGGTGCCCCTCTCCCCAAATTCATATGTTGAAGTCTCATCTCTCAGGACATCAATATGTGACTGTATTCCAAGACAGAGCCATTAATGAGGTAATTAATATAAAGAAAAGGTCACTTAGATGGGCCCTAATGCCTGGTGTCCTAAGAAGAGATGAGGTCACAGACACAGGGAGAAGATGGCCATCTCAAACCAAGGAGATATGCATCAGAAGAAATCAACATTGACAGTGCTTTGAGTCTAAATTTCAGCCTCCAGAATTAAAAGAAAATGAATTATGTTGTTTGAAGCCCTGTGGTACTTTGTTAGGGTAGTAGGGCAGCCTGAGAAGATTAATATCTAGCGTTGTCCACATTTAGGGTTGGATTGCCTCTGAACCTGGACTGGGAAAGGTGACCTCTTGGGACTCCCCGACTCGGAGCCTCTGGTGAGCCACAGACAGGCCAGCTTATTGGTTGAGCAAAAGCTTGGATACTCCTGGCAGGAGGTCATTTATTAAGAAAAAGAGAATAAACCCCAGTTTTTCATTCTCCTCTCTTCCCCCAGTTTCCAATAACTTTGGTTTCTGTACCACTCTCTAGTTCTCAGGGCATGGCTTTGGTTCAATCTGCAGAAGGCTCCACTTACAAGGTACCCACCAGCCCTGGCTGTGCCATCCTTTTCTTAGTGTCCCAGTCAGTAGTGGGTATAGGAGCATATCTGGTATGGGGTAGATGCTCAGTTAATGTCTGTTGAATGGATGAATGAGCAAGTATTTACCTACACAAATGGCCACGTAAGGCCAGTCTCCAAGGAAACATCATTCAATCACACAGACACTCCGTTATCATCCATTCCTGCATGTCAGAGTCCACCCAGAGGTTCTTAGAGGAGTGGAGAAGCAGGAGAGGGAAAGGAGGAGGTAGGAGTCAGAATCAGAAATACCTGAGGAGGGGCTGGGGCTGTGGCGCAGTGGTAGAGCGCTTGCCTAGCAGGTGTGAGGCCCTGGGTTTGAGCCTCAGCCCCACATAAAAATTAATAAATAAGATAAAAGTATTTATATACACACACACACACGTGTTCACACACACATACACACATATATGTATATATTTGAAAGAAAGAAATACTAGAGGAGCCTTTGTCAAAATACCTAAGGCTGTTCTGCTGTAAGTCAGACTAAAACTACCTGGCTATAAGTTTAGATTTATCTATATCTAAACTATAAGTTTAGATTTATCTATTTCTTCTTTCAAATCTGTCAGGTTTTTTTTCCTTGCCTTTTTGTATGCCATATAACTTTGCTGTGGTGATTGGAAGCTGGAAATATTTAATATTTGGAGACAAACCTGCCTTTTCTGCTCCTGGGCCTTTGGAGTGAGTTGTGTTCATCTAATCAGAAGTTGGGATAATTTCAAGTTTCTTGTCCATATGGTTATCTTCAAAATGTTATGGAGCTGGGGTCTTCAGAGAAACTGAGGCAATACAAAGACACCCCCCCCCCTTCAAACCTCAATTCTTACAATCAGATCAGGAAGATTTCAGACATGTTGCTCAGAGTAATAGTAATGAGTTTATTGAAGGGATAGGAAAAGGGAAAGAGGACACTCTCAAGGGAGAGGATGGGTCTCCTCAGAGAGGAGAGGGACAGTATGCCTTTCCTACACTCCAGTTTTATTGAAGATCCCAGAGAAGTTTCCAGAGAGCTCCACCCAGGTCCACCTCTTGACTTTTGACTGACAGCAGAGTGACGTCTGACTTTCAAGTTCCCACAGTCATGGCAACTCTAGGTCACCTTGGCCCATGCTGAGCGGCTCTAATTGGATTCTTAACCATACATTCTTACAGATTTTATGGTTAGGGGGAACTCTCTTTATTCCCCAGAGTTTCAGGATCTGGTTACAAAAGGCTCCTCCTTCAGGGTAACTTGGATTCCTCTTATCAACATTATTTTGGTTGGGCCTGCATTTCTTCTGTAGGGAACAGGGAGTTTGCTGAGGAATGTGACATATCCTGTCCACTGAGGCCAGGCAGGGCTGCAGGTAAATTGCTTCTTGGAAAAGAAAGCAGGTGGGCGTCAGCACAGTGGGTCCATGTCATAGAGTTATTCTCTACCATCTTCATCTGTCTGTTCCTTAACAAAAGGACCTCAAGTTCCTTTGTTATCTGCTATTTATGGTGTGGGCTAGTTTGCTAGAGGGTATTTCTGAGTATGTGTTCTTTATTTGGCTTTAAGTCTTTCCAGTGCTCCCCAAACAGAATCTGTGTTTTCTAGCACTCCTGGCTGTATTCCACAATTACTAATGTTTGCTAGCATTGTGGAGGAAGGGGGCAGATGACGCACTCTCCAATGTTCTGATTAAACTTCAAACAGGCAAACATCATGACTCTGGTGACCTTCAGTGTTAGCCCTTCTCTTTTTTTTTTTTAAATCAATGATCTCAATCTACAGGTTTTGTTTCTCTTCATTAAGGTTTTGTTCCATAGAGAAGATAGAGAATGCGGCTCTGGCCAATTGTGGTAGTGACTTCTCTTCCCTCTCCCAGCCACACCATGGGAAAGCTTTCTCAATATTCTTTTCCAGTTCATGACTGTGAGTACCTGTTGCAATTCCTAGGGGAAAGTTCTTCAACTGTCTCATTAGCCCACATCCAGCATTCAGCAAAGAGTCAAATTTTTCTTATTGAAGCTTTCTGATTACCTTATACGGTGTTCAGTAGCCATTGTCCCAGATAAGCAAATGCTTAGGTCCTGTTTTACTTTGCAACTTCAGTTCTCTGACGAGTACAAAACTGGTCACTAATTTGTAGTTCGTCCTACTATTTTTTTTTTTCTTTAATTATAAGAGTGAGATCAACTCTTTCAAGCCCTCTACTTCTCAGGGCTGAAAGGGGAAGTCTGCGTTAGCATTTAAATTAGCACAAAGGCCCTAAGTAAAATAAATAAACAAGGGTCAGATTTCCAGTTTTTCCTGTTGTTTGTGTCAAAAGCCAGGCACTGGAAAAGTATTTTAGTCAGACAAAAGGTACCTATGTGTCAATTTAATGCCCCAAGATCTAGCTTTCACTTGGCTCCCAACACCCAAAGTCCTAAGTTCTAACCACACAAGGCTCTCGAGCACCTTAGCAGAATCACCTATCAACACATCTGCAGATCTCCAAGACTTTGCTCCACTCCCACACGGGTCACTCAGCTGCTACCTACCCACAAGACAACGCTATCGCCCAGCTCCCCCCACCCCACCAATGCCCAGCGCTGAAAGCAGACTGCCTCCACCTTGGCTCAATGTTCTCACCATATTAGGTGGGGACAGCTCCCAGATTGGATCTCCAGCAGCCTGGAGAGGTCTTGGAACCCTCCAAGAGCACTACAAACCTATAGGGTAAAAACAATAACACTCCAGACCCACAGAGCTGGAAAGGAAGACACATGAGCAACATGAAAAGACAAGGGAAGAAAGTGCCCCAAACAAATCAAGACACCACATCATTAGAATCACTGGCAGCCACAGCAGGAGAAATGACAGAAGGAGTTCAGGATGTACATGGTTAAAATGTTCTGTGAACTCAAGGAAGATGTAAGAGAGCAAATACAGACAGTAAAAGATCACTTCGACAAGGAGCCTAATTAAACAAATCCAGGAAGCAAAAGATCACCTCAACAGGGAGATAGAGGTGCTAAAAAACAAACAAACAAACAAACAAAAATCCTTGAAATGAAAGAAACAATAAACCAAATTAAAAGCTCAAACGAAAGCATCACCAACAGAGCGCACCACTTGGAAGATAGGACATGAGACAATGAAGACAAAATATATAATCTTGAAAAGCACATAGACCACACAGTGGTGATGGTAAGAAACCATGATCACAGCGTTCAAGAAATATGGGTAGCATAAAAAGACCAAATTTAAGAGTTATTGGGATAGAGGAAGGCACAGAGGTCCAAGATCTAGCTTTCGCCTTTTAATCTTCATTGTGGCTTCAAATCCCAATGCAGTGAGTTGTGTTCTCAGAGCAAATGAGTGTCAATCAATAAGTTGTCAAAACTAGGCTCCATTTCTATCTTTACCTCCTTCATCTATTGTGTTTTAATATCGTTTATTATTTGACTGTTAAGCAATAACATCTTATTTATAGTCCCTATTTTCTTTGGTTTCTCTTATTTGCATTTCCTTTGATTTATAGGCTTTTTACAAGTTGTCATGAGGAATAAAACAAAAACTGACTTTTGAAAGACCTCCCACAGAGCCAGAGGGAAAAACAGACAGCAAACCAACCTCTCTATTTCAAAATCTTCTCAAGGCTTTTGTGGTGAATAATCCGTTTCCAGAATCAAATACATTATGATTTGAGATGATGTAAGAATGGAAAGAAATTATATGGGGGTTTGTCTAACCTAGGGTTCAAGTTAACAGTGGTTTGGAAATCAGTTCTGAAAAGTGGGAAGTTTAGACTCTCCCCCCTTGAGGTTTACTTTTTTCTTTTTAATCAAGATAAGGCATATATTACAATTTAAAAGAGTTTGTATTCTATAGCAGGGGTCAGCAAACTTATTTCTGTAAAAGACCAGATAGTAAATATTTTAGGCTTCTGGGCCATGTGGTCTCTGTGAGAATGACCCAACTCTGCATCATTAACACAAAATCAGCTGCCCTGGTACAAATGATTGTGACTCTGTTCCAATAAAACTTTATTTACAAAAGCAGGCAGCCAACCCGTGGGCCATGGTTTGCTGACTCCTGAGCTACAGAATGACAATAAATGAAAATCAAAAAGACTTGCATCTTAGACCAGTGTGGTGGGCCACGCCTGTAATCCCAGCAGCTCAGGAGGCTGAGGCAGGTGGGTTACAAGCTCAAAGCCAGCCTCAGCAACTTAGTGAGGCCCTAAGCAACTCAGTGAGACCCTGTCTCTAAATAAAATACACACACACAAAAAAAGAATGGGGATGTGGCTCAGTGGTTCAATACCCCTGGGTTCAGTCCCAGGTACCAAAAAAAAAAAAAAAAAAAAAAAACAACTGGAGGGGGCTGGCCTCCTGAGAGGCTGTCTCATTGTCCAAATTCACCATCTTTAATGGTTGTATTCCACATTGTTTGGGTGGTTACAGCCATCATTCTGGATTATATGCTTGAGTTCTATTTCTTGATTTATTCCTTTTACATGCTATCTACTGAGTCTTCCTTATGAAACACGAGAAAATTGCCAGACTCTCATTTTCACCTCCCTCCATGACTCCCCAAGATTGGTCTCTTTAGACGTCCGTATTTATAGTGTTTCCGTGTCCCTGAGTTCTTCTGTTGTTTCTTTTTCCATTGACAGGTGATGTGACATGGGGATCTTGTTATTCCTTCATCCCCCTCCATCCTCCCCTGACTACTGCTAGCGCCATTGTTATTTTCACAATACCGTGTTATAATGTTTGCCCTGTTTTGTAAATTAATTAGGTCTTTGGCGTTCTGCCAGAAGTTGGTTCTAAAAATTGCAAACCAAGAAACAGCATTTACAATATTTTAATTATGTAAATATTAGTCATGGCAGAACTAAGTAGTACAGTTGGAGAAATAAGTATAATCCACTGGCAGTAAATCTCTCTCCACAGAGAATGTTCCAAGCATTTCGAGCCACGCAAATGCTCCAGCACATACTCAAGATCATGTCCTATTTTAGCTTTCTGTCTTATCCTATCAATAACCTTCAAGAACTCTCTTTCTGTGCTCCACTTTTTAGGTCGCCCTGCTGTTCCACAGAAGCAAAGCCCTGAACAACCCTCGGAGACTTCCACTTCTCAGGTTCTCCTGTCCCTGGGAACCATCGGGGCTTGTCTTGGTTCCCCTCCTAGATGCCGTTGGCTTTCCTCAAGTTTGTCTTGGTTGTCTGTCTTCATGGAACAAAATCAGACTGACTGATCTGAGGAGTGTGCCGTGGGTTCCTCTGCATGTGTGTAGCCTTTTAATCCCAAACTCCTTTTCTAAAATAGGAAGGCCAAGTCCTTGGAGTGGTAGGCTCAATTGTAGGGTGGATAGACCACAAACAGCTACTCTCTCCCATACCCACAAAGCCCAAATAGAGCTGTTATTCTGGAACGGCACACCAATACCCACAGGGGAACCTGGCCCTAACCCACCCACCATGCCATGTCTCTAGAGGGCAGCCAACCTACTTTGGTACTGTTCAGTGTTGGAACTGAGGTAGCTGCCTCGCGCAGCTGCAGGTCCTCAAAGACCTTCATTGAACTAGTCTAATTTCAGTCCCTGTTCTTGTAGAACCCAGGACCAATACTCTGTCTCCAGGTGGGTTTTCTCTCTTGCATCTTCTAAGATGTAGCTTGCTCTGCTATAGGAAGTTCAGCAATGTCATCCCATCCACTTTCCACCTTCCAGAATTACATCAAAATCTGGCCAGTTGCTGGTTCCCTCTGCTGGCCTCAGCTCTCCTGTGGAATTATTCCGTCTTAGACTCCATTCTGCAGCCTTCTTGTAGAATCCCGGGGAGGAGGCCGTCTGTCTGACCTGCTTTTGTTTTTCTAATCCATCAGCGGGCAACCTAGCACACCTAAAGCTGTGGGGTACATCCTCCTACCAATTGAGATACAAGAGATAGTTTTACCTTTGGAAAAAACTTAAACCAAGTAATACAACTTAGACAATTTTGCAGAAAACAATGATGTATATTTTACCATGGGTTGAAAACAAAGAATTGTACATTTTTCTAAAAAGAGATTTGGGGCTAGGAATACAGCTCAGTAGTAGATCAAATGCTTAGTATGCTCAAGACCCTGGGTTTGATCCCCAACATGAAAATAAAATTTAAAAGAGATTTGCTAGCTTGTAAAGGTCTCCCAGACAGGATTTTAACTGATATCTCCTTCTTCCCCGAAGAGTCAATTACTGGACACATTTCTTCATATTTCGAGGTTTTTGAAAAATATGATTAATCCATCAGGCAGCATTGTTTTCTCCCTTATTTCTGTATATTGATATTATTGATCCTTTCAACAGCCTGGGAAGCTTTGAGCAATGCCAACAGCCCAAGCTGCACCAGCTAGGAGTAAGCTGACTCACTCCTGGAGCTTTGAGCTCCAACACACACTGGTTCAAGTGATCCCAGGCCTCTTCCCAGAAGAGTCTCTAGGGACTCTCTTTAGGCATCAATCATTTGATGATGGAGTGGTGTTTTCTGAGTCAGACCTGTCAGCCTGAAGGATTGTCCCTTGGGAGAAAAGTCCTCAGCATCTCCATGCAAGTGACAAGTCCCTTTCAAAATGCTGAAGGGGAAGGAGAAGGAGAAGGAGAAGCTGCGTTCGAGGGGCTGGGCATGAAGCACAGAAATAAAAGATGTGAGTCACTGGTTCCAGGAACTGAATATTCTCGATGAAGAATTGTCCAGAGCAGCAGGCACCCATGAAAGCATTTTTTAATTAATTGGATCTCTTTATAAATCCAAAGAATAAATTAAATAAATGAATTGTCCAAGGCCAGTTGATGCATAGTTCATATTTCTTTCAGAAAGAAAGATTTGACTACGGATTTATTGTTGCATTTCTGAAGCCCTGTGATTTTGTGCTGAGGTCTTCTGGGACCCTTGATAACGGCCCTCATTGTTAAGCCTTAGAAGGTATACAGATTTTGTTTTCCACAACATTTACTTATGTCCTCTGCAAAATGCGCAAACATGTTGCCAAAAATATTACTTAAAATAGGAAAGGATAAAAAATGGTATTTTATTCTTTATTTCCTGTAAGTCACCACTTAAATGTCATCTGCAAATTATAATTGCTCAGCTTGCACTTTTATGGCAAGGTTGGATCTGGACATTGAAAACTGTTCCTGGTACTGACGCAGGAACATGCAGGCTGGGATCTTTGTTTTTAGAAGAACTAAAAATATGGATGTTCACTAGCTCAATTGTAATAGGTCAAGGTTTATTTCAGCTACCTTTTGAGAGAAAGAACCACTATGACTACCTGTGATGGTTAATTTTATGTGTCACCTTGCCTGGGCCAGGGGATGCCCACATAGCTGGTTCCACATTATCTCTGGATGCATCTGTGAGAGTTTCTCAGAAGAGATTAGCATTTGGACAGGTAAACTGAGTAAAGATCACTCTCACCAAAGTAGATGGGCATCATCCAATCTATTGAGGACCTGAATAGAACAAGATTACAGAGAAGGGAGGCTTCTCCCCTCTCTGCCTGACCATTTCAGCAGGAACACAGATCTTCTCCCATCCTGGGTGCTCCTGGTTCTCAGGCCTTCAAAGCCCGACTAGAATCTACACCATTCTCTGCTCCAGATCTCAGGCTCTTGGATTAAACCACGGGTTTAATCGTGAGTTTCCAGCTTGCAGATGGCAGATCATGAGACTTCTCAGGCTCCATAATCATGTAAACCAATATCTTAAAATAACTCTCTCTCTCTCTCTCTCTCTCTCCACACACACACACACACACACACACACACACATCCCTGGCTCATGATGGTTCCACAATGACTTTTTGGCCTATGATGGTGTGAATGCAATACTTACACAGTAGAAACTCTACTTCAAATTTTGAATTTTGATCTTTTCCCAGGCTAGTGACATGTGCTGAGCAGCTCCTGGACAGAAGTTGATAACTGTCACGGTAGTATCCTCCTCATCCGGGACCATATTGAATCCCAGTGTGCTGTCAGCAGTGCGCCTAGTGGTGAGTGCCACACAGCCACCCTGCTTTCCATATGAGATATTCCCTTATAAAATAGGCTTTGTGCTGGACGAGCTGCCCTATTCTAGCCTAATGTGCATTCTGAGCACAGCTCAGGTAGGCAGGGCTCAGCTGAGCTGTTTGGTGGGTAAGGTTCTTAAATGCATTTCTGATTTGACATTTTCAGCTTACAATGGTTTTATCAGGACATAATCCTATTGTAAGTAGAAATGTATGTGTGTGTGTGTTTGTGTATGAGGGTGTGAGTGTACATGTGTATGTAAGTGTGCACGTGTATGTATGTCATAGGATTTGGCTATAAGATGCTCCCCAAAAGCTCATGTATGAGACAATGCAAGAAAGATTAGAGGTGAAATGATTGAGTTATGAGAGCCTTAACTAATTGTGCATTAATCCACTTGACTGGATTAATTGGGTGGTGACCATAGACTGGTAGGGTGCGGCTAGAAGAGCTGGGTCACAGAGGTGTGCCTTTGGGGTTTATATTTGTCCTTGGTGAGAGGAGAAGTCTCTCTCTCTCTTCTTGGTGCCATATCCTGAGCTGCTTTCTTCTACCACACCCTTCCGCCATGATGTTCTTGCTCATCTCAGGCCGGAGCAATGGAGCTAGCCATCTACTAACTGAGACCTCTGAAATCATGAGCCCCCCAAATAAACTTTTCCTATTCTAATTTTCTTGTCAGGTCTTTTTGGTCACAGCAGCTAGAAAGATAACTGAAAGAGCATGCAAGTGTGTGTGTGTGTGTGTGTGTATATATATATATATGTTTTGTTTCTCTGAGCGACCCTGACTAATACACTAATACACCACCTCATAGTGATTTTATTTTTAATGGTACCAGGGATTGAACCCAGGGCTCTTAACCACTGAGTGACATCCCAGCCCTTTTTATTTTTTATTTTGAGATAGGGTCTCACTAAGTTACTTGAGGCCAGCTTTGAACTTGTGATCCTCCTGCCTCAGCCTCCCAAGCCGCTGGGATTACAGGTGTGCACCACTGTGCCTGGCCCAACAGTGATTTCTAATGTCATATTACAAGGACAATAACTAATTTGTCTGTTCTCACACATTTTATTCTGGAGGGACACTGTATTTTCCAATGTATAATGTCCCCTGAACTTCAGAAACAGGGGGCCAAATCAAAGTCAGCAAGAAAATGTGCTCACTGAGAGGTAAAGTCACTTGCAGTTCCGATGGCACAGTGGGGCCATAGGAGCCAGAGGGCGTTCCGGGGAGAATGTCACAATGAGGTGACTTCTACTTTAAAACCAGAATCAGGAAGAAGCCAGAGTGTTTAATTTGATTTGAGAATCGCCTCTGTGGTTCTCAGCCTGTTTAAGGTGGGCCTCTAGCTCAGGAGGAGAGCTATGGGGAGAGAATCAGGATGCCCCTCTCTGCCCCCTGCCAACACACACACACACACACACAAATGTGGTTAACTGTTGTGTTCCAGGATTATTATTTCAAGGCCTCTGAAGTCACCTCTGTCTATAAAACACAGGAGCCCAGGTGGTTATGGACCTTCTCATGACAAGCTTTTAGATTTGTCAAAATCAAACCACAGCCCTGTGCAGTGCTGGAGGAGCCTGCCCCCTACCCTGCCCCCCAGAACCTCTAATTGCTTCCTACATGGCCCGCAGGGCAGTGCCCAGTGCCAGGCTGGGTGAGACAGAAGGGCAGACCAGGTACCTAGAGCTCCTCAGTCTCCCAGAGCCATTCTCATCCCAGGGTGCTCTGCAGCCACCTTGATGTAAAGCAAGGAATCCAGCTTAAAAAAGAACAGGTATAGATATTTTTCTGTTTGATCTGAATAGCTGATACCTGGTTCCAGGAGCCTGACATGTTCTGCTGTGCTTGGCACCTTGCACAGCCCCAGATTGCAAATCTGGAATGAATGTTCTTTCCTGTCACCAATGTTGTAACTCCCCCAAAGCATCCTGGACTTTCTCCAGGAGGCCTGAAGCCAGCAGCTGAATCCCAAAGTCCCTACCTCCCCTTCTCACCAGAGCCATTCACAAAGCTTCCCTGCAGGGGCCGGTGGGCACCTTGCTGTATGTAGCCAAGCTGTAAATTAGTGCACAATATAAAAATAATAATAAATTGGACTCAGTGGGAGAGAGGTGGGTGGTGTTGGGCCTGTGTTTACCCAAGGTGGGTCTGGGGAAAACTTCATGGACTGGTCAGGCTTTTGAAATCTGTTTTAAATGTAGCAGGAAAAGGTGAGAACAAACTGAAGGAAGAACTGGGCACAAGTCCCTGGCACCCTCTGAAAGTCCTCATGACTCTCTGGGTACACCGCGTACAGCATCCTGGCGGGACTGGCCAGGACTCAGCCCCAGGCGCTTCCAACACCAACAACGGTTGAATTTGTGGGCTCTTTGGCTCAGAAAGCTCATCTTGCAGCATCTTCTGACACATAATTACTGAACATCCACCAAGAGCCAGCTGCTGGGTGTACTGGGGACACACAGAAGTGAGTGATGAGGATGTCCCTGTCCTCGGTGGGCTCTCAGCCTGTAGGGCAGAGGATCTGGATTAGTCCTGTGAAAGACAGTGTGGTCCCCTCTCTGCAGTGACTTAACCCAGCAACTTCTGTGAGAGACAGCAGAGGACCCTGCCCAGGGCAGACTCCTGTGGTCTTTCGTCTTCCCAAAATTCATAGGTTGAAATCCACCTCCCAGGTGACTGTATTAAGAAATGAATCCTTCCAAGGTGATTGGGCCATGAGACTAAAGTCCTCACAAATGGCATCAGTGCCCTTAGACAAGGGACTCCAGAGAGCTCTTTCACCCCTTACACATGTAAGGGTCCAGCTAGAAGGGGCCATCTACAAATCAGAAAGTGAATCCTCACCAGACACCGAATCTGGTAGTGCCTCAATCTTGAACTACACAACGGTTGAGAAACTAAATTTTTGTTGTTGATAAGCCACATAGTTTATGGTATTGTATTACAGCAGTCTGGAAGGATCCAAGACTCAGGGAGACTGAGAAATTGACACCAACCTTGAATCTCAAATCATAGTGAGAGTGAGCTGGGGGGAGGTCCATTATGGGAGAGAATTTCAGAATTTCACAATTTTTTTTTTAAATCTCTAGGACATTACAATCATCCAGATGCTAACAACTTCCAACTTCACATCTCCATCCCAGTCCTCAGTTCTGATATCATCTACCTCCTGAGATCTCTAGATGTCTGTCCAGTAAGCACCTGCCCAATCTAGACAACTGTCCCACCCCACCCCATGCATCTGCTCCCCCTGTGATAGTGAACTCACAGTTTGGAAATGAGACTGGATTCCCTGCTGGCAGGTGAGAGGAGTTTCTCCTGCACTGATGGCAGGTGGGGTCTGCCTAAGGTAGCAGGCAGGAGGTGGGGAGGAATGGGGGGGGGTGCTGCAGCTCTTAACGGCGGCCCCACCCTCAGTGTTACAGCAGACCCCAGCAGCTCATCTTCGATTTCTCCTTTCCAGGTTCTTTTCTTGTGAATTGAAATAATGAAATCCACAGACCAGGATGAGTGAGTGTAAGGGTAGGATTTACTGAAGAACAGGAACAGGACTCTTGCTGTGCAAGAAAGGACCCCATAGCAGGGGTCCACCCAAGTGCCAGAGAGGGCTGGAGGGTTTGAGGTGATGGGAGGCCACAGTCCTCTTCACTTCAGGTCCTTCATGGGGATTCAGTGTGTGGCAAACTCAAGCTTTGACCTTTGGAACTTCCTGAAAATTTTTTAAATGAATGTTTTTGTGCTATGGTTGGTTGAATCTGTGGAACCTACAGATATCGGGGGGAGGGGGGGCTACATGGAGCCTGCAGAGGGGGGTGCAGGAATCACCAATTGGTCGTTGATGGGCTAGGAGTGTGGAGGCCCTGTGATTTGTGACTAGACTCTGAAATAGTGGTAGTTTTGTGGGACTGAGCCCTTAACCTGGGTGATCTGATGCTAAATCCAGGTAAATAGCCTCAAAATTTGGGTTGAACTGTAGGCCATCAAGACACTCAGTATTGGAAGAATTGGTGGTGGGAGAATAAAAAAAAAAATACATCTATACATTCAAAGTCAGGAGTTCGAGCAGAAATTGTTGAAAGTCCCTATTTCACTGGTACATCTCCCCAGGTGCAGGCACCAGGTACCGTGAATCACCCCTCACCCTGATAAACCCAGCCTAATTCCCTCTTAAGATTGGGAGCCATCTTGTCACAAAGGCATGAAAAGTTACTTTCGGCTTTACTATAAATTACTGTTATTTCTAAACTTGCTTGGAATGCCTGCCCGTGCCTTGAACTCACCCATGCCTGGTTTTCCCTGAGCAGATAACAACCCTCTCTGAAACCTTAGTGGCACCTCATAAATTCTGATGTTGGGATCTAAATTCATTTCCTAAGTGCTGAACCATTTAGACCATTAACCTACTACCTGCCTTTGTATTTTGTTTGTCAAAATCCTGTTATCTGTAAGTTCTTAAGACACCCCCCTTTTGCAACTTTTTTGTGCTATAAAACTGCGCTCCTAGAGAGCCAGGATACTGTCTTCTAACCCATGGATTTCGGGAGAGGGACAGTCCCGGCTGGTCGGAATAACAAGCTTGCTTTAATTTGATTTAAATTGGAGTCGGTGGTCTTGTCTTTGTGTTGTGGTTTCACAACCCTCCACATCCAGCAATGCCCGAGGCTGTAGAGTCCACAAGCACAATGGAGGGTAAGCACACTCACTCTCTGTCCACCTCCCCTCTCACCCACCTGGTTCCAGCCTGCTGTAGCTGGATCACTTTGGTAGCCTTCCTGAAGCTGTGTCTGCAGTGTTTAAAACATGCGTTTTGAAAAGATGGGTTTCTGGGCACCGGGCAGTGACAATAGAGATGTGGGACTTTTCCAGGGACCCACTCCTTCACTCGTCTGTGGATGTCATGATGTACAGTGTGTCCCTGCTCCAGGCAGAAACCCAGGAGAGTCTGGGCTGCGAGAACCAAGGCTCATCCCACCAAGGAGATGAGAGTGGGCCCAGAGAGTGCTGGCGTGGCCAGAGGGTGTGGAGGGAGAGGAGGCCAAGCAGGAACTCTGATGGGTGGATGGAGGGGAGGGATTGAGGGAGGACCGTGAACCAGGGGCAGGGAGGGGAAGTCTGTTTCTGCAGGGCTATGGGAGTCAGAGGAGCCTCTCTGGTCACCAGGAGGACAAGGCCAAGGTCAGCAACAAGGAGGTGAGAGATTTCCTAGGTGGAAGCCAGACCCATGTGGAGACGGCATGGGAATCGAAGAAGGAGGGCAGGGAGGGGTGTCACCAGCTAGTGGGTACAGGCGCAGGAATTTTTTGAGCCAAGGCACCCATCGCCACCAGCTAAAAATTAAAGGATGGAAACTTACAAATAATATTTAAAAACAAAGTAATAGATACTGAAAACTCATCCTCCTACTTGGCTACATTTTGCTAGTAGCTCCAGTCAGGGTTATCGCGGTCCATTGCATCTATGTGGTGGGAATGACCCATAATGAGGCTCATCTGCTGGTCTCTTCCAATCCTCATCTAGTGCTGGCTCAAGAGTAACTTGAAATTGGCTGTATTTACACTGTGGAAATCAGCAAATTGCACAATTCAGAACTTTTTATTTAAAAAAATTATTACTAGAGAGCCAGTTGTTAAGCATTTACCAGCCCACCCCTGAAGGAGCGAGATGGCACAAATCCATTGTTCTCCCAGCAAACAGAAGGAAAAAAAGGAAGTTTTTTTTTTTTTCTGATGACTTCTATTTCTCTCTTACATTGAGGCTAAAGTGTGCAAGAGCCAGTGAAGAAGGCAGCACTGAGGGCTAGATCTGAAGATGCAAGAAAGGATCAGACATGGTCCTGGTCCTTATCTTCTTGCTTTCCTATGAGGGAGACTAAGTGGCCCTGTGGTAGGAAGAAGCTGCTGTGTTCTAATCTACATCAGTGCTTCCCAAACTTCCATCTGCTTACCTACCACCTGGGGATGGTGTTGGACTCCTGGTTCTGAGTCAGTGGGTCTGGGGTAAGACTTGGGGTTTCTAACCAAGTTGCGGGTAATGCTGAGACTTCGATCCAGGATATCAGAGCGGTGCAGTCCTTAGGGGCCATGAGAGGCTGGGCTGGCCTGCATGTCATGAGAGAGGGGACAACGGGTGAGGATGGTGCTGGAGAATTAGTCGGAGCATGCTCAGTCGGGGCCCTCAGGGTACAAAAAGAAGCCTGGATATTATTCTAGTGCCACAGTGGGATCTGTTGAAGGATTTTATGCAGACTGGGGATGGGAGTGGCTTTTATGATCTGCTTTTCCTTTCAAATCACTCTGGCTGCTGCTTGGGTAGGCAAAGTGACAATGGGGGGACCTTCTGGGAAACTGTCATGCCAACCTCAGCCAGAGATGATCTTGACCGGACAGCATGGTGACCCAGGAGATGGAGAGAAGTGGGTAGATTCCAGATGTGCTTTGAAAACGGATCTGAAAGACTCACTAGTGGGCTGGGCATGGGGAGGGAGGCTCAGGAGGAGTGAGGGAGGCCCCTTGGGGCTTTGTCCTGAATAAGTGAAGGTTTCATGTGACCCTGTACTGAGCTGGAAGAGGAGGTGAGGGGCTGAGCAGGGGCGGGTGGAGATGTCCGAGAGAGTTCCATGGGAGTCTGGGTTCAGAGGAGGGTCTTGGCTCCAAACAGGGAGCTGTCCATAGGCACATCTGTGGGGAGGGTAGAGACAGAGAAGAGTGGAAGCCCTAGGAGGGGTCCTGAGGGACGCTTTAGTTAGGGACTGTGTAGAAAGAACAAGAGCTGGGAGCCAGAGGCTGTAGTCATGTGTCCCTCCCTGTGACTTAAGATAGGGGCATCGCCGCAGGGCTGACCACTCAAATAGTTGACATCTTGCTTCTTCTTTTTTTTTTTCTTTTTTATTTCTGGCATCATGGAATCACTTTAAAAGAGAAGAGAGGGGGTCAGCTGAGGTCGTGGCTCAGTGGTGTTCACGGTGTCCCTGTGAACCTATTGCTCTAATAATTTATTCATCGTGTCCCACATGATGATATTCCCATTATATGTTTTATTACTATTTTTATTTTTATGATCATATTAGATATTTTTTTTTTACACATGGGAGCCTTGGGGGACATGTTTGTTTATTAGTTTATAACTGAAAATGAATATTTTATACAGGAACATTTTAAACAGACACAGAATAACTCTTAACCTTGTTTCTTCTTAGGCTAAAATTTTATTATCTCTGTTCCTTGGGCTTCTGAGCACTGTGCAAATGAGGCCTAAGCAATGAGCACCATCAATTATTAATAACCATCAATGAGCACAGAGCTGCTTCTACCCTGAGTGCGTTTCATAACTGGGGATCAGGACAAGGGCTTCTGCTCCTTCCTGGATCTACGGTGCAAAACAGAGCCTGGTGGGACATCAGGGCATCCTGGAACCACAGCTACGGCCCCTGGCCTGCAGCTACCCAAGAAGGGGCACCCTAGGCCTAGGACGCCCTCTTAGATTATAGGATCAGCCCATCATCCAAGAAATTGCCGGCAGGGGCCTGTGATGCTGATGTTCTCCATGAGCTGGGGAAGGAGGCTATGCTTGGAGTTTGTCCCCCTGCCACTCATATGTGGAAACCCCAAGGCCCAGTAGCTCAGAATGGGACCATATTTGCAAACTGAGCCTTTGAAAAGGTGATTGAGTTAAAATGAGTTGGACGTTAATCCAAGATGACTGGTGTCCTTAGAAGAAGAAATGCAGACTTATTTTCTTCCCCTCCCCAACCCCCC
This sequence comes from Marmota marmota marmota, assembly GCF_001458135.2. Lineage (NCBI taxonomy): Eukaryota > Metazoa > Chordata > Mammalia > Rodentia > Sciuridae > Marmota > Marmota marmota. The sequence continues at coordinate 5,360,072 of NW_026000020.1, forward strand.
TTGTTGTGAGTCAGCATCCATATATCAGAGAGTACATTCGACCTTTGGTTTCTTGGGACTGGCTGACTTGGCTTAGCATGATAGTCTCCAGCTCCACCCATTTACCGGCAAATGCCATAATTTCATTCTTCTTTACAGCTGACTAATATCCCATTGTGTGTGTGTGTATATAGCACATTTTCTTTACCTAGTCATCTTCTGTAATGAAGGGAAGGGAGGGGGAGGGGAATAGAAAGGACAGTAGAATAAATCAGACCTCACTTTCCTATCTCTGCATTTGAATACATGACCAGGGTAACTCTGCATCACATACAACCACAAGAATAGGAACCTAATTAGAACAAGTTATACTTCGTGTATGTATAATATGCCAAAACACATTCTACCATCATGTATATCTAAAAAGGGGAAGAAAAAAAAAAAAAAACAAGAAATGCAGACAGACACGTGCAGAAGGAAGGCCATGTGAGACAAGAGGCCAGGACAGAGGACTGGGGACAGACCAGCCTACGACACCTCAGCTTTCCCACTTCCAGATTACATTTCTGTGGTTGAAGCCGCCCCGTCTCAGCCCTTTCACGGTCTGTCCCTCCACCTGGCCTCCTTCCAAGGAGTCCTGCCAGGCTGGCCCTTGTGCGGACCTCATGCCTTTTAAAATATGATCTGAGAAGCCCTGTGGCGGAGAGGGCTGGCAGGAGCGACTAGACAGCTTCATGATCCTCTGATCACAAGATGAGAAGCCCAGTGGAAGGTACTTGGCCTTCTTGAGCAGGAGGAACAGGACACATTGTCCTGACCCTCTGACCCAAGGCACCCTGCCCTGTCCCCGGTTGTGTCTCCAAGGCCATTCCTTAGCCTCTCAGGCCACACCCAGACTGTCTCCTGAGCCTGGATCACCCCAGACTAATTAAAGAAAGAAACTGTCCTCTTTTTCTTGCAGTAACAGGAACTGGGAACACCACGGGGGTGGGGGTGAGAGAGCGGCTAAGCAGAGAGACCTCTGCCCCTGCTGGCCCATGCCGGCACCTGACAAAGTGTTCTGATTTTTTAAAGAAAATATTGCACCTGTGTGGATGGAAAGGGCCCAGGGGGAAGCGGGAGGGGGAGCTGTGGCAGCTACCGCCTGTGGGAAAACCCATTTCAGGAAGGGGTCTGCCTCTTAGGGTTTCCTCCCTCTGGTGTCCTCGGCCAGGGGAAGGCCTCTGAAACCCACTCGGCTGAGCCCACCCCTTCACCAAAGGCAAAGCGAGGAGACACAGTCATCAGAGGCTCCTGACAGCCTTGTCAAATCGGCCTGTCCCGGGAGGCAGGAAGAGAGGAAGAGGTCCAGATGGTTTTAGGAGCGAGAGGAAGACTCTAGCTACGTGAAGGAAACCCATTGCTCAGCTGCTTTGCCCTGCGGGGACTGCAGCAGCTGGCTGAGGTCCTCCTCATCCCAAGTTGTCATCAAGGAAGGGTCTGCCCCCATCCAGCCGTGGAGACCACCGGCTCTGAATTCACCACGCTCAGAGGACTTTTATTTATTTTTGGTACTGGGGATTGAACCAGGGGCACTTAACCCTTGAGTCACATCCTCAGGACCTTTTTATGTTTTCATTTTGAGACAGGGTCTCGCTGAGTTGCTTAGGGCCTCACTAAGTGGCTGAGGCTGGCTTTGAACTCACCATCCTCTTGCCTCAGCTTCCTGAGCCACTGGGATCACAGGTGTGCACCACGGCCTCCAGCGCACAGAGGACTCTTGATCCACCTATTCAGAGGGGCCTTGGAGACCAGGGGACAGGTGGAGCCAAGCCAAGAGAGTACTGGGCTTCCTCACATCCCAAGGACCAGCCTGATCTCTGGCCGGGCTCCTCAGGGTTCACCTGTCCTTGCTCAGTCCCCCAAGGCCTTCACCCTCTTCCTCTCTTCTCTGCTATAGAAACTGGGGGAAGAGAAGCCAGAGAAACATTGGAAATTCAGGCACCTGCCATCTTCCCACCCATGGCTAACAGCTGCTAATCGCAATTCTGACAAACATAAACCAGAGATAGACGTAAGCAAAAAAAAAAAAAAAAAAAAATTAAAGCAGTATTTTAAGTATATATTCTCAGGTAGGAAGGTTAGAAGAGCCAGAGACACCTCCTCAGTACCCCTCAAGTCACCTCCTCAGTACCCTCAAGTCACCTCCTTGAAGCTAAGGACTGCCCTCTTAATTTATCCAGCACCCCACAGATTACACATTATACAATGTGTTTTTATGTTAGGTGTGGGGCCCACTAGGACACTCTGTAGTTTTCTTAGTGAACAGCATAGACATGACGGGACATAAGCCCTCGGGGCTCAGATGTGTTGTCATCCTGATTAGTTATACGAGCTTTGGTTTTTCTCATCCACATCATGGAGTTATCAATACCTACTTTATATGATTATTATAAGTATTAGGTGAAATACTGAATGTCAAGCATATCACACATAGTAGGTGCTCAACTAATGTTTGTTCCTTTCCCCTTCTACTATTTCAGGGAAACTGGTAATTGGGGAACACTTCAATTGCCAGGTATCTATGACACTATACCTGTGCCTTTGACATCTGAACATAGTAGCCAAAATGAGTATTTATGAAAGCACAAGTATCATGTGAAATCTTTTAGCATGTGATTGTCTGTGACTGGCTCCTTTCCCGCTTAGCCCAACGTCTTCAAGACCTGATTTTAAAGTAAATGATACAAGGTCAAAGGTCGACATGCAGCACCTAGCACAGAGTAGGGAGGCTCAATAAATTTTTGTGGAAATGAGATAGAATTTTGGATCCTAAATGATTGTCCTGAGTCATGGAGAAAAGACTCCAGTATGTTCATTGCATTTTTTAAGAAAAGAGAAAAAGCAAATGATAAAGCATTTTGAAAATTTTCCGTTCTGCATAGATAAAACCTGAGATTGGTGATCAGGTGGTCTCAGCTGCTGGGAACCTAGCTTTCCACAGTGGCTTGTTCTCAGGAACTGGAGATAGCGAGTGGATATTTTCCTGTCAGTGTATTTACCCCCTCGTGTTTTTGGTGTTTTCAGTCCTAAAGATGGAACAGAGCCTCAGCCAGGCTAAGCAAGTGCTCCACCCCTGAGCCAATCCCCAGTTCTTTTTTTATATATTTTATTTAGAGTCAGGATCTCGCTGAGTTTCTTAGGGCCTTGCTAAGTTGCTGAGGCTGGCTTTGAACTTGTGATCCTCCTGCCTCAGCCTCCCAAGTCACTGGGATTACAAGCGTGGACCATCACACCTCGCCCCATCCCTCTTTTAAAAATGATTATTTTATTTTGAGAGAAGGTCTCTCGCTAGGTTGCCCAGGTTGGCCTCAAATGTACGATCCTCCCAGTCTCCTGAGTCGCTGGGATTATAGGTGTGCACCATCGTGCCCAGAACACTCAGTTTTTATTTGGTTCATTTGTTCACTTTTAAAGGTATGTGAAGCTATCAAACTTCATTGCATGCATCTGTAGTGCTGGCACCTGTCTCCTCTCTGTCTCTCTCCATCTTCCCTGTTACATTATTAGTAGTAATGTCCACCCTATCCTGGTTGGCTCCTTTTTTCATTTATTCAGTACCCTCTCCTATTATCACAGATGAAAATTTAAGATACACTAGCCCAAGAGCAGTCTTTGAAACCCTCTCTGTATGTTTTCGCTTACCGACCCGGTGATGTGTTTTTCTCACTCATTGAGAGGTGTAAGTTTAAACCCCATGTTGAAGTTAAGATCCATCACATCAACAACAACCTTTGAGTTAACCAAACATAGAGCCAGGAGTTGGAATTTTATGAACCCAACAGGACTGGTTACTCCCGTGGCCTTTTTGAAGAGCACTGTTTTTTCCTGGGAGGGTTAGGCCTTGAGAGGTCTGCCAGGACCAGGATCAGGTATGGTGAGGATTAGAGAATCATTTTCACTGTTTATTTTTAGTGATCTTGCTATTTTTCCTAAAGTGACTAGAATCATGGCAATTGTTTAGTTACTTTAAATCCCCAGGGCTGCTGGTATGCTTACACATCTAGTTTAAATAAATAGACAGTAAGTGAGTTTTTTCTCTACTCCCATACTATCTTCTCCAAATTCCGAATTCCAATATCCACTCTCTACACAACCCGGAATCTGCCATTGGCAGTCGTGGTTGTGAACCAGGTTGAACTTGGGATGAGGCACTGTCTCCTAGGTGCACCCCATATGGTCCTGACTTCCCCTGCATTCCCAGGAATTGCTTTCAAGGTGGTATGTGGCCGGGAGGCTGAGGCAAGAGGATCTCAAGTTCAAAGCCAGCCTCAGCGACTTAACAAGGCCCTAAGCAATTCAGTAAGACCCTGTCTAACAAAATATAAAAAAGGGCTGGATGTAGCTCAGTGGTTAAGCGCCCCTGGGTTTGATCCCTGGTAACAAAACAAAACAAATCAAGATGGCATGTGGCAGCCCAAGGACTCTTGCCTTTCTAGAAAGCTTGTAATTAGCCTCCAGCACGTTGGGCTCTCATCTACAGCCTGATGTCTAGCTGGTCTAGACCCAGCCCCTCCTTCTAGAAACTTCTCCCAACCCCTACTCCTTTCCAGGCTCCTCCCCCTTGCCCCTTGGTTTCCTGCTTCTCCCATGGGGCTTTGCTTCTGGTTGATTCTAATTGGCAGGCAGCCAGAAACCGCCCCCAATGGAGGCCGGAAGTCCAGTCTAGGGCAGGTTTCCCTCTTAGGACTGTGGTCAGACCCAGCCTCTTGCCATTTGGGGTGGGACTTCCTCTTTCTTAGAGCTTATTCTCATTTGATGCCCCTCCCAGGGCTGATGAGTTTCCCAGCCTTGGTTCTGTTCCCTTCTCGGGGAAAAGGTCTGGCCCACTCCCAATTTTCTACAGCCCTGCATCCCAATTACAAAACTTGGAAAAATCACACCTAGAGTTCCACGGGAAAATAAATAGAAGCCCCCCTATGTGCCAACAATCCATCCATTCCCAATCCACTTCTTTTGAAATGCAGTTGATCATTTGGTTCTGAGACTGGATGATACAAGAATTACTCGTTCATGACAGGGTCCACAACCTCAGACTCCTCCAGAAGGGTGATTCTGTAATTCGTATCACACCCACTTAGATACACTTAGACTTGATCATTCCACTCTCAGGAATTTATCCTAAAGACATCAACAGATGTGTACCAACATTTGTGTGCAAGAATAGTATGTGGAATTTCTATACTGGGAAAATTTGAGATAGTCTAATTGTCCAAAAGCAGGACCACATAAAACATAACATCAATACAGTGAAATATTATACAACCATGAAATTATTTTTGAGGGGCTGGGGATATAGCTCCGTTGGTAGAGTGCTTGCCTCACATGCTCAGAGCCCTGGGTTCAATCCCAGCACCACAAAAAAAAAAAAAAAAATAGAGAAAAAGAAAAAAAAAATGTTTTTGAACAATATATTTAAAATAAAAGAAATTCCAAAAAATTTTTAAAATCTCTTAAAATTAAGATTATATTGGCAAAGAATGGCATATAATGTTATTTAGGTAATAATGTTATCTCAATTTTGTTAAAAGAAGGAAAATTATTTGCATATAGGTGTGCTTAAAGCAAACATGAAAAATATGGCTATTATGTGTCTCTGGGTGGTAGAATTGCTGGTAATTTTCAAAATGCATTTTTCAGGATTTTATTCGGTATTCTACAACGAATGGAGAATTCTTGGAGATTGGAATTTAGGGATACAGAGAGAACACTGAATTTCAAAAAAGAAAGCCCAGAGAGGTTGAAATGTTGCACAGCTGGTGAGCAGCCCGCCTTGGTCCTTCCCTGCAGCTTGCTGATTGGCTGATGAAGAAGCCACAGACCCGCCAGACTACTGAGGGGTCAGAAGGCACCACTCCTTTAGGGAGCATGCTCCTTAAAGAAGTTGGTGACTGAGAAGTGACCCCAGTCCATTTTAACAGTAAGAAATGCAACCCTGGGTGGAGCTTTACGATGCTACTGAGACTGAGGATGTAGGGAGTAGCAGGGTTAGAAAGTTCAAGGGCGACCTGCAGGTGCTTGGAAAACAAGGTACACGTGACTACTCCGCCAGTTTGCACCTCTAGTTCACCTCCCTGGCTTCTCCTCCTCTATAAATATGAAAACCTGGGCCAAGACAGGGCAGCTGGCTTTCTTTTTAAAAAATTTTAAAATAATTTTTATTTATTTGTTCTTTTTAGATATAAATGTATGTACGTAGAATGTATGTTGGCATATCATACACACATGGAGTAAAACTCATACTAATTAGGATTCTATTCTGTTTGTACCTGATGCAGAGTTAGCCTGGTCATGTATTCTAATACAAGGCGAGGAAAGTGATGTCTGATTAATCCCCCTGTCCTTCCTATTCTCCTCCCCTCCCTTCCCTTCACTCCCCTTTGTCTAATCCAATGAACTTCTGTTCTCCCCCTCCCCACCCTCCCTTGTTGTGGGTTAGCATCCACATGTAAGAGAAAACATTTGGCCTTTGGTTTTTGGGGATTGGCTTATTTGACTTAACACAATATTCTCCAGTTACATCCAATTACCAGATGTCATAGTTCCATTCTTCAAAGCGGCCATACTACCAAAAGCACTAACTCTACAGATTGAATGGAATTCCTATTAAAATTCCAATGACGTTTTTTCATAGAAATAGAAAAAGCAGTCATGAAATTCATTTGGAAAAATAAGAGGCCCAGAACAGGCAAAGCCATCCTTATTGAGAAGAGTGAAGCAGGAGGCATCACAATACCAGGCGTTAAACTATACTACAGAACTGTAGTAACAAAAATAGCATGGTATTGTCACCAAAGCAGACATGTAGCCCAATGGCACAGAATAAAAGACACGGAGACAGGCCCACATAAATACAGTTATCTCATACTAGACGAAGGCACTGAAAACATACATTGGAGAAAAGATAGCCTCTTCAATAAATGGTGCTGGGAGAACTGGAAATCCATATGCAGCAAAATGAAATTAGACCCCTCTCTCTCACCCTGCACAAAACTCAACTCAAAGTGGATCAAGGACCAAGGCATTAGACCAGAGACCCTGCACCTAATAGAAGAAAGTGTAGGCCCAACTCACTTTCTCTAAGACTGACCACACTCCTGTTCTCGACTGTGGAACACTTTCCCTTTGTAATGAACCCGTTGCTCTGACCCTCATTCCTAACTCCTGCCTAAGTTCTTTTTTATGACAGGGTCAAGAACCTGGAAGGTTCAGGTAGAGACCTCCTCATGGTGGCACTTTCTTAATCAGCAGGATAATTAGTTATGTGTTGTTTAAAAATGAGGTCACCAAAAAGCAAAATCAAATAACAACACTATAAAAGCCCTTGCCTGTTGGGTTTTTTTTTTTTTTTAACTGTTTCACTCCATTCTTTCTAACCAATATAGAAAAAAAAAAGGGAAACTATAACAGTGCTAAAAACTTAAATCCTTTCTGTAACTCTGGAAAGTAAATATTGTTTCCATTTTGAAGGTAAAAACACAAAGTCACAAAAAAAAGTGGGGGAAAAAAAACAAGATGTAAGAGCAAGATGCTGGCTCCAAAGGCATGTCCTTCCCCTTTCTGTGCTGTCCCCAATCGTGTTGACTGATTGATCAGTTATTATTTATTTATTAGAGGCAGGGTCTTACCATGTTGCCCAGGCTGATCTCAATTGCCTGGACTCAAGCAATCCTCCTGCCTCAGCCTCCCAAGAGGATGTGACTCCAGTTATGTCCCTCCACACCTTGACCTCTTGTGATAGTCTTTTTCTTTTTTGTACCAGGGATTGAATCCAGGGGTGCTCAACCACTGAACTACACCCCCAGTTCTTTTTTATATTTTATTTAGAAACAGGGTCTCACTAAGTTGCTTGGTGCCTCCCTAAGTTGCTGAGGCTGGCTTTGAACTTGCAATCCTCCTGCCTCAGCAGCATGTGCCTCCACAGCCGGCCCCTCGTGATATTCTTAAACTGCACATTATTCTGTACTTGGGCTTTCTTATCAGGACAAATTTCCCTTTGGAAACAAAAGATATTCAACATTCTGTAAAAATTTCATTCTAGCTAACTTGTATTAGCTAAGATTTTGCCTCAATCGAACTATTTGAATAACTAAACTATACCAAAAATATTTCCTAAATGGTCTGAATGAAATTGAGTAACTGCAATCCAAACAAGCTCACATGACACTTTTGCATGTGTCTTGTCATTTTGGCACGGGGATCATTGTAAATGAGCGTGGGCCACACACATCTCAGTGTGATAAGGTTGAAGAAATTGTCCTCTCTCCAGTTCCTCGGAGATGGCACTGGACTTCTGCCTGTGCAGGTCGAGGCCTAACAGGGTGCTGGAAGCCTGGGATGGGAGCTGACCAGGCCTTGAATGCCACCGTGTCACCCCAAGGTGAACGTGGTTTTGAGTCAAACTTTAACCATCCATGTCACCCGGAACTGAGATCCAACTTCTAATTATATTGTGAATATAATCTTGCTATTTGTTTGTACTGGCAGATACCCATGGCCATGTAGCAAAGATCACTGTGTCCTGCCTATCTGTTATCCTCTGACCTAGGAGGAACTGAGCAGGCACACCTGAGTTGGGGAAAACCTAATGTTCACATTTTATGATAAGGAAACTAGTGTCTATTGTATTCTGCTGCCCTTCCTATCCTCTACTATCCCCCCTCTCCTCCCCTCAACAGACACTAGTACGGCAGTATGTAAAAACGTGGATGTGTAACCGATGTGATTCTGCAATCTGTATACGGGGTAAAAATGGGAGTTCCTAATCCACTTGAATCAAATGTATGAAATATGATATGTCAAGAGCTTTGTAATGTTTTGAACAACTAATAATAAAAAATAAATTAAAAAAAAAAGAAATAGGGGACCAGAGAAGCAATTTGCCCAACATTAAGCAACTTTGAGTACATTCATCTCCCCAAGTTACTTCCTCACGTAACCATTGCACCCTTGATTTGTCCAGGCTCTCAGTGTAAACAATTCCTTGAACTTTGAAGACTTTATCCAAAAAAATAACAAAACATATATCATTTGTTTGTTAAAAAAATTATTGTTGAGACAGAGTCTCTCTAAGTTGCCCAGGCTGGCCTCAAACTTGAGATTCTCCTGCCTCAGCCTCCAAAGTAGCTGGGATTACAGGTGTGTACCACTGTGCCTGGCTGATATCTCAGTAGTATTTTTATCACCTACATACTTAAATGTTTATTTTTGATATATTGTTAGATAAAATATAGCATTCTAATTAATTTTACCCTTTTTATTTTTTGGTCCTGAGGATTGAACTGAGGAGCACTCGACCACTAAGCCATATCCCCTGTCCTATTTTGTAATTTATTTAGAGACAGGGTCTCACTGAGTTGCTTAGTTTCTCGCCATTGCTAAGGCTGGCTTTAAACTCAAAATCCTCCTGTCCAGCCTCCAGAGTGTCTGGGATTACAGGTGCACCCACCTGGCGCCACTAATTTTATCCTTTTTATTTTTGTCTTGAAGGTGGCTGCTAGAAAACTTTATTTTATTAGTTTATTTATTTATGTTGCAGTGCTGGGGATCGAACCAGGGTCTCATGCATGTGAGGCAAGAGTTCTACTACCGAGGAATACCTCCAACTCATGTTTACTAGAAAATTTTAAACTACAAGCAGGTCTTGAATTATATTTCTGTTGAACAAAAGTGTTTCCAAAGCAGATGTTTCTTCATTACAGGCATACCTACTCCGACTGAGCCTCTCAGGATTGTGGTCCAGATATTGCATCGTCTCTGTGTTGAAAGTTTATAGCATCCCTGGAGCCCGGTATGGGGGTGCATACCTGTGCTGCACAGCTACTTGGGAGGCTGAGACCAGAGGATCACAAGTTTGAGGTGAGCCTCAGCAACTTAGCAAGACCCTGTCCCCATTTTTTTTAAAGGGCAGGGGTGCCTAGGGATGTGGCTCAGTGGTTAAGCACCCCTGGGTTCTGTCCCCAGTACAAAATTTAAAAAGGAGAAGGAAGTTTGTGGCAACCTGCATCAAACCAGGTTATTGGCAACTTAGATGACCATCACAATTTTTTAGCATGAAGGGCTTTTAAAGTTTTCTTGCTTTGGGTTTTGTTTAGTTTGTGATGCTGGGGATCAAACCCAGGGCCTTGCGTATTCTAGGCAAATGTCCTACCACTGAGCCACACCCTAACCCTATAAAATGCTTTTAATTAAAGTATGCACATTGTTTTTTCTAGCTGTCTATTAACAGCTAACAGTCAAGTACAGTGTGAACCTAACTCTGGAGTGTACCAGAAAACAAAAAAACATTTATGAGACTCACTTTACTGCCCTGTTTGCTTTGCTGCAGTGCTCCGGAACTGAGCCCACAATCTCTCTGAGGTTTCTCTGTAGGCAAAGTTTGCAATATGTTCATGTTACTCCCCTCCCCTTTCCACATGAGAACACCCGGCCCACCTCACTTTGGCTTGCATGGTCCAGATACATGAAAAACCCTTGTTCTCTTCCCATCCAGATTCCTCTTCAAGAGGGGTATGATTTTTAGTCATGTGTCACTTGAAATCATATGATATACTGTTTGTAAGTAGCCATGTCAGAAACTGGAAACTGGAGCCCGGATTCTAAAACTACCTCCCCTAAAGCAAAGGGATCAGAGAATGCAGCTATTCATAAGCTCATCCCAGGAACCAGTGAAAAGACAGTGACATTTGGGCAGGAAATGCACACGAGGCCATTCATTCCCATGGAGGCTCGCTGAGCACCAATCTGCTTGTGATATGAATGATTCATGGGGTCCTCCATCCCACCCTGATGTGTTTTTTTTTTATTTTAATTGTAGATGGACACAATACCTTTATTTATTTTTATGCAGTGCTGAGGATCAAACCTGGTGCCTCCCACATGCAAGGCAAGCTCTCCACCACTGAGCTACAAGCCTACCCCCCCACACTCTGATATTGAAGGCTGATGTCCAGACAGGACCCATAGTTCCCCTCTCTGACCCCCGAGCTGAGCAGCTGTGTATACAGTTGGTGCCTCATTTTAGAATCCACTCCTCCTCTCCAAGGTGAAGGCTCACCCAAGTGGGCTCAGGGCTGGTGATTGGCACTCAATTGGCCACTACGATTAGGTTTCCCTGTCCAACTGCCAGAAGACGGATGAATCCATTCAGCAGTCATCCTTGGGATCATTTATGAAATCCTTGAGTGCTGTTCCTCCATCTACAAAGAATTAATGGTGGCCATGTAATAAGTAGCGTTTTGTTGAATTAACAAAATTGTACTTGAATTTCACATTGTAGGTGTCATGGCCAGAAGTGATCAATTCCTGTAGGGTCCAAACAGTTCTGCTGATGAAGAGGAATGCAAGAGGGAGGTGGTAAGGGGGACTGTGGCTAACTAAAGAGCCCCAGATACTGTGTGACTCACGCAGGTGTTGCAGTGACACCCCTGGTGTTGCACATCCTCACAAAAAGTCAGAGTCCCATTAATATGGAAGTCTCCTGAGTTTCAAAACACTGGGCTGAATACACCTGTCGACTGGTCCAATTCACCCAGGCTGTTTGTAATCTCTTATCTCGCTTGTGTACTTGTACAAGTGGTAGCTTTTCATGGGAGGAAACTCTAACTTCTATTTCTCCCATCTTCCCTTGGGATTCTTCTACCTTCATCCCTCCTTGCATGGTGCAAAGCACTTGCACCAACTGTGATTTTTAAAATTAGACGTGAACTCACCTTCTTGATCACTGTTCTAGATTTTTCTTCCTGTATTTTTTCTCTTTGTTTCTCAAAGTTCGCCAGACTCTAGGAGAACCAGGGGCAGTATGAACAGGAGACACACTGGCCAGTGTTGACCACATGTCCTCATTGATTTAAAAATTGTAGCTAAATCTTCCTTCCTGAGTCTCACCTTCTGCATTACCAGGGTATTACCAGCATTGCAGGGAAGTGGGGAGAATTCACATTGGGCTCCAGGTCTCTGTTTTAAGGTGACATGAAAGCAGGTAAATGCACATTAGTTCATCCAGACTGTCTTCTGTGCATTCTTCAGCACAGGTGGCTGAGACCCCCACCCAGCCATGCTCCTGGCTCTCTCTGTCCACCATCTTTGGGACACTGCCTCCATTCAACCAGAGAATGTGTCTTTGATGATAAACTCTGAGGTCCTGGAGAATCCTAGGCTCTTTCTGCGTAGTATCCAAAAATCTTCCAGTAGAATTTAGTTTGATAAATGGCTCTTTTGATGCTAACAGGCAGTTTATTTAATTCTTTGTTTATAAGTTATTTTCCTGTAATATTGACACACAGATTGGCTCTGTCAATAGGAAGTAGATCCAGATTACTTTTTTTAATTGATAAAACTATCTATTTATGGGTTTAACATGTTTTGATATGTGAATATATTGTAGAATGGCTAAAGTAAACTAATTAACATGTGCAATTTACTCTCTTAGCAATTTTCAAGGATAAGATATGCTGTTATTAACTATAGTCATATCCTATAAAATTGATCTCTTGAACTGATTCCTCCTGTGTAACTGAAATTTTGAATCTTATTTTTTAAATAGGGAGAGAGAGAGAGAGAGAGAGAGAGAGAATTTTAATATTTATTTATCTTTTTAATTTTCAGTGGACACAACATCTTTGTTTGTATGTGGTGCTGAGGATCGAACCCGGGCCACACGCACGCCTGGCGAGCGCGCTACCGCTTGAGCCACATCCCCAGCCCAATTTTGAATCTTTTGACCAACATCTTCCCATTCCCCACCCAACCCTTCTTCCCTAATCTCCACCCCATGCCTCTACCCTCTACTGACACAAGTTCAATTTTTTAATTTTTTTGGTACCAGGGATTGAACCCAGGGGTGCTTAGCCACTGAGCCATATCCCCCAACTCTTTTTCTCTTTTTTATTTTGTGACAGGATCTCACTAAGTTGCTTAGTTCTTCCCTAAATTGCTGAGGCCAGCCTGGAGCTTGTAATCCTCCTGCCTCAGCCTCCTGAGTCACTGGGATTACAGGTGTGTGCCACCACACCCGACCGAGTTCAACTTTTTTGGATCCCACTTATAATTGAGATTGTGCAGTATTTACCATTCTGTTTCAGGCTTATTCAATTTAGCACACTGTCCTCCGAGTTCATCTACACTATTGCAAATGTCAGGCCTTCCTTCTTCTCTAAGCCTGGATAGTGTTTCATTCAGTTTTTTATCCATTCATCCAGTGATTAGATTGCTTCCATATCTTGAAGAGTATGAAAAGTTTTGCTCTAAACAGAGGAGTGTGGGTCTTTTTCAACACACTGATTTTGTTTCCTGTGGATATATACAGAGCAATGGGATGGCTGAATCATATGGTAATTCTCTCTTCAATCTTCTGAGGACTCTCCTATGGTATCTCATAATGACTACACTAATTTACACTACCCCAGCAGCTTAGCAGGGTCCCCTTTGCTCTATGTACGCTACTTCTTTAATGATGCTCAGGAGTCAAATTTTTAGGAATCACAATGTTACTATAATAAATATTAATGCACATTTTTGGGAATTGAAAGAAGACAGCTGAAATTGCGGAGGAAATGGGTTAAGTAACACTGGATGAAGCAATATTTGCTTTCAACCTGTGTATAAACCAAGATGTGAACCGGAAGTCTGCCATTGTTTGTCGGGGGGTGGGGGTGGGGGAGGGGGTCCACTGTGAGCGTACATGACCCTGAGTGCAGGTGGCAGGCTGGGAGATCAGTACCACACATCTTCTGTACTGGTCAACATATGGGAAGAATAAGTTCTATAAACTGCTTTAACTGTTGAAGATAAAACTCATGATAGGAAGGCAGAGTTTTACTGTTGTGGTCTGAGTCTCAGTCACATGTATACAATTCATTCTTTAAAGGTATGTCTGCCTCGTTTTGGAGCTTGTGGGATTTCATTAGATATATGCAGCTAGTGACCCTAATAACGACATTTCAAATTTCTCTCTGGGGAACAGCTTGATCTCCACTCTTTGGGATTTGATGTATTCAGAAATTGTGTCTTATACTTTTTTTTTTTTTTTGACATTGAGGATTGATCTCAGGGGTACTTTCTTTAAAATATTCTATTTTGAGACAGGGTCTTGCTGAGTTGCTTAGGGCCTTGCTAAGTTGGTGAGGCTGGCTTTGAACTTATGATCCTCTTGCCTCAACCTCCCAAGCTGCTGGGATTATAGGCATGCACCACCGTGCCTGGCTTACATACACATTTTTGCCTCCATATTTTGTCTTGGACAGTACAGAGCTACATTTCGTGGTCTCCCAAGTTGACTGTCTCCAGAGAATACATTCCATGCCTGGGGCGTGTGGTGCTCCTCCAGGACTCTGCAGGATGGGGGTGCACTTCTGTCATCCATGCTTTGTCACTCAGCTTCCTCTAGCACCCCTTAGGTTCCAGTTTAGGGAACACAGCATGGTCTGTATTTTTCAATGAGCTCCTGTCTTTTTGTATTCCGGGTTCTCTGTGTTTCATAGTCTGTAAGTTCAGGTACATATCATAGCTGACAGATGCGGGGCACATGTTTGAAGCATCCCATGTTCTCCTGGGTGCATCTCAAGGGGTATCGTGATCAGGGAGGGCTGATCTGATTCTTCAGAGAGGCTACCCTGGAGAACTGGCTGCACAGGAAAACACGGTCAGGCTACCTGATATTCAATGGTCACTGTCCCCATTCCCTGCAGCAGGGCCTCCCGTTGCTTTATCATCTGGTGCTCCCCGCTTCTTGGCATTGCTTCTCCTTGTGCTCATCTCATCTTCCTGATGATTCTGGAGCAGGCATTTTGAAAATTTGCCTCCGAGCCCTGATCAACTGGTATGAAGCCGGGCACCTGGCCAGAGCTGGCTGTTCACAATGCCTCTGCCATGCCTCACTCCCAGGCAATAATGGAGTGATTCAAGGGTGGGGTCTGGACCCACACTGGGCTAATCAGCCTCTTTGCCTGGGAAGGTACTGTGAGTGTCAGCCCAGTGGACAGAATTCTAACCTGAGACTACATAGACAGAGGCAAGTCCATGATTAGCACGAAGAGTGAGGCCACACTGGAGAGAGGCAGGAGCCAGGGAGAGAGGGCCTCCCAGGGGTGTCTGCACCCACTCCTTCCTGAAGTCATCTTCATCCCTATTCCCGCATGACTTCTAACTGACAACCCTCCTTTTTTTGCTAGTGTTGTTCTAATTGGGTTCCACCACTTGCAACCAAAGTGGTCCTAATTATTACAGGCGTCACTAAATAAAACAAATAAATTACGTATACACAGCAATTACATTTTATACCAGGGAGGAGTTCATAAAGACTTTTTATAGGCCGGGAGTGGTGGCACACACCACACCTGTAATCCCAGCCACTTAGGAGGCTGAAGCAGGAGAATTGTGAGTTCAAAGCCAGCCTCAGCAATTTGGTGAGGCTCTGAGCAACTTATTGAGACCTTGTCTCAAAATAAAACATAAAAAGGGTTGGGGATGTAGCTCAATTGTTAAGCACCCCTGGATTCAATCCCTAGAACCAAAAAAACAAAAAACAAAAAACAAACAAACAAAAAAAACCCCCAAAACCAACAACCAAAAAACAAAAATAAAAACAAAACCTATAATTCTTTTTCCTTGTATGTTTTTGCTAGGGATGGACCCCAGGGCATTGTACATGCAAAGCAGATCAAAGCAGGTGCTCTGTCACTGAGCTGGCCCTCTAGCCCCTGGATGGATATGTTGACTCCCAGCTGAGGTGGCATCACCATGTGTCATTGCTATAAACACATTATAAAACACATTATACTGTTTACTTGGTCCTACAGCATTACTGATTCGAAGGTGGGGTTGTTTTTCTTTCTTTTTTAAATATATTGAATTTGAGAACCGAGAAAGGATTTGGGTGGTTATAAAAGATGTCTAAAAAAATTATTCCACGTTATTCCCTTCAAAAAATTCAAGATTTAGGATTATTATTATTATTATTATTATTATTATTATTATTATTTGGTACCAGGGATTGAACCCACGGGTGCTTAATCACTGAGCCACATCCCCACATTTTTTATATTTTATTCAGAGACAGGGTCTCACTTTGTTGCTTAGGGTCCCACTAAGTTGCTGGGGCTGACTTTGAACTTGAGATCCTTCTGCCTCAGCTTCCTGAGTTGCTGGGATTACCGGTATGCACCACCGCACCTGGCTCAAGATTTAGCTTTTACAGATGTTGCTGGACAGTTTTCCAATGCTGTTGCGTTCGTTACCCACCAACTGGCAATGCAGATTTCCGGCTACTCCATATTCTCAGCAACACTGGGTTTTGTCGGTCTTTTTGGTCTTACAGCAGTGGACAGTGGCTATGGAGAAGGATCACGCTGTAGTTCCACTTGAAATTTTTTTTGGTTTTTCGGGGGGTGTACCAGGGATTGAACTCAGGGACACTCAATCACTGAGCCACATCCCCAGCCCTATTTTGTATTTTATGTAGAGACAGGGTCTCACTGAGTTGCTTAGTGCCTAGCTAAGTTGCTGAGGCTAGTTTTGAACTTGAGATCTTCCTGCCTCAGCCTCCTGAATTGCTGGGATTACAGGTGTGCACCACTAAGCCTGACTCTACTTGACATTTTTCTTAGGATCAAATAGATTGAGCACCTTTTCAGGAACTGATGACCATTTGAACATCATATTTAATAAAGTGCCTGATCAAGCCTTCCATCCATTTCCTATTGGGCTGATTCCCTCTTATTTATTGATTAAGGTGCACTATTTTTTTTCTGGATATAAGTCTTTTGTTCTATATTGCAAATATCTTCTCCTGTCCAAGGTTTTTCCCTTTCATTCATTTACCAGTGTCTTTTGGTGAATGGATTTTTTTTTTTTTTTTTTTTTTTTTTGTGGTGCTAGGAGTGAACCCAGGGCCTTGTGCATGCAAGGCAAGCTGTTTACCAACTCAGCTATATCCCCAGCCCTGGATTTTTTATTTTAATAAAATAAAAGAAAAATCTTGCCATTTTTTTTCTTTTATGGTGAGGGCTTTTTACATTCTGTTGAATAAATCTTTGCCCTAGAACCATGGAATTTTCTCCCCTGCTTCTAAAACTTTGTTTGAGTGGCCCTGGTTAGGTTATTGGTCTAGCCCCTGGTCCCCCCTACTAATTCTGTGTGACATCTTGTGTGCCCCACATCTACATGCCTGATTATGATTCTAGCTGGAATACCCAACTAGAAAAAAAGTAGTAGCTATGAAACATTGTATTTGGCTGGAAGTACCCAAAACTAGAAAGCAGTGGCTTAAACAAAGTGGGGTGGTGGTACTCATCTTCTGCTGCTGCAACATAGAATCATCTGGAAGTTTTGGAAAACTGCATGTTGGACCTGCACCCCGTATCCATTACATCAGAATCTGTTGAGGTGAGATCTGGGTAGCAATAATTTTAAAGTTCCTCTGGTAAGGCCCATTGGGCTGCCAAAGATGGGAACTATGGATTAGAGGCTCTATTTATTTAATTTTTCACAAAGCAAGAAATCTGTAGTCAGTCAGTTCAGGGCTGGTGTGGCAGCTTCACAGAGCATTAGGGACCCAACCTTCTCCCAGATCTATGCTCTACTTTTCCCTCATAGTCATAAAATGACTGCTAAAGCCTCAGACATCAGATCCACATTCCTCAAATAAGAAGAAGAACCTGGGGTAAAAGCCACACCTAGAAACTTCAGATTAATTATGAATGACAGGAATTTCATCATGTTTTCACTCATCTGCAGGGTTAGACCGGGAAATGTATTTGTGTGGTTGAGCATATTGCCATCCCTTGAAAATTAGGGTTCCATTAGTGAGGAAGAGTGGATAATGGTTATTTATAAGAGTGCCTGTCCAACAACAATCAATAGAAGCCCATCAGAGTTCCCCTCTGCCTTAGTCCTTGTGGGCTACTGTAATAAAATATCATAAACTGGATCGTTTATAAACAACAGAAATTTATTTTGCATAGTTTGAGAGCCTGGGAAGTCCAAAATCAAGGCATTGGCAGATTCCAGGTCTGGTGACCATCTTTACACTTACGTGTCTTCTTATGATGGGAGGAGTGAGGGATCTCTCTGGGATCTCTTTGATTGATTAATTGATTGATTGACTGATCCGTATTGGCACTGGAGATTGAATCCAGGGACACTTTGGCCCTGTATTACATCTCCAGCCCTATTTTGTATATTATTTAGAGACAGGGTCTCCCTGAGTTGCTTTAGCACCTCACTTTTGCTGAGGCTGGCTTTGAACTTGTGATCCTCCTGCCTCAGCCTCCAGAGCTGTTGGGATTACAGGATGCACTACCATGGCCAGCTTGGGACCTTTTTCATAAGGGCAAGATTCCATTCTTGGGGCTCTACTCCCATGACCTGATCACCTTTCAAAGGTCCCACCTGCATATACCCTCCCCTTAAGTGTTGGGGCTTCCACATAGGAATTTGCAGGGGATGGGAACATTTGGAGCATACCTTCTAGAACCCCTTCAATATACAGTGGAGGAAACTTCTGTCATGCATCTAATTGTAAAGTTATTTAAAACAAGAGTGTGTTTTCTGAGGTCAAGGCAAATTAACCCTTATGTTTACATGTGTCTTACTGAAAATGAGGTCTTCACCTTAAAGAGACATGTTTCTTTCTGTATTTCACATTTCTTGTTTAAAATTTATAAAGAGGGCTGGGGATGTGGCTCAAGCGGTAGCATGCTCGACTGGCATGCGGGGGGCACTGGGTTCGATCCTCAGCACCACACAAAAATAAAAAAAATAAAGATGTTGTGTCCACCGAAAACTAAAAGATAAATATTAAAAAATTATCTCTCTCTCTCTCACTCTCTCTTAAAAAAATTATAAAGGCCCTTGCAATTTAAAATCATGTTTTTCTGAATGGTATGAAGAAAGAGAAGCAAGAACCTTTGTGGGGTATTTGAGGAAAAATAATCAATGACAGTTTAAAAAGGCAAGCATGTGGGAGTTGGCAACTGATTTGATGTGCAAGAAAAGAAAAGAACAACAGAGCTGAGGCTGAGATGTGGACTGCAGTCATGGTGAGCAAGAGGATGCAATGTGCCACTTAGGAAAGTTGAGAGGATGTATTAGTCTGTTTTCTGTTGCTATAACCAAACACCTGAGGCTGGTAGTGCATAAAGAGAGAGGTTTATTTAGATCACAGTTTTGGAAGCTGAAAGTCGGAGATTAGGTGTTGCCTGTTGTCACAGCAGGAAGGTGTGCAACATGGATCACGTGATTGCCAAAACCCGGGCAGCATCAAGGAAGGACTCTCACCCCCGAGCCTGCAAGGTAGGCGGACCTGCGACCCACCGGCAGAACAGGCCCAGCAACCCGCGGAGGGGCAGAGCCGCCCCACGCGCCTGCAAGGTAGGCGGACCTGTGACCCACTGGCAGACCAGGCCCAGAAGCCCCGCGGAGGGGCAGAGCTGCCAACCGTGCCTGCAAGGTAGGTGGACCTGCGACCCACCGGAAGAACAGGCCCAGCGGCCTGCGGAAGGGCAGAGCCGCCACCCCCCCGCGCCTGCAAGGTAGGCGGAACTGTGACCACCAAAAGAACAGGCCCAGCGGGCTGCCAGCGTGGTAGACACATCGCCCCGGTTGGGGGAGGGACAGAGCTGCCACCAGCACCTGCAAGGTAGACAGACCTGCAACCGACAGACAGAACAGGCCCAGCGGCCTGCAGAGGGGCAGAGCTGCCGCCCGCGCCTGCAAGGTAGGCGGACCTGCTACCAACCGGCAGAACAGGCCCAGCGGCCTGCTGGCGTGGTAAGCACATTGCCCCAATTGGAGGAGGGGCAGAGCCGCCGCCCGCACCTGCGAGGGAGACTTTGCAACTATACAAGA
>NW_026000020.1:5382961-5400972 GCF_001458135.2 Marmota marmota marmota
ATTATGCTAAGTGAAGCTAGCCAATCCCTAAAAAACAAGTGCCAAATGTTTTCTTTGATATAAGGAGAGTAACTAAGAACAGAGTTGGGAGGAAGAGCATGAGAAGAAGATTAACATTAAACAGGGATGAGAGGTGGGAGGGAAAGGGAGAGAGAAGGGAAATTGCATGGAAATGGAAGGAGACCCTCAGGGTCATACAAAAGTACATACAAGAGGAAGTGAGGGGAAAGGGGAAAAAAAAACAAGGGGGAGAAATGAATTACAGTAGATGGGGTAGAGAGAGAAGATGGGAGGGGAGGGGAGGGGGGATAGTAGAGGATAGGAAAGGCAGCAGAATACAACAGACACTAGTATGGCAATATGTAAAACAGTGGATGTGTAACCGATGTGATTCTGCAATCTGTATACGGGGTAAAAATGGGAGTTCATAACCCACTTGAATCAAAGTGTGAAATATGATATGTCAAGAACTGTGTAATGTTTTGAACAACCAACAATAAAAATTAAAGAAAAAAAAGAATGCAAAAAAAAATTAAAAATAAAAAAAATAAAAGTCTTAAAAAAAAAAAGGAAGGACTCTCAAGTAGGGGATGGGAGATAAAGAAAAACACAGAGACAAGGACACAGAGATAATTTTATGAAAAGCTGGGGCCAGTGGGAAAACTGTACTCTGATGGAATAACAGTGACCGAGAACTAGCTCACAAGTTTATTACATAGAGTTTGATTATCCGGAAGTTAAACATAGGGGCATGTTGTGAATTGTTGTAAATTGTCAGAGGCTTCTTTGTACACTAAAAAGTTACAGAGCTAGCAACATTTTGTAGCAGCTGTCCTAGAGTGCTAAGAACATTCTGTAATTATCCTGCTGCACCCAGGACACCCATTGTCCTGGGACTTCTGATAACAATTAGCATCAGAGCCAAGAGTCAAAGCTGATAACATCTTCGCCTTTGGCAAGGGATGTTTCCTGGGCTTTGCTTTGCCTATGTGGCAGGATCAGCTGATGACCAGGGGCTCCTCTGCTCTCCACACATGATGAGAGAGAAAGCCAGTGACAGAGGGGGTCCAGGGTTACTTCTTTTAGAAAAACTCATTGTTATGGAACTAAGCGGGGTCCCACAAGAACTAGGTTAGCTCCTTCTGAGAGTCATGCCCCTAATCATGCAATCACCTCCCACTGGCCCGCTGTGTTCCACCACCTCTTGACACTGCCGCCCTGGGGACCAAGCTTCCCGTTTGTGAACTCCTGGAGGGGGGGGGACACACCCCATGCAAACTGCAGTAGAGGAGAGATGCATTTGAGGGGAGGGGGGAATGATGTGTTTGGTTTCAGAAGGGAAAGGGGATGAGAGCTGGGTCCTCCCATTTTGCACTCTGGGCTAGTTCTGTGTCTGCGCTTTACAGTGTAGACCCCCTGCAGACACTCCTCACATGGAGATGGACCAGTGGGTCGGATTCAGGTGCAGGAACGGGGGCGGAAGAGGGAATAAAGGATGCTCTGGGAGAAAGAGAACAGAGAGGACTCGGCTGAGGACCTGGACTCATCGCCATGGCAGGCAGGAAGAAGGCAGAAAGTCCAGGGAGGTGCAGGGCCCAGCAGCATAGGGGAGACCCAGAAGGGCCCAGCAGAGGATGGTGCTGCTGGGCAGGGCGGGAAATGCAGCCTGAGAACGTGGGATTTGGGAGCTCATGGGTCCCGTGGAAAACCGTCCATTTGGCCATCACAAAGATAAAACTGGAACTCTCCCAGCTCCCCTCCCACCCACATGTTGGCGCGTCCCACACAGAAGGTTTCCAGTATTGGTGTGCACGCGCTCTTCTTCTTATGCAGTTAGGATTCTTCAGCTGACTTTGTTGAACTTCGCATCCTGGGGTCTGGATGGGTCTGGGCAGGATCAGACGTCAGGGAGGCAGGAGTGCTAAGGCACCCCAGCCTGGGAGAACACACCCTCCTGGGCAGGCGGGGGTCACTTCCTGCCCCAGTTGCTCTCTGCTACCCCAAACCCTGCCCATTCACCTCTGGTCCAGTTTGACAGCCCAGTGCTCCTGGGAAGGACCTGCCTTACACCAGGGTCCAGACTGTTGTGAAAACAGGAGCCAAGAGCTGGGGATAAGGAAACCTGCCCCTCTGGCCTCCCTTCCTCAGCTGCTCCAATGTCCCCCAACTCCCCCGTCTCAGATCCGCTCCTGTGTGCCTCACTCTAGGACAAGATTTTTTTTCCCCAAAGTATCAAACTGAGGAGGCCCCAGGTTTCAGTTAGCTCCCCTAAAACATGCAAGTCTGCCGTCAGTACAGGAGCCCCGCAAGGTGGCTGCTGCTGCATTTCAAATAGGGTTCATTTCCCCCAAACTCATGCAAGAATTTCATCCCCAAAGTTGTACATGAATGGGATTAAGAGAGAGGAAACTTAATCCAACTATGGTGTTAGGCATGGGAGCTGTGGGAAGTGATGCAATTAGATTAGGTTATTAGGGTGACGTCCCCATGATGGAATCCTGGTGGCTTCATGAGAGGGAGAGAGAGATCACATAGAGACACATACACAGTCCTGCTATCATGTGAAGCAGCCCAGTGTGTTCCTCAACAGAGCTTATGCCATACTGTTTGGATCTTATACTTCTAGAACCATGAGCCAAAATAAACCTCTTTTCCTTATAAGGCAGCCTACCTCAGGTGTTTCATTATAGTAATGAAAAGCTGGCTATTTTTTTTTTTTTACAGATATGAAAACTGGGCTTCTACAAGTATATTAATAAAACATAGAACTAATTGGGTATATATTGTATATTTCATTAGTGTAATATGTAGAGTAATATTATACTATATCAACATAATAATGTAAATATATATTAATAAATATATAATCGATGACATTAATATGCAACATGTATTAATAAAACATAAGCCATATTTTCATATCTAACCCAGATACTGAATGGAAAGTCTGGGCTTCTGACCAGGTCTAAGGACTCAATCCACAGGTTCACACTGAGACAATGATAACCAAGGGGCTTTCTCAGAGGTTGGATGCTGAGGTCCCCAAGCCAGATATGGCTAGAAAAGGTGCCCCACCTTGTCCTCCTGCTACCTTAACATAGGGTCAATTAATGTCAGCCTCAAAATTTCAATTTCCTCTGAAAAGGGGGAAGATGTGGCTCATTTGGTTTCTATTCCAGGAGGTGACAAGTGTGTGGAGCCAAGTGGTGGCTGCCCCCTCATGCCATGACCAGGCCTCCCTCCTGCCTCCCTGACTTGGACAGGCGTGGCGGTCCTCAGCCTGTTGCTCAGACAGGGACTTTCTGACCAAGCTCTTTGCACTCACAGACGGGCTTCTGTCCACCTTGGTGTGATGCATTGTCCTCTTCATGGGCATTCGCTCTTGGCCAAGGGAAAGCCCACACTGGGGTCACGATTCGTAAAAAAGTGCACACATTCAGGCCTTAGAGGACCCCCAAGAAAAGTCTTCTGTTTGGTCTGGGGTGTCTCTGATGTCCTTAATCAAACCCATAAAAATAACTGCCTGCTCTGCATACTGTCCAGTCCCAGCCAGAAACCAGTTATATGTTGGATGTGAAAAGTGCTTTCGTATTTTCCTCACATCCTTTAGCCTCACTATGCAAATGGAATGGGCTCCAAAAGCCATACGTGAATGCATAAGATGATCGTTGGCTGGGAATCATTTCTCCTGCTCTTGTTTGTAAGATTTAACACCATCCCCTCCCCACTACCCTCCCGCCCCCCCCCCCAAAAAAAAAGCTGTCAGAGTTTTGGGAGAGGTGGTTATTTTGTAAAATGTGCTTTTTGTTTCTTGGCCTACGTGTGGGGCCATTTAGGGGCCAGCCGTGTTTGCACAGTGAACTTCTACCCCTCGGGTGGAAGGTTGTTTTTGCAAGAGACACTCCTGTGGTGTTTTCACATTGCTGCCTCCCTCCCTGTTTTAGCGAGATGAAATGCCGCTAAAACGTGAAAGTCACCAACTGCAGCGCCTTTGCCATGTTTGAAAGAAATGGACAAAATCTTTAAAGACACCAGTACCCGAATATGTAGCACCACCCCACCATGATGAGAAATTACAACGCACCAAAAAAAAAAAAAAAGGTAAAAATAAGAAAATAAAATAAGGGCCAGAGCCAGCATGGCACAGTTCAAGTCACTGGTACAGAACGTATTTTTGTAGGATTCCAAAGGATTCTCCTGAAGGGATCTAGTCTCGCTTCTCTGGTGGGTCAAGGAGAGATCCACGGAGCTACTTTTCCTGTGCATTTCTCTTTTGATCATGGCCTCCTAAGTGATCAATTAATTAATTAAAAAACATTAATTAAGCACTCATGAGCCAGGCCTCATCAGCGCTTTTTTCTGTGCACAGATAGTGTAAGGTCCCTAGGGAGAGAGAGAAAAAGAGAGAGAGAGAGAGAGAGAGAGAGAGAGAGAGAGAGAGAGAGAGAGAGAGAGAGAGAAAGAGAGGTGTGGTAAATGGCAGAAAGGGACATGCAAACTCAGGGGACTCTCAGCAGGAGCCCACGCCATGGCTGCAGCCTGTGGGCAGGCAGCGCCTCAGAACCCTCCACCTGACCCAGGTTCTGCCAAAGCCTCATCCCAGCTGCCTCTTTCCTGTCTGCCTGCAGCCCTTTCCGTCTCCTCCACCTCCAGCTCCTTGGCATGAAGTTCATTGAGTTCCAGACTCAGCTCTTAGCTGTGATGTGACCTTGGCCAAGCCACTCTCTACTGCCCGGGATGAGAGCTTCTTCGTATGTAAAAGAAGACACTTGACCAGAGAGTCTTTAAAGTCTCTTCCAGCTCCAAGAGTCCTTGATTCCAGGCTTAAGATGTTGGCAGAAAAATTGGTACGACGACTCTCTCTGGAAAACAGAATGGTGATCCCTCAGAAAATCTGGAATGGAACCACCATGTGACCCAGTTATCCCACTCTTTGGTCTATACCCAAAGGACTTGAAATTATCATTCTGTAGTAATGCAGCCACATCAATGTTTGTAGCAGATCAATTCATAATAGCTAAACTGTGGAACCAACCTAGATGCCCTTGAGCAGATGAATGGATAAAGAAACTGTGGTATCTACACACAATGGAATATTACTCAGTCATAAAGAAGAATGAAATTATGGTATTTGTCAGAAAATGGGTGGAGCTGGAAAACATCATGCTGAGTAAAATAAGCCAGTTCCAAAAAACAAAAGGCTGCATGGTCTCTCTGATATGTGGATGCCAGCACACAGTGCGGGTGGGGGTTGGAGAGATTAGAAGTTCATTGGATCAGACCAAGGGGAATGGATGTGGGGATGGGATTGGGAAAGATAGTAGAATGAATTGGACATAGCTTTCCTGTGTTCATATATGAATACACGACCAGTGTAACTCCACATCATGTAAAACCACAAGAAAGGGATCCTAATTAGAATAAGTCATGCTCCACATGTGTATAATACGTCAAAATGCACTCCACTATCATGTATATCTAAAAAGAACAAAAAAAAAAAGATGTTGGGGGCTGGGGCTGTAGCTCTGTGGCAGAGCACTTGCCTAGCATGCATGAGGCACTGGGTTTGATCCTCAGCACCACATAAAAATAAACAAATAAAATAAAGGCATTCTGTCCATCTACAACTATCAAAAAAAATTTTTTTTAAAAAGATGTTGGCAGATCTTTCAGCAGTCCTATATAACGATTTATCCTAAAGCAAACATGATGTTGAACTTAGCCTGTTTCCCCTCTCTAAAATGAGCCAGTGTATAAATAAAACAAATGTTTGAGAGCTTTCCAAACATTAGTTTCTGCAAACATCCCAGGACTCCTTCTATATCTGTGCAATGGCTGGTGATAGCCAACATCCTGATAAAATACGTGGACTTCAGCAGACAGCCTGAGCGAACCCCAGCTCAGTTACTTCCCAGTTGGGTGAGTTGATGTGAGTTATTTAACTTCTCTTGCCATGGTCTTCTCATCTGTGAAACAGGAAAACAAACAAACAAACAAACAAACACAAAACAAAAAAACCAGGAGCCTTAACCTTTCAAGGGCATTCTGAAGATCAGATGAATTAAAATGTAATGATGTTCTTAGAGCAAAGCCTGGTAGGGCGGGAACACCCTGGGAATGCTAGCTATTTTTTACTATTATTTCATTCTACAATTACAGAAAAATAGCAGAGGCATTGGGAATAGTTAGGAAAACTAGCTGGAAAAATCCAAAGGGAATGCCCAGCAGGACAGAGCCAGTCCTGCAAGAGATCACAGTTCATCCATCAGACCCCCTTTTTATTACTCATCAAATTTTTCTTTTTTTAATATTTATTTTTTAGTTGCAGCTGGAAACAATACCTTTTATTTTCTTTATTTTTATGTGGTGCTGAGGATCGAACCCAGGGCCCCACACATGCTAGGCGAGCACTTTACCGCTGAGCCACAACCCTAGCCCTCAAATTTTTCTTAAGAAAACCAGAATGCGTTGGCTGAACCCTGTAAAATCAGACTCAAACTCACTGTCTCTGCTTCCTTTCATTCACACCCCCAACAAATGGCCACGTGCCTTTAGCCAATAGCACACTGCTGAAGTGGCTCTTGCAAAGATGACCAGTACCAAGTGGGTGGACCCCATAGTTTCTGTGCATGGCTCCATCTCTCTCCATCTTGCCGGTGTCACTAGATCCTTCTCTCTTTTTTGGCGGGGAGGGGGTACTGGGGATTAGACTCAGGGGCACTCAGTCACTGAGCCACATCCCCAGCCCTATTTTGTATTTTACGTAGAGACAGGGTCTCACTGAGTTGCTTAGTGCCTCGCTGTTGCTGAGGCTGGCTTTGAACTCGTGATCCTGCTGCCTCAGCCACCCGAGCCACTGGGATGACAGGCGTGGTCTTTCCCTTAAGCTCTAGTGCTCATTTCTACTTTGTCCAAAGAGCAACAGAGTGAGCATGAACATGTCTCTGACTGCTGACTTTCAGAGGAGCCAACACAGAGGTCATCTTCCTCCCAACATCGCCATGGGATCACTGCTCTGATTTGGAATGCTGCCATCAGCCGTGACACAATGAAACATAAAGATCATCGGATTATTGGGGGGACTTTTTTTTTCACTCTTATCAGATTTTTCTAATAAAAACCCAGTTCTTATTTGAGGTGAGTTCTTTTGGGCACTTTTCTGACACAATTCCAAAACTTCAATGCCACGTGGTGTGCCTTCTCTTCTTATCTGCCCCCTCAGTAGCCCTAAGTCAGCACTGAGGAGCTCCTGCCCAGAGGACCCCACCCTCCCTGTCCTCCCACCCAGGGGCTATCACCAAGACACTCTCCTGACCCACAGCTCTGACCAGGTCATTCTCAAAAGAGCTCAAATTATCAACTGGAATACAGCCCAGTCTCCTTATTTCAGCCCTGACGCGCCCCATCTTCCCATAAATACATAAAAGCACAGAGACTCCCATTTCCATCTTCCCGTGCCACCATTCCCACCTGTACCAAGAGCCTTTCAGCTGTGTATTTTCAGTGTGTGACAGTCAAGCAGGGTTTGGGCCAAGCACAAGGAAATCATCTAGTAAGTATTTGTTAAACAGGAAAGGAACTGGATATATAATCAAATAGCCGCTATGGCAAATACTGAGGTCCACAAGAAACAGCTTCCTAAGTATTTGTGTCAAGATGATTGCTCTGCCTTCAGTGCTTGGAAGATAAAGAAACCATCTGTGGATATTATTATCATCATTATAATTTAAAAGCATTTTTTTGTTTAAAATTTATTTTTATGTGGCGCTGAGGATTGAATCCAGTGTCTCATACATGCTAGGCAAGCACTGTATCACTGAGCCCCAGCCCCTATTATTATTATTATTATTATGCCCTACTAGGGGTTGAATTCGGGGCTCTCTGCCACTGAGCAACATCCCCAGTCCTTTTACTTTTTGAGACTGAGTCTTGCTAAGTGGCCCTTGTTGGCCTCCAACCTGCCATCTTTTCTCCTGTGTGACTGGGATGACATGTGTGTGCCACCATGCCAGGCAGGCACATGGACTTATTTACCATGAGGTTGAAGCTTTCATTTGAAAGAAGAAATTACTTAAGGTTTCTGGGTAGAAGAAATGGAAAATCCTTTTGTAGGAGGGTCAAGAAACAATGAAATATAAAGATCATCGGATTATTGGGGGGACTTTTTTTTCACTCTTATCAGATTTTTCTAATAAAAACCCAGTTCTTATTTGAGGTGAGTTCTTTTGGGCACTTTCCCGACACAATTCCAATTTATTTTTCTATTAGCTGGGAGCAGTTTTATATTTTTTCATTATAACCCCATGATGCCAAATCCACATCCTGCTAGAAGTTCCCCAATACTTCTGAATATCGCCTTCTCTGTTATTGCTGAATGATGACAAAAATGTGGCCAGTGAGATAGGATTCATGTTCAAAAATAAGAAGAATGATTAAAAAAAAAAAATCTCACATAGATGGTTCCAGTGAATGCTGAATGAGTCTGGGTGATCTGATCATTTTATAATATTTTCATTTTTTTTGGTAAAATGAATGTAACAGGAATATCATGATATTGATTATTAGAAATAAATAATTTGGGGTCAGACATGGTGGTCCATGTCTGTAATCCCCGCAGTTCAGGAGACTGAGGCAGGAGGATGGTGAGTTCAAAGCCACCAGCAAATTATGAAAACCCTCATAACTTGGTGAGACCCTGTCTCTAAATAAAATACAAAATAGGGCTGGGGATGTGGCTCAGTGGTGGAGTGCCCCTGGATTCACTCTTTTGGGAGGTTCCTTTAAAAAAAAATGTATTGGTAAGTCTAACCTTATCAGACTTTGCCCTCACAGGCTCTCTGGTGCCTTGATGAGATTTGGAAGTTTGCTCTCTCTACCTCTTCACTGTGTGCTCATTTGTCTTGCATTCAAATTTTAAAATGAAATTAAGTATAATGAAGTTCTTCTTTGTCTAGGGTTTTTGCTTGTAGGAGTGGGGATTGAACCCAGGGTCTCATGCGTGACAGGCAAGTGCTCCACCACTAAGCTACATCCCCAGCCCTGCTACATATGGTCTTTTTCTAACTAATGGGGCAGCATAGAACACATAACACACACCATGGAGAATCCAGAAGGCTTTCATTCTAGAATGTTTTCTCGTTTGCATTTGGCTCTGCGCATGTGATGCTGTAAGAATTCACCATCCTTCACAAAGAGCTGTGAATTCCTAACGATCCAACACCCTTTCTCAATGCCCAGACCCCTCTATACTGCCCTTGATGATGGCAAGTCTTAAGAGCAGGAACCCAGACAGGAATGAATGTCCTTCAGCCTCATGAACACATTTGTCTGTCTGTCCCTGTCCTGCAAGAGCAGATCCTTCTAGAGTCCCAAAGTAGCTCCAGCAACAGCCTTGCCGTGTCCGGATCCCTCTGTTTGCTTCTCCTCTGATTCTCGGCTTCTTCCCCTGTTGTTGGCTCACTTCTCCCCGCCACCCCACACCAGTACCCACTCCTTTCCTCTCTGCCATTGGCTTCCTCTTGCTTCACTCACGGCTTCTGCATACTCTGTCCTGTGTTTCTGCTCTGCTCTGACAGTGAATGAGACTGTGCATCAAAGGCCCTCCTAGGTAAGATCTGGGAGTTCTGTTGGTCTTGGTCCAATTCAAACCATCCCTATGGGGCGGGTCCAAGGGGTATGACTCTGTATCCTGCTAGTGGCTACCTCTGTGATAGTCACACCAGGAGCACACACAGAACTCTATAATCTGTGTGTCTGTGTATGATTTGGTGGATAATAAGGAAATGATACTAAATACATTTGCCTACTTGATGTGAGAAAGCTTCAGATGACTTGGAGTCCACAGGAGGAAAAATAACAGGAACAAAATGTTGTTGGTGTTGAAAGAAAGAATGGAGGAACTATTCAGTTGGTGAAATAATACAGTTCAGGAAATCACGGTGGACTGGCTGGAGACTGGGTCCAAGCTATGAACCAGCCTGGGGCCCCAAAGAGGACTGGAACCCCGATGGTGTGAGACCTAAGTTCTGCTGGGAAGAGGCCTCTGTTTTGTGACTCGACTGTGTTCAGGTTTTTGGCAACTCTCTAAAAATTCTTCTTCTCTTCTAAAACCAGGAAGGACTTACTGACATCTTCTCAGCTCCAGGATAAGTTGTAAACTTTGCTCCTCGAATGCATTCCCATGCGGAACCAGAGGAAGCTTACTCTTACAGTGTGCATCTTCCATAAGCATTTGTTAAGAGCACAAAACACGTTGCTATCAAAATGCTCTTAAAGATTTTATTTTATTTTTTCCCCAAATCCCAGCTGCTCAGGAGGCTGAAGAAGGAGGATCATGAGTTCAGAGCCAGCCTCCTCTGCAAAAGTGAGAAGCTAAGCAACTCAGTGAGATCCTGTCTCTACATAAAATGCAAAATAGGGCTGAGAATGTGGCTCAGTGGTTGAGTGGCCCTGAGTTTAATCCCTGGTACCAAAACAAACAAACAAAAAACAAAAAGCAAAATAAAACTAGGTTTACCACGCACTCTGTGGAGATTATCATGGAGTAGTTTATTGATACTTCCGTAGGCTGAGATGTTACTTTTGGACAGCATTCTGGATTTCTTACAGTCCCTGTCTTCCCATATTCCTTACATAGATGTGGACTTGAACAAGTCTATTGAGTGGAGTGTTCATAGTTCTGGAAGGTTCTTTTCTCTGAAGAGGCACTTCTGAAGTGATCTGGCATTTTCAGTTCCCTCTGAGACATTAATATTAGAACTCTCAATCACATCCGGAAGACAGCTTTCTTTCCCCACTCTCCTTTATCCTTTATTAAACCTTGTGATTTTAATCCTAGATCATTGTAAAATTTAAATTAGGAGGCAAACCCAACACAAGAAGCAAATATTTATTGTGTGTCTTTACTAGAGATATATAGCCTGGGTGTACTATAGCTACTCAGTAATTTTTAATTTTTAAAAGACCCATTTTTTTTTCCATTCAAGTTGAAAACATTACAGCGACTATCTAGCTGGCATCATTGACATCAGGCTACCTAATTCGTCCTTTTTCCATATATTTTATGTTTGAATATTTTCATACATTTGTTTTTGGTTAAAATAGTCACCTCTGAACACTTCTGCCATCACGTTGCTTCTCTATTCGGGTATCTTCAGAGCTCTCCTCTTACCCACTGCTCACCTGCACCCTCTCCTGCATAGCTCTCCTGGCCTGTCAGGTGTCTGTCCCTGTCCTCCATATTGGTCAGGCCATCCTGCCCAGGTGCCTGGAACACAGAGGAGGCCCTGCCCTCTTTGGGACTCTGTGCTGCTTCTCTTGTAAAGCTTATTTCCCTCTCCCTACAACTGTCCAAATCCTACTCTTGTTCTTTGAGGTTCAGACCCAGTCTTTCCTGTTCACAGGAAGGCTCCCAAGTGCCTTATTGATAAATAAGATCATCCCTGACCTCAAGCAGCCTACAGCTGAGTGCAGGAGGCAGATAAGTCAGCAGATAATGATGCTGGGCTGCCCAGTCTTTTTCACTTAATAAAACACAGAGAAAATAATTATGTTCACCTTGGCATCTGGGGTCTGCTTGTACCTGGAGGCTTCAACAGCTCCAGGTCCCACTCAGCTACTCCAAAAGATGAAAGGCTCTTAAGTGTGTTCTTCATCCAACCACGATGAGCATAGCATACTAGCTTGGAAACTCAGGGTGATGTGCGAAATTTACCGGTAGGTACAGGGTCACTGGGGAGTGGGTACTTCTCCCAGGTTTGGGGCAAGGGAGGGCTTCCTGGACAGGTGGGCAACAAGCTTAGTCTTGAAGGATGTTAGCGGGTCAAAGAGGGCAGTGGAGTGGGGGTGGAGAGGGAGAGTCCCAGAGGCAATTGCATGTGCCCTGTATGGAGAGGACAGCATGGCTCAGCTTGAGGGGTGGTTAGAAGGTAGCCCTAGTGGTGAGATGAGGAGGGTCTTGGTTCCTCCAACTGGACTTTGAACTCTTGAGGGTCAAGATCACATTTTTACTACATTTTCACATTTTAGTTCTGTGTCTTCAGAACTGTTGAGTCCCTAGATGGAGGCTCAATATGGTGTCATTGTTTGGTAGAAAAGTCTCTACCAGTGATACTGTTGTGACAGTAGCCATGAGAGAGAATAGTCTCTTTTTGAAGCAATGCCAGTGTGAGAGATGTTTTCTAGAGTTTGTATGAGTCTCACTTAAGCTGAAAGACCTGAGCCTTATGCTTATCTCGCCCCTTGGATTTCTGGGACAAACTTTTGGTTTAGCTTTAAAGAATGCCCAACTGTGCTTTTTTATTCTGATGTTGGTTGGTATTTACCCCACATTTTCAGTCTCATGCGCTGCCTTTCTGTACTCCAACCTGCCACACTGGGGCTAGCTAGCTACAATTCCTGGGTTCCATCACCAGATGGCTTTCTGTTTGCTTCTGTAAGGGGGAGGCTCCGGCGGGGGATCAGAGGGTAGAGGAAGGAGAGTGACTTCCTGCTTTTGCCTCCCCCTAACAAGTGTGGCAGTTGATGCAGGTGGTTGGCAACAGATGCAGATGGTTGCCAGAGCAGTGGGGGAGGGCAAGCCCTACTTCCTGCTGTCCAGGTTTTTCAGGCTTCCAGAACCAACATCAAGAGTCTATCCTCAGAGGTGAGCTCAGGGTCACCAGCACAGAAGCTTCTGATCCTTGGGAATCCATCCTGCTTCCTCTTTGTTCTTCAGGTCTCTCTCTCTCTCTCTCTCTCGCTCTCTCTCTCTCTCTCTCTTGTCCCCCCCCCCNATTAAAATCACAAGGTTTAATAAAGGATAAAGGAGAGTGGGGAAAGAAAGCTGTCTTCCGGATGTGATTGAGAGTTCTAATATTAATGTCTCAGAGGGAACTGAAAATGCCAGATCACTTCAGAAGTGCCTCTTCAGAGAAAAGAACCTTCCAGAACTATGAACACTCCACTCAATAGACTTGTTCAAGTCCACATCTATGTAAGGAATATGGGAAGACAGGGACTGTAAGAAATCCAGAATGCTGTCCAAAAGTAACATCTCAGCCTACGGAAGTATCAATAAACTACTCCATGATAATCTCCACAGAGTGCGTGGTAAACCTAGTTTTATTTTGCTTTTTGTTTTTTGTTTGTTTGTTTTGGTACCAGGGATTAAACTCAGGGCCACTCAACCACTGAGCCACATTCTCAGCCCTATTTTGCATTTTATGTAGAGACAGGATCTCACTGAGTTGCTTAGCTTCTCACTTTTGCAGAGGAGGCTGGCTCTGAACTCATGATCCTCCTTCTTCAGCCTCCTGAGCAGCTGGGATTTGGGGAAAAAATAAAATAAAATCTTTAAGAGCATTTTGATAGCAACGTGTTTTGTGCTCTTAACAAATGCTTATGGAAGATGCACACTGTAAGAGTAAGCTTCCTCTGGTTCCGCATGGGAATGCATTCGAGGAGCAAAGTTTACAACTTATCCTGGAGCTGAGAAGATGTCAGTAAGTCCTTCCTGGTTTTAGAAGAGAAGAAGAATTTTTAGAGAGTTGCCAAAAACCTGAACACAGTCGAGTCACAAAACAGAGGCCTCTTCCCAGCAGAACTTATGTCTCACACCATCGGGGTTCCAGTCCTCCCAAAACCTTTGCACCCAACCCCCTGTGTGATAGTCACTCTGTCCAAAATACCTAAAATTGTCTTCCTGCTCCTGCTCCCTCTTCTTCCCCCTTCCTTGTTTTCTGCCTCCTCCTCTCCTCTTCTTTCCATCTTCTCTCTTTTTCTCCCTCCCTCCTCTTCAGCTTCCTCCTTCTCTCCTCCTCCTCTTCCTGACTGAAATCCAATACACTTACCTGTAGGGTTAAGTATGTTCAGTTGCCCTAAAAGAATGTAAAAAAAAAATCTGAGATTTTCCAAATACCTAGAACCACAGCATTGACGGTCATGGTCCTGGGTATATTAGATGAGTCAAGGTTTTTAATCCTGTTTGAAATGTATTGATAGAGTAGCAGGGTTGGACTCCTTAGGTTGGTTTTATGCATGGATGGATTTCAGATGCATAGCTGTTGATTCAACACCTTTTACAAGTACCAAATTCACAAAGGAAAAACCAACAAAAACAGAATCCAAAGCTCGTAATTCTCTGGCACACTGTTCTCTCCATTATGCCTTCTGAGTATACATCAAATATAATAAAAACAAGTGAATCAGCTTTAATGGTGTAGCTGTCACAGCTTCTTAGTCTGTCTTGGCGGGGACTTTTTCTGTCCCAGCATTGCTGATTGTCCTAACAATGCTTGGGAGAGAGGCTGTTCCCAGCAAGATGGATTCTCTTTTGTTTTAGGGTTTTCTTGAAAAACTTCAGCAATGCCTTGTACGCATTATGCAAACTTCGCTGGCCAAGGCATTTAAATACAATAAGATCTTATGATTCCATCACTGGGGGGCACACAATCTGGCTTTTGTCTGAATAATCCAGTAGGTACATTTATCCCAGTGATATAAATGTGATTTAGGAAAGGCATCTTTCATGAGCCAAGGTGAGAGGAAGGAGAATAAAAATTAAGAATAATTTAGCTCTCTGCTGTTCTTCATCTGTATGGACCTTAATTTCCGTGTAGAGTTGAATTCTAAATGTGGTGGTTGGTTCCATTTGCATTCCCTTTCATTGATTTCTGGGACCGCATGTGCCCTGTCTGATGACAGGAGTGAAATTGTTACTACATCTGAAACATTTTGCATCTAACAAAGGGTCCACAGACTCTTATGGCCCATCCGGGTCCCGGGTCCACTATAGTTTCTGGATGAAAGTCATTGAATGCACTGTCTACCAATTAAAATAAGTTGTCTTCTACCACCTCTACATGCATCATTTAAAAAGCCAGGGAGAACCTCCTGAAGTGATGCCTCTTGTAGATTGTATACTTCAAAAAGGTCCCACTAGAGCCTGTAGTGGAAGACTCCAGAATCACATTTATAAATGCTCATAAATGATGCAAGTCTGATTGTTAATGCATGGATGAGGGGCAGAGTAGGAAAGAACTAGAGATCCTGAGCGTGATTTCTTAGAAGCTGATTGATATAGACATGGCCCCACCAGCAACCACTTACCATCGAAGAGATAAATGGCAAAGATTCATTTCCTGTGTGGTATCTGCTTTTAGCTCAAATGTCACTTCCAGGAAGGCTTCCCTGCCCAGAGGATCTGATTAATGACCCCATCCTATCTGCTGTCCCAACATGGTGTACTGTGGTTTAATTACTTACCAATGTCTTCCACTAGTCCGTGAACACTCCATGGTGAGGCACCAGCTGCCTCTGTAATCACAGGCCTCAGAAAAAGTGGATGGAATAATGAAAATGTTGGAAAGGAGAGCTATCACGTGGCAGCTTTGTTGGGGACAGACTATAGAATGGTGAGATTATAGGCAGAACTTCTTGACAATAATTCCACTGAAAGTGTGAAATAAATGTCAGGAGAAAGCAAACCCAGAAACTGCAGAGGTGGAGAAGAAACAAACAAACAAAAAAAGGTGATAGAAGGGAAATCATCATGGAAAAGATAAAACAAGGAGGAAGAAATCTATAGGACTCCATGGGGTTTGGATCGACAGTCTTTGAGTGTTAATTAAACAGATGTAGTTGGAAAAATTCAATATTGTGTACTCTGCAAAAGTAAGATGAATCACCAATTCACACCCACACCTGGGAAGCGTGTATTCCTGAGTATTCTGATTGGTTAGGACACTAGTTGAATTCTACTCTTCCCTGAGCAACAGGGTGAATAGTCTGACACAAGTTTAACCATATGGTCCTTCTGCTGCCTGTTGAAGTAATGACAAAGTATCAAATAGATCCCCAAAGCAAGGCAGTTGTTTTGTTTTTGTTTGCTTTTTGTCCTGGCTGGGAGCTTTGCCACTAACCAGAGCTTAGGAGGAATTTCTGCTCTCTTTCTGAATAAGTCAGCCAGGCTGTAACTGAAGCTTATCTGTCCTCTTTCCTTTCCTTTCTCCTCTTGACATATGTCTCTGACATATGGTTTCAAATCTTCACAAAGAGAGAAAAAAGATGGAGAAGAGGGAGAGAAATACATCTTTTTACTATTCATCCACACAACAAGATTTTGCCCGTTGCCAAAGAAGGAAGAAAGGCAATGGAGTATTATACAGGCTCTGGAATCAAACAGACCTGGATTTGAATTCTGACTTGGCCATTTACTACTTGCCTAAATTACTATTTGCATCTTCCAAATTACTTAATTTCTCAGGGCCTCAAGTTTCTTCCTCTATAAGGATTATGATAGTTACTTGTGCTGTTTGGTCTTTTGGTCAATCCTGGGGAAGTAGCTTGGGAACTTTCTCTCAAAAGGCAATGCTTGGGGCTGGGGCTGGGGCTCAGTGGCAGAGAGCTTGCCTCACACACATGAGGCAGTAGGTTCGATCACCTCATAAAATAAATAAAGATATTGTGTCCAAAAAAAAAAAAAGAGTTTTAAAAAAAGGCAATGCTCTCTTCATCTGCAAGGAGTAGTTTGCTTGTCTGTCATGAAGAGGATGTTCAGAAAACAGCATTTCAAAGATTGAAAAATAATAGACAACATTATTCAGAAGTTTTTATTCCCCAACAAAATTCCTTTACTTTAGTCTCAAGATAACAGTAATTAATAATCAGTTAGGACATGCGTGAGTTTCTTGGCTCTCATGCTCAGGTTTCTCTCCATGACAGTTAAACTATTTTAGAAGTCCGAGGAGACACATGACACCCACTTCCCCTGGTCTCTCACTGATTTAGGGGGAGCACTGCATAGCAAGGCCTAGGATAGTCTACTCCTAGATGTTTTAAGCATGATATATCCAACAATGTGTCAGGTGTATCCTGGAATGATTTGTCTTTATTGTTTACATCCGACATGAAATCTGACACCAACTTGCTACGTGGCAATGTGTGTGCCATAGAAAATAAGAAACCAGGCTCTACTTCCCTAAGTAGAGAGCAAAGTTGTCATTGGGTATTATGACTGTTATGCACAAGTCATGTCCACAGTGCTGGAGAGTGGACAAAACCTGTCTGCTCCTCCTCAGTCAGTGGGGAACCATGGGAAGAGGGGTGTCATGTGTTGCCTTGCACTTTTAAAACAGTTTAACAGTCATGGAGAGAAACCTAAACATGGGAGAATCAAGAATCCTGAACATGTCAAAGCTGATTATTAATTACTGTTGAGACAAAAATAAAAGAATTATGTTGGAAAATATAGACTCATTCTGATTGATGTTTTCTCTTAGTTTTCAATTTTTGAATTACTGTTTTCTGAAAAGAATCTATTACCTTGGGAGATTGGCACGGACAAGCCTGTCTCCTTGATCTTTTGCCCCTCTACTCCCTGCAAATTATCTTGCAGGGTTGTTGTAAGCTTTATTGTAGCACCAAAGACAACACATCCTTTGTGTTTGAACCGAGATCTATCGCTTACCGGCCTGTGACCTTGGGTAAACTTTTTAAACTTCTCTGTGCTCCAGTTTCCTCATGGGAAAAATGGGAGCTAAAATATGAAAGGATGCAATTAAAGATGTAACATGGTGCTTGGCATATAGTAAGTATCCAAAAGATGGTGTGCCCACGGGTAGTTACTATTAAGTCACGATGCTCACAGACACTACAAAAAAGGAGGGTCAGCCCACCCAGGTTTTTATGGATGATTTCCTATTTGGTTCTAAAATTAACTTCAAACTTCATGAAACGGTGATAGATTAGGGCTCAGGAGAAAGGGGCAAAACTGCGTGGCCTAACGGGAAAACTAGGGGCATGAGCATAGGAATGATATGCATTTAAATCCTAGTCCTGTTTCCTCGTCCTAGGGGTTTAAGTCAATCTTTCCAGTCCCGTCTTCCTCATCGGTAAGTTGGGGACAACGATGTCCCCCGCTGGGGCTGTCAGTGAGATGCCCGGAACCCCAGGGCCTGGAAGCTGTCCCTGGATTAGGGCCGGGACTTGTCCCTGGGAATGCGGACCAGGGATGCGACGGGCGCTGGGGGAAG
>NW_026000020.1:5401431-5423426 GCF_001458135.2 Marmota marmota marmota
GGACTGCTCCCGCTGAGGGGACCGGGCGTGCCGCCGCGGTGGCGAATTTGCCGTGAAGTGAGGACCTGGTGGTCCGGGGTGAGAGAGCACTTCCCCCCAGTACCCCAGGCCTCGGCTCCCCGTCCGGACGGGGCCGAGCGGGACCCCGACGCTGGGGCCAGGTGACATCTGGAAGGCGAGCTCTGGTGGCTGGCCCCAGTGCCGCTCGCAGGACCCTGCTTCCCGGAGCCCTCGCGGTGCTCGCCTTCCGCACCGAGAGCCGCGGGCAGGGACCCTGTGCGTCCCCGAGGCTGCTGTGCCTTTTGCTGTCGGATGAGATCTTGATAAAAGGACGGCACAGCCCTTCTTTGGAAGAGAGAAGTCTAAATTTAGAATCAGATAATAGGTGTGGTTGATTTCTTTTGCTGAATGTTTAAAAAAAAATAGGGTGATTAACAGGTTAGTGTGAGATAGGTTTCTTTAACCCGCAAGAGTAAATGTGAAAACGCACTGGACGACGAAATTATGTAAGCTGTATTAAAGAAAAAGATCGGTCCCTTTATAAAGGGAAAACAACACGATTTTAACATAATTGTGGTGGTAAAGTTATCAAAGCTTACGTCATGGTTTTCATTGATTGTGGATATCCGGATTGTGCCTTCTGTTCTTCAGCCACCTCTGTGGGATGCTGATTAAGGAATATGCCAAACGTTCAGCAAAGTGTTCTCCCAGCCATGGAGCATGCTAAATATTTCAGTGAACACTTTAAAAGGTTTTGAATCCAGCAGTACAAGACTAACAACGTAAGATTGTTAAGTCTGTTAACCAAACAGATTTTTCATCATGAGGTCAGGAGTTGAAAGTTCCATTCATCTTTGGGAGGCTAGAGAAATGACAAGTAATTTTAGCCACTACCTTTGTGTGTGTGTGTGTGTGTGTGTGTGTGTGTGTGTGTGTGTGTGTGTGTGTGATTTAAAGATTCAAATGTGTTAAGTGAGAGAGTATTCAAGTGTTAGATTAAAATGTTTGCAGATGTGGACACTGATAAAAATGTGGGTCACCTGTGTCTGACAAGCCAGCCTGATACTGCCTGTGGTGATTTAAGAGCTTATAGCTCATTAGTTTTGCTCTCATCTGGAGATTTCATTCACTTGTGCTGCGCAGTTAAACTTCATTAGTTTAGAAATCCTAATTAAAAATGTATGACTACATTCTTGCTGAGTGAAAGTCTCTCATATTTTTCTTGTGAAATTTCAGGTCTTATTAGTAAAATTCATTATAAGTATCTTCTTCAAACCTGAGTTTGCTAATTTCTTGAATCCAGTATTTAATTTTCCTTATGTTTTTCATGTATTATGGATAGCATAGTTATAGTCGATTTTAATTTTAGAGTTTGCCTTCACACATTTGTACTGAATTTTATGCAGATTTTTTCCCTACTTAATAAAACGGTATTTTAAAATATCCTTATTCGATGATTCTGTTTCTCTGCTTCTCCACTAGTGAGTGTTTACTCTAATGACCTGTATATTTTTTAGATCTCTTACTAGAACAAAATCCTTTCTAAAGTAAAATATGGCTAAGTGCATAGCAACAGAAAGTTGCAAGCATTTTTGTGTAATGTCATACCAGGATGAGAATTCCAAGTTATATAATTCACTCCATTATCACCTCTATTTTTATAATCAGAACTCATTGTTGGGTGCTTATTGATTTCAGACAATTAGATGCTCTATGCAATTTTAAATTATAGGATTTTTTTTTTTTTGCCACAAAGATTTTGATTCTTAGCTGTTCAGTATTAAGTTATCTTGACTATAGAAAGGTCAACACATTTAGTTTAGCAGTGATAACTTTATGTGATAATGTCTTTGTGCTCAGGTAGTAAGAGGAACCAATGGAGTGGGGTTTAGTATTTTTAGAATGATGTATGGAAATAAGAGCTGCTGTCCAAAGCCGGGAAACAGGCATGCTTTGTTGGGAGTTCTGGGGTGGGGAACTAGCCAAAAGCTGCAGGAAGTGAGAAATTTATTAAAAGTTGTATGTTTAGACTTTGAATATTACTGTGAATTTTGCAACTTTTACCACAATGAATCCATATTTGTTCTAGTATATAAAACATTTTTGAGATTCACACTTACAGTTGGGTAAAATTAACATTTTGGGAAGATCGTCCAGTTTAACCTGAGACTTACAGTATCCCTGGCTCTTCTCTTTATACTGCTGTGCTACAGGTGGCTGAATTTGAGGGGCAAAGTGTTTGAACTTTGGGATCATACAAATCTAGCTTTTCTCTTTATGTTGATTTCTTTGTGTGTAAAATAGTGTTAATGATGCCCATCTTGTAGGATTTTGTAAAGGTTTAGACCACATAATTGACCCAGCACATAGGAGACATTCAGTGAGTTGTGGTTCTTTTTGTCATTATTAAGTGTACCTGTGACCTTTCTTTACTAGTGGAGATTTCTAGTGGTATTCAGTGATGAGAAGTAGCTGAGGTGGTAGTTCCTGAATTGCCTACCATGATCTTCCACTAAGAGAATTGCCCCTTGGGTTTGTTAGGCATTTTGGGGGTGCATTAACTCACTCCACTAGAGTATCATTTAGTATATTGCCAAGAGCATCTTTGTGGTCCCCTTGAGGCAACCAGGAGTCGATGCACATCTCAGATTGCCTGACACACCCCTGGGGAATGGGACCGTTTATATGTACAGAAGACTGAAGGAGTGGCTGTTTGCTTCTATATTTTAATATAGTTAACATTTATTGGGAGCCTATTATGTGCTGGGAACTATGCTTAAGTACTTGTAAGGACCTCATTTCTTTTCATTTTCTCAGCAGTTTTGTTAGATTGGTGGTGATCTCCCAAATTTCCTGAGTTAAAACAATGTGAAGTGATAGGCCCTGGCTGATAGGGTAGGGGCTTGATTGCTGTGTTTTCTAAATGCTAAGTATTGTGAATTTACCACCTAGGAATTGGATTAGTCACTGGGAAGACTGAGGTTATTTTTCGATGATGATGAACAGTAATAATAACTGTAGGCTTTTTACTATTTATGACAATATGTGAAAGACAAGTGCTTTTCTCATTTTATAGGTGAACCTTGGAGAAAGTAATGTCAGACCTGGATCTAGGACCCAGGTCTTTTGACTCTTCTATATTGTTTGTCAGTTTTCACAAATATACGTGTGTGTGTGTGTGTGTGTGTGTGTGTGTGTGTTTCTAAATATTTCTTGTTACTGTGCCATAGGAAAACTGGGGAGAGTCAAGATTGTTACTCAGGAGCCATTGTATGATCACTAGAGTCTCCTAAGCCCTGTAACTTCTTCATGTAAATAAGTAACCGGAAGTTTCTTTTCACAGACATAACCAAACCAGTGAAGAAGGAATATCATTTGAAACTTTTTCCTTGGAGGGGAAAGACCATAATTCTGGTATATGAAATGTGTAGTTGGGAGGTAGGACAGCTTAGCCCTTCCAAAAATCCATTCAGAGTGGGGTAATCAGTGAAGAAACCTGTGCTCTGCATTATTGAACAAGTTTTCTTTCTCTTCCCCCACTGATAGGGAGAAAACAGCCCAAGACAGGAGCACATGAAGACCGCGAAGAAAATTCTGAGTAGCAATTGTGAATGGTATTCTTGCTAGACACCTTCTGCCTGAGCATCTGAAATGAACCTCTTGCATTGATTGTTTTGATTGGCCTGGAGCCAGGAGTACTGGATTCAGTTGACTTCAGGCTAAAAAGAAAACAGTCTTGGTTGTCATCACAAACATACGAACCAGTGTGATGGTGAAATGAGATGAGGCTCCGAAATGGAACTGTAGCCACTGCTTTAGCATTTATCACGTCGTTCCTCACTTTATCTTGGTATACTACATGGCAAAATGGGAAAGGTAGGGAAAATGTCTGCAGATATGTGTGTGAAATGTGGGGGCTTTTTGCTTTGTAAACGGTGCGCTGATGCTCAAGTTAAATATCCTAGCAACCTGCATTTGCTTGTTCTCTGATGGCAGTTTCTTTTGACACAGAAATGCAATGTATTCTTGGACAGAGGAGACAGAATTTCTAATTCCAAAGGGATTTGTTTTGTTTTCAATGTCTTATAATTGCACTTGGAGAAACAGATACTGATCAGTGGTTTACATTACACATGACAGCCAAGTTGAATAACAAAGACTTTTGTTTGGGTATTTTGTTTTATTTTTTAGCTAATCATCATAAATGTATAATAAGCTTTCTTGTACTGGCTGTTGTGTAGAACACTTAAAAGGACACAATCAGTGCCTTTGTGAAATTTACATGCCAATTATGCTAATGATTTGGTGCTGTGTAGTTAATGATTTAAACCACAGGCCTGGACGGATTGCTGCTTAGGCAAAAGCGTTTAAGAAGCGGGTGAGGAGACATGCTGATTGGAATATTAAAAGTTTTTTATTTAGACTGTTGAACTGTGTTTTAAAGGAAAGTTGTCTGTTCACTGCTAGGAATTGTTATATTCAGGAATAATGAATTTCTACCTTTTCTTTTTTGAAGAGAGAATATTTGGAGTAAATTCCTTTCATTGGCTCCTTTCCTCATATTAATCTAAGGCTGTTGATGGCAAGAAAGATGGAGGTGTTGGGATTTATTTTATTAGTCAAGTTATAATATCATCATCACCTGGGCTATTTGAAGATGCTATTACTGACATCGTTGTATTGTCTCATGAAGAAATTGAAAAGATTGTTTCTTGACTCAGTTTTTTTTTGGTGTATGTTTGTTTCTGTACATAGATCTCTGTGTGTGCATATATACTTCTGTGGATCTATGTATAAGCAAGTATAGTATTGTTTTCCCAGTGTTTGTCTTTCTCTTATTTGGGGGGATGGACTCTTAGGGGGAAAACAAGAGAAATATTGCTGAAGGAAAGCTCTTTGTGTACAAATACAGACTTTTTAGATTTTAGTTTTTAATTGTACCAAATGAGAAGTATTAATCAGGAAGAATCTTGATTAATCAGATTATTAATCCTTGACATAAACAAAAGAAGTGACTGGCTGTTAAGGGTCTACCTCTGAATAAGAGAATTGACTGTAACAGTAGTAGGTGGGTTTTTTCTTATCAGGAAACTTATCAGTTCAGAGATAGTAATAGAGAAGCTCAACCCTTCTCCCTGTGTCTCATGTAAGACCTCTAAAGTTTTGGAATCTCCAGGCCATTTGTCTTGTTTCTTAGGTAAAGGCATTGGAAGCATTATTATTAGTTTCTTATTAAGCTGTCTGTAGCATCAAAATTAATTCAAAGAATGTAAAGGATCTGTCTCTGTAGTATTAGAGACACAGTCTGTTTTCTTTGATCATGGCTCTTTGAACAGCTCTGCATCATCTGTGCCTACTCTTCTGCTGTTTTTCTGCTCAGTGTTTTGTCCGGACTTTGAGGGATCAGCACAGGCCTCCTGTTATGGTTGGGTGAAATCCCCTGTGTTAATTTGCTGTCATTTATGTAACCACTCTTCACTGTTGAGCCCTTGGATTCTTTCTAGATAGTTCAGGCAGTCAGACAGCTTGGATTTTCCAGGGCAGGCCTGCTTTTAGACTAAGAGTTGTTATTTTTTATCATGGGCCTTTTACCTGTACCTCGCCTGTGCCTAGCACTGTATTATATGCTGTGAACATGAAAAGAAAAAAGAAATGACATGTCTTTGAACAGGGACTGGCCCAAAAGAGGCATGAAAACAAGTGTACCATCAGACAGAATTAGATAGAGGCAGTCACAGTGCCTGTCCTGTTCTAAACATTTGTATCTCATTTAATCCTCATAACAACCCTGTAAATATTTTCATGTCTTTTTTGTAGTTGGGAAAACCAAGGCAGAGTGGTTGAGGTACTTAACCAGAGTCATACATTAAGTGGTGGAGAAGTTTGAATTCAGGTAGATGATTTCAGAGCTTAGGCTCTGAGGTATTGGTCTACCACCTAGAAGAGCACAGAGGCTACTAATTCTTCAGGTGTCTCACAGAGGAGGTAGAGTGTAAATGATGAATGTGAAGGGCATGCCAGGCAGAGGAGGGGGCAGTGGACATACCAGATGCAGGCAGCTGCAGGTACATATATATTAGTAAATATATTTAGTAAATATTTGTGCATACAACTACAGGTTCTGAAGGGGGGGGTAGACCAGTTATGCTTTGGAGTCATGAGACACTATACCTGGCAC
The DNA here is from genome assembly GCF_001458135.2 of Marmota marmota marmota. NCBI lineage: Eukaryota > Metazoa > Chordata > Mammalia > Rodentia > Sciuridae > Marmota > Marmota marmota. The sequence continues at coordinate 5,407,610 of NW_026000020.1, forward strand.
ATGGGATTCCTAGGCTGTCTTGAATTCAGTTGGTAATCACAGTACAGTTACTGTCCATTTTAATTTGCCACTTGGAAGAATAAGAACTGACCCATGAGATTGGCAGAGGTTGATGAGGATGTCAGGAATCCTGCTAAGGAAGCTGGGCAGGGTAGCAGTTTTACCAGGTTACATAGGATTTCTACTTAAAAATAAGGCAGAATTCTAATTTTGTGGGATGGCTAGTTTGGGAGGGTTATAGGTAGGCGTTGTGAGGGTAGGACAAGAATAATTACATGTCTCACTTGCTGGTGGTGGTAGGGATCCTAATGTACCTAATGTGCTTTGGTTGACCACAATCGAGAAACCAGGCAAAACCAATTAAGTAGTCATAGATCCCTGGACCAGGACTGGTATTATATCTGGTATATCTGACCAGTGCTTGGTGGTTAATGCACGTTTAGTAAATATTTGGTAAATGATTCATTCAGCAAAAATGTATTTAAGAAAAATCTCAACAGCTTTATTAAGACATAATTTACATATATACATTACACTCATTTAAAGTGCAAAGTTCAGTGTTTTTTGGTATGCTAACAGATGTCTACATCCATGACCACAGTCAATTTTAGAGCATTTTCATCACCTCAAAAAAGAAATCCTGTCCCCTGTATCTGTCACTGCCCTGGTTCTCATTATCTTGTCTGCCTACCCTAGGCAACCACTAATCCTCCCATCTCTGTAGATTTCCCTCTTCTGGACTTTGGTATAAATGAAATTGTATAGTGTGACTGGCTTCTTTCATGCGGCATAATGTTTTCAAGATTCACCCATCTTATGGCATGTATCAGCATCTCATTTCTTATGGATGAGCAGTGTTACCTTATATGGATACACACGGGTCTGTATGCCCAAATGTGTCTGTATATATACTATCTATATAGCTTTTTATCACTAAGACCCAATAACACAAGAAAATAAACTTGGACGAGGGAAAGATTTACTTTGGCTCATAGTTTCAGAGGTTCAGTCTATGGTCTCTTGGGCCTGTGGAGGTGTTACTATACATTATGGCAGGGGAGTGTGTGGCAGAGGTGGACTGTTAACATTATGGTGGCCAGGAAGCAAAGGTTGTTGGGGTGGGGGAGTGTCCCAAAAGTTCATTTAAGGGCTATGGTCTAATTGCCTTCATTAGACCCTACCTACTAAAGATTCTACCAAAGATTCTACCACCTCCCAGTTTGCTTTTTCTCCATCTTTATCTCTTTAGACCTTCAATATGTTGGATGATTTCCATCCATATTGGTGAGAGAGATCATCTTTTCTCAGCTTACCAATTCAAATATTAATCTCTTCTAGAAACACCCTCATAGACATATCCAGAAATGTCTTGCCAGCTATCTGGGCATCCCTTAGCCCAGTCAAGTTGACACATAAAATTGACCATCACATGGTCCTTTAGTGAATTTTTTTTTTTTAACTTCTTTTATTGTATTTTGCAACTATAGAATTTCTATTTGGTTCTTTATTAAAATTTGTCTCTTTATTGGTATTCTGTATTCAATCCAATGTTGCCATGCCTTCCTTAACTTCTTTTTTAATTTTTTAGTTGTAGTTGGACACAATACCTTTATTCCATTCGTTTATTTTTATGTGGTGCTGAGGATCGAACCCAGGGCCCCGTGCATGCTAGGCGAGCGCTCTACCGCTGAGCCACAATCCCAGCCCTTCCTTAACTTCTTTAAGCTTTCCTTGAGTTCTGGAACATACTCTGAAGTCTGCCATCTAGTTGTACTCATAGGTGGTTTCTGTTGCCTCCTTTTATCTGATGAATGAGTTATACTTTGCTGTTTCTTTGCACATCCTGTTTTATTGGCTAATGAATATTTTAGAAAAATACATTTTAGCAACTCTGGATACTGGAATTCTTCTACCCTTGGGCCTTGTTATTTGCTGACTTGTTTAGTGACTGTTGCATTATTTCATAGAAGTCTGCACCCTCCAGGGGGCATTCACAATGCTGTACAACCACTACCTTTGTCTAGTTCCTGCATGTTTTAGGCAATTGATTACTTTATGATGCTATAATGTGCTCCAGGTTTGTGTGGTAATTTCTCTACTCCAGCCTGGATGCAATCATTTCTCCAAGCAGCCTCTCTTCCCTTTGTCCCATCCTACTGTGCTATCACCACCTCCAGTCCCTCTCCGTGGACAACAAGGAAATGTATGTATGTATACACAAGTCTATCTCTGTCCCTGTCCATCTGTATATTTTTTTTTAAAAAAGCCTAAGCACGTGTTCTTAGCAGTTGCTCAGTTTTTAAGGTAATACTATACTGTTTGCACTAGCCTCGTCTTTTCCCTCTCACGCCAGTCTCTTGACATCACAAAACACCATCTTCCTATCCTGATATCATTACTAATGCCCAATACATACATAAAGTGGTTTCAGAATTGCTAACCATAACCCAAGTGAAAAGTAAATTTACTGTTTTTGTACATAGTTATTTTTATATTTTGTCTTGTAAAACATAGTCGACTGCTGTTTTCTAAAGTTACTTGGCCTACTTTTTATCTTAGTCACTTCCTCTTCTCTGGCTTATGTTATTCATTTATAATGCATGCACTTAGGCCAATTTATTACTCTTTGTATTATTTTGGGTTTCCCTAATACCTTGTTTTATTGAATTTATTTACATTTTGAATATGTAAAACATCATCTTCACTGAGTCAGAACTTGGGAGGGGGAGCATACTGAGAGGTATTCCATTTCCATTCTTCCCTCTACCAAGTTTCTGTCTTTCCCTTTCAATATTACAGTGTACTGGTTTATCCTTCCTGGATTTCTTATTGCACAGATTGAGCAGATACCTTTGCATTTCCTCATGTTGTCTTCCTTCTCATTTGAACAGTGGCATGTGGTAGGTGCTTTTATCCATTGCAGTTTTCGCTTAGTATTATGTCCTAGAAATCACTCCATATTCATTCATCAATACCTTTTTTTTAACAGTTGCATAATACTCCATGGTGTAGATGCATTGTAATTTATTCAACCACTCATCTGTTCAGGGCCACTTTGGTTTTTATTCATATTCCTTACATGTGCTTTAGTGCTTATTTATTTATTTTTAATGCTTATTCTAGGCATTGTGCTAGGCCTTGAATAATGGAAATCTAGTTTACGTTTTTTTTTTTTTTTTAATCTTTTAATGGTCACCTTAATTTCCATGGGAAATCAAGAATTTAATTTTGGAAGAAAACTGTAGTTGCCCTTTATGTTGTAAACATGAAAGTCTGGGGATAGAGTTGATTTGATTAACATTTAGATTTAAATTTATTCAGGAAAAGTAGAGTCATATCTTTTTTGCTAAAGTACATTTTGCTTGCCTGTGAAAGTTAATTTTCAGTTTTTGAAACCAAAGGATAAAAGTTAGGTCAATTTTTAAAAAGCTCTATTCTTTACTTTCCTAACAGGAAGCTAGAAAGTGGCAGCAAATTATAGTCAGTGTTCATTACTTTTAAAGTTTATTTTTCTAGATTAAAAATAGTAAATGGGGGGGCGAGGGTGTGGCTCAGTGGTAGAGTGCTTGCCTAACTAGGTGTGTGAGGCACTGGGTTTGGTCTTCAGCACCACGTAAAAACTAGTAAATAAAATAAAAGTATTGTGTCCTTCTACAACCAAAAAAGATTTAAAAAGGTAGTACATGGTCACATGCCAGGTTTTTTTTTCCCCCTCTGCAGTTGTGATGGTACCTTAGAACTTTCTAGCCCAGAGGGTGGGAAGTAGGCATGCAAATCCATTTTCTTTTCAACACATGTAGACATTTAGTGTCTTCAGGACAGTTTCAGTAAATGTTTTAGTTGCATTAAAGAAAAGTGCACAAACCGAAGTGTGCATCTCCTTGTAACAAGCTGCAGTGAGCATCCCAGCACTGCCGGAGTGCACGTTGGTACACAGTTCTTTGGACATTTTCCCTAGAAGTCTCTGGGGCAGCAACTTCTTTTTTTAGAAAAGGGTTTTCCTCATGGAGCTTCTATGCAGAAACCAAATATTAGGCTTTATTTCTTTATTGCAGCTTGTAGTTAGCCTTCCTGCCTGCCTTCTCTCCAACATTCATAAAATGCTGTGTGCCTTGCCCTGAGTGGGGGGAAGGCCAAGAAGACGAAGACAGAAAACCCACCCTGTGAAGGAGGCCACTGTACAAGAGCAGGATAGGTGACATGAATATTCAGTGCTATTGATGTCATTCCAGAGGGCTGTGATGTCTCTTAGGTTCTGATGAGAGGTTCTGTAAAGGTTTCTCATGAGAAGTGACATTTGAGTTGTTCTAAAGGCTATTAGGAATTAGAGGGAGAAAGGAATCTCTTGCTTAGGAGTTCTCCTGGGAATACCTTGTAATAATAGAGAAGGTAGATGTTGGGTTGAACCAAAGTTTATGAAGGTGACAGCAGATTGAAAAGTGGAAGAGTTTTGCCTGGTGAACTGGAGGTGTGTGACCTGATGGACCACAGAGTTTTGGCCTGGTGGTCCAGAGGCCAAAGTTCACAAAAACAGTGGGGGAGACCAGGCGAGTTAGCAGGGAACAGGGACTGGAAGCTTCTAATTCAGAGAGGATAGGAACTGGAAACTTCTCTCAGTTCTAGGAACTGTTTATTATTTGGTTGTAATAAAGGCAATGAGACCTTAAGGGCTCTGGATGAGTTTGTGGTGGAGAGTGTCTCATCATCTTATTTTTTTTTTAAATATATTTTTAGTTGTAGTTGGACACAGTATCTCTGTTTTACTTTTTAATTTTTATGTGGTGCTGAGGATCGAACCTAGGGCTTCGCACATGTTAGGTGAGCGCTTTACGGCTGAGCTACAACCCCAGCCCCTCCTCATTTTATTTATCTTAAATTTTTACTTCCTGTAAAAATTCTGTCTTTAGACTGGGTACATTATTTTTTTTTTTTTGGTTGATAACAATACACCACTTACACATGTACATGCACATGTCTTTTCTCTTTTATAGTTTAATTAAAGGTAAAATGTATTCTTTTGAACTTCAATCCTTTAGTCAGTAGACAAAACAAGTACAAATACTGCAGAACTTGTTACCATATTTGTATTTTAACTTTTTCGAAACCGTCAGTACCATGAACTTCATTCCTCATTTCTGATTTTTTCTATGATTATGGTAATTATTACTTTTATACATTTTTGGGAATTTTGAAAATCATAACAAGCTGGAAAAAAGGGCAGGTGGTCTTCTGAGAACTATTCCAGTCAGGATCAGGATGGTTGGGAGGACTGAGTGGGGCGGGGGACCTGGTTGCTTCTCATCTGAGTCTCTTGTCTGGCTGGGTTCTGTATAGTTTGGTTCTTAAATGTCCCTCAGGGCCCATGTGGTAAAAGCTTAGTCCCCAGCTGGCATTGTTGGGAAGTGGTAGAACTTTAAAGTGGTGAGATGGACCAGGAGGTCTTTGGGTCATCAGGGGTGAGCTGCAGAGGGAACTGTGGGACCCTGACCCTTCTTTCTTGCCTGCATGAGGTGGGCAGATTTGCTCCACCACCTGCTCCTGCCATAATATGGCAGCCATTCATGGATCAAAACCTAAAATTGCACCAAAGTAAACCCTTCTTCTGTGTAAGTTGATTATTTCTGGTACTTGTAATGGACATCTGGCTAGCACAGGTCTTTGTTCACAATTGAACATGTGTGTTACAAGGCCTTAGAATTCTTGTTAGACAGATTTGTTGCTTCTATGTGGTGTTTTTCCTTCAGGAATTAGGATTCCTTACTGTCCTCTCGGCCTTCCTTTGCCATGGTAGAGTGTTGCAAGCTCAAGCATTCCTTGTTAGAGTCTTCTGACTCGGACTTCACCTAGAATTTTCTTGGTCTGAGATAAGGGAGCTGGTCTGGAAGCTTGATCATTTTAGGACAGATAATTGAATGTTGTTGTTTTTTTTTTTTTTTAACTTATATTTTCCCCCTGTTTTTGTTAGGCTTCTTACTTCATCCCAAACCGAGGGATGCTCAAAATTTCCCTTTCCCTCCCATTTTTTGGTATATGCAGACTGATACAAGTTTCTCTGTGTTTTTAAGCACATATGCTTATTAGAGGACAGAAATACTCAAGTATATTGACGTATTCTTATTCAAATTAACAACAAAGCCCCATAGTCTTTGCCTTTTATTTGTATTTCAAGGTTTTTTGATATTTAAATGTTTTGGCACCATTTACAAAATAAATTTGTCCTAGTAAACAAAGTTGTTTTCTTTTTGTATCCACACTGTCACCCTGCAGCTGTGAGGGTCCTCTTAGCCTGCCTTCTTGGTGTGTTTAACATTCACTCACACTATCCAAAGCATCTGTGCTTTCTTGTACTGTTTCTGTGCTTCAGACCCATCCTTCTATTTTCCTACCAGGAAATGTGGGATTAGTCACCCCTAAGAGTCCTAGTTTCTGCCTGTAAGAATTATATTAGAGACCCAAGCTGGGCGCTCTTGAGACTTAGATGGAAACAGTGTTGCTGTAGAAAATGTCATTGGTTGGCTGTTAGCTGAACCATCATGTTGCGATGGGGATGAGGTTTCATTGATCTCTAGGACTTAGCTCTGTGTGATGGAGCCCAGCTCATTCAAGGAGTTAATTCCAGTAGGACTGGAACTCTGGAGGCAAGCTAGCAGCTGGAACTTGTTACTGAGAGGAGAAAGCTGTGTGGGATTGGAAAGGCGTCTGCCAGCTGGTTCATCTCACATGGCAGCAAACAGCCAGCCAGCCGGTACTCACCTTGTTCATCCTGGCAAGCTTCTGTGTGGAGAGCCGCTATCTCCAAGCACCCCTCATCTTTTCTTCCCCTGACATTTTGTGTGAGTTATGCAGAAAGAAAGTAAATGTTCCTGAACTGGGGCAGTCCTAGACTGGACACCCCGTGTGTGCCGTTGGTCGGCCCTTCTGTGTGTGCTTTCAGTGAGTCAGCCAAGTTAAGCTTAAGAACATGACCTTCAGGGTTTGTGGCATAAAGAGTCCCCCTTATAGTTGGCATTTATCTCCCAAATCTTTTTTTTTTTTTTTTAAATATTTATTTCTTAGTTTTCGGCGGACACAACATCTTTGTATGTGGTGCTGAGGATCGAACCTGGGCCGCACGCATGCCAGGCGAGCGGGCTACCGCTTGAGCCACATCCCCAGCCCCCCAAATCTTTTATCTGTTTCATTTCCCTCCCTTTTACTTTTAGTAAAGTTGTGCTTGTTTGCAAACAATTTTGCCCAGAAACGTAGGACCCGCGAGACTCGCCTGATCACCTGATGCTGCCGCAGCTTTTTCAGGGAAATGAACCTGCAGTTTCAAAACTGAAGCTAAGCATCCTGCTGGGTGGGAATGATGGGGGATATCATTTGATGACCACCTTTCTGTCCTGGTCACCTTCAGTCCTCTCAGCAGCTCTGGGGTGTAGGCATTAGTCTACCAGTTGCCGTGAAGATGGTCAGGCAGTTGGCCTACCGCTGAAGCACTCGACCTGTTGCTTGGAGAGTGCAGGAAATCTGGTCTGAACCAGGCGCTGTTTACTCCATGGCTCATTCTCCCGCATCAGCTCACAGAGGCTGGCATGAACTCCAGTACAGCAGAGCCAGGCTACCAAATGTGTCTCTTTAGAGAAGCTTCTGGAAACCTTCCATTGTCTGCCACCTAATGGGATTTCTTTCTATGTTTTGGTCAAAACTACTTTATTAGTTCATATTTAGTCATAGCACGCTCCCCCCCCCCCGCCAGTTTTTATAAAGAAAAAGTAATCAATTTATGTTGCTGTTTATTAAAGGCTACTCAAGTCGTGAGAAATATCAGTGTTCCTTTTAAATTGAAGAGTTTATATTGTTAGTTGCTGGTATTTTTGGAAAAGTTGTGTTAACTTGAGTGATGAAGGGGGATTTTTGTTTCATTACTAAACACAACCATTAAACTGTGTTTAGCAAAATATGTGCCAAAGTTTAGGAAGGATGTAATCTTTTTTCCCTTCCAGTGATACACAGAAAACTGGGTTTTAGGGTTTTTTTTTGGTGGGGGGACTACCCAGGATTGAACCAGGAGTGCTTGTCCACTGAGCCACATCCTTAGGCCTTTTTATATTTTAATTTTAAGACAGGGCCTTGCTAAGTTGCTGCAGCTGGCTTTGAACTTGCAGTCCTCCTGCCTCAGCCTCCCAAGCCACTGGGATTACAGGTGTGTGCCTATTATTTCGGTGCATAAACAATAAACCTGAATCTTGTGGCTTTTGAATAAAATAAAGCACATTGACTGCATCAAATTTAGAAAACCTCACTAGCCTTACATTTATTTTTATCTTGGGCTTGAAAAGGAGCCTGTTGTCAGCCGCACACTCTGCAGTAACCTCAGCACTGAGTGACTCTCAGGGGAGGGAGCTGTGGACTTGATTGATGTTTGGGTCTGTTACAGAGTTGATGAAAATAAATGTGACAGCACAGCACCGTTAGAAGTAGTTAGAGGAGTGTCTGTTCAGCTCCTTAGTTCATTTATTGACAGTTGTTTGTTTTTTTGTTAAGTTTTTTGAGTTCTTTATCTACCCTGGAGATTTGTTCTCTATCTGATGTGTGTGTGGCAAAAATTTGCTCCCCAAATGTAGGCTTTCTCTTCACCTCATTGATTGCTTCTTTTGCTGAGAAAAAGCTTTTTAGTTGAGTTCATCCCATTTATTAATTCTTAATTTTATTTCTTGCACTTTAGGAGTCTTGTTAAGGAAGTTGGGGCCTAATCTGATATGATGAAGATTTGGGTCTACTCTTTTCTCTGTTAGGCACAGAGTCTCTGGTCTAATTCCTATGTCCTTGACCCAGCTTTGAGTTGAGTTTTGTCCATGGTGAGAGATAGGGTTTAGTTTCATTTTGCTGCATATGGATATCTAGTTCTCCCAGCACTATTTGTTGAAGAGGCTATCTTTTCTCCAAAGTTTTTGGTGCCTTTGTCTAGTATGAGATAACTCCATTTATGTGGGCCTGTCTCCGTGTCTTCTATTCTGGACCATTGGTCTACATGTCTATTTTGGTGCCAATGCCATGCCATTTTTGTTTCTATAGTTTTGTATTTTAGTTTAAGGTCTGGTATTTTGATGCCTCCTGCTTCACTCTTCTTGCTAAGAATTGCTTTGGCTATTCTGGGTCTCTTATTTTTCCAAATGAATTTCATGATTGCTTTTTCTATTTCTATAAGGAATAACGATGGAATTTTAATTGGAATCACATTGAACTTTGGGTAGTATGGCTATTTTGCCAGTATTAATTTTGCCTACCCAAGAGCATGGAAGGTCTTTCCATCTTCTAAGGTCTTATTCAATTTCTTTCTCTAGTGTTCTGGAGTTTACATTTTGTTGATTCCCAAGTATTTTATTTTTTATTTTTGAGGTGAATGGGGTAGATTTCTGGAGCTAAACAGACACTTCTCAGAAGAAGATATACATTTGATCAACAAATATATGAAAAAATACTCAACATCTAGTAAATAGAGAAATGCAAATCAAAACTACTCTGATTTCATCTCATACCAGTCAGAATGGTACTCATCAAAAATGCAACAAAGCCGGGCATGGTGGTGCACACTTGTAGTCCTAGCAGCTCAGGACGAGAGGATCACAAGTTCATAGCCAGCCTCAGCAAAAGCAAGGTGCTAAGCAACTCATTGAGACCCTAACCCTAAATAAAATACAAAATAGGGCTGGGGATGTGGCTTAGTGGTTGAGTGCCCTTGAGTTCAATCCCAGTTTAAAAAAAATACAGACAACAATAAGTGTTGTTGAGGATGTGGGGGAAAAGGCACACTCATAATTGCTGGTGGGACTGCAAATTAGTGCAGACAATCTGGAAAGCAGTATGGAGATTTCTTAGAAAACTTGGAATGGAACCATGATTTGACCCAGCTATCCCACTCTTCAGTCTATAGCCAAAGGACTTAAAATCAGCGTACTATAGTAATGCAGTCACATCAATGTTTATAGCAGCTCAATTCACAATAGCTAAACTGTGGAAGTAACCTAGATGCCCTTCAATAGATGAATGGATAAAGAAGCTGTGGTATATATACAAAATGGAATATTACTCAGCATTAAAAGAGAATAAAATTATGGCATTTGCAGTTAAATGGCTGGAGTTGGAGAATATCATGCTAAGAGAAGTAAGTCAATCCCCAAAAACCAAAGGCTGAATGTTCTCTCTGATAAGTGGATCCTGATCCATAATGAGGAAAGGGGCCATGAGAAAAATGGAGGAACTTTGATTGGGCAAAGGGGAGGGAGGGGTTAGGAGGGCCATGGGGACAGGAAAGATGGTGGAACGAGATGGACATCATTACCCTAGGTACATGTACTAGGTGCAACTAGGTACTGCGCATACGGTGCAATGCTACATCATGTATAACCAGAGAAATGAAAAGTTGTGCTGCAATTGTGTACAGTGAATCAGAATGCATTCTGCTGTCTCATATACCTAATTAAAATAAATAAAATTAATGTACAAAAAAAAGTAGAGTGCTTGCCTTGCATGCATTGGGCACTGAGTTTGATCTCAGCACCACATAAATAAATAAAAAATAAAGGTATTGTGTCCATCTACAACTAAAAAATTAAAAATAAAAATAGAGAATGCAGGTGTGCAGTGTGGAACTTCTGTTACTTTGAAACCATTTTCTGAGAGTCGCACTGAGGATCAGGTGTGTCATGAAAGGTGGGGTATTTGGCCTTCTGGCAGTCAACTCACACTTTGAACTACATCCTGGAGAAGATCCAGGAGACTCCAGAGGTTGCACATGACCAGCCTTGTTCTGAAATAGTAGGATTTGGTTGCTTGTCCAAGGGTAAGGCAGGGCTGGTGTAGATGGTGTTCACTGGGATGAAATGTGTTGGGACCTTGTTTCTTTTGTAGCTTACTCTTTCATTTTAGAAAAGCCACTGTGGCTCTCTTGAGGCATTTTAAAAATTAAAATTAAAATTTTGTTGTTGATGGAACCCAGCCTTTGTGCATGTTAGGCAAGTGCTCTACTATTGAGCCATATCCATGGCTCTAAATTTTTTTTTTCTCTTATTTTACTGTTGATAACCATGGAGAAATTATAAAAACCAGGAAAAGTTCTGTAAAGCAAATATAGGAAAACAGGGCTCTTTTTTTTTTTTTTTTTTTTTTTCCCTTCTCGATGAAAGAAGGTAGATCCTGCAAATTACAGAGCTTGACATTTGGGACAGATATTCACTGGGAACTTCGTGAGCATGAATGTTTATAAAAAGAAGCAGTGATTATAAGCCGAGTCAAAACAGTGAGATTCTTAAGGGCAGAGACTATGTCCCCATCACACCTCACTTAAGAAAATTTAAGATTATTCAGAAGGTATAGTAAGTAACATAGAAATACCTGTGGTTCCATTACCCAGGTTTTTTCATATTTACTTCTAGAATTTCTCTTCATTTTTAATGAGCAAAGCACAGCAGATCTATTTAACATCCATCACCCAGTGTCCCTTTTTCTTTCCTTCCCTGGTGGAGGCGACCACATCATACCTGTGTAGGATCCCACTCCATTTTATGTGTTGCTTTATGGATATGACTGTCTAGAAATTATATGTGAATGTGTGTATATATGATTTTGTGTGTGTTAAACATTTTACACAAATAGTTTTATACTATAGGTGTGCTATGCCCCAACCCCTGCTGGAATGGAATCCAGGGCCTCATACATCCTAGGCAAGTGCATTCCATTTGAGCCACACCTCAGCCCCCTCCTTTTCAATCCCCCTCACATTGTGGTTTTGGGGAGAGATGTACCCCAGAAGTTCCCATTCTGCTATTTTCGCCAACACCGTTCAATAACCACTTTTTACATCATTTTTTCTCTAGTTGTAGAAGGAGTCTGGTTCAGATCCCACTAGACTGGGTATTGGGTAAAATTTTCATCCTTGTTTATTCAGAAGCTTGTCTTTTGTGGTTTACGTCATGGCAGAAAGGAGTGGACAAGGCTTTTTGTCTCTGTGTAAGTGGTAGATAACATTTAGAACCCTATCAGTATTTCTGTATTATTTTTTCTCATTCTAGTCAATGTCCCCGTCATCTTCATCATTTTTAAGCTTAGTTCTTTGCATCTCATAATAGGAATTTTATTGTTAATTTTCATTACATTCAGGCTAGTCTATGGTTAACGGATCTTTTTTTTTTCCTCTATAGTTATACTGATCATATAATTTTTTCCCCCCGATTTAGGGCACTTGAGAGCAAAGAGCATACTATTAAAAATTAATGCTGCAGCAGCAGTTGTAAATTGGAACTGTCCTAACCAAAGGTGTACATCGTCATTCTGATGACTCGGTGAGCCACAGTGGTAGGGAGTGATTGGCCAAGTGTAGAGGGGACAGGAAACCTGGACTTTGCTGTGGAATTGGTTCAGTCATGCTGGGAAGTGGAGTGTGCCACGTTCTAGAACCATGATTCAGAGTCCATGTGAACCTCTGTACCTGAGGGAATGCAGGATCCAGTCAGCAGTCACATGACATGGCTCTTGTTGCAATTAATGCTTTCAGCTGGGAGGGGACGATGTTTCCTGAGGTGGTGGTGAGCACTTTGCAGAGGAAGTTATCTTTTAGTGTGCTGATAAGATGTGGCAGCTTAATAAACCCTATTCTCAAGAGAAATGAGCCTCGCCCCTTCTGACCCGATTGGACCTAAGAGTCCAGGAGACTTGGTTGTTCCTCTCTGAAAACTAGGATGAAAGATAAAGTAGAAATGGGAGCTCCTCTTGTCCTCTTGTGACTTGCCTTAGGGGAGCTTCCTTCCTATTTGTCAATTGTTTCTTTGGTATGGTCCCTAGAAGCTGATATGCTAAAATGGAGAGGAGTAATTGAACAATGACTATTGGTCAGAGAATTTCAACTATTGCAATAATGGTTTAGGTCTGGAGGGAAATTTACTAATCCCAGTTATGGGATATTAGTGGTTTATTGGCCCTGTGCTCTTTGATTTGTGAGGAGCTTTTCTTCATGTTCCTTTTTCTCTTGAGCTCAGGTAATTTGTCCACTTACTAATATTTGTTGAGGTGCTGTTACACTGGAGTTGTGGTGGTAAATGTGATAAAGGACATCCTTGCTGTCTTAGAGCTGTTTACAGTGGTCCTGGAGGGGTAGGGGTAGCTTACACGGTGATAGTCGAGCAAGTAGATAGACATCTTTCAGGTTGAAATGGATAGCGACAATGAAGCTGCTTGATGAAGAGGGGGACAGGGACTGTGAAGATGCAGGTGCCATCAGACAGGGTCTTTGAGGAGAACTGAGGCCTCGCTGATGAGAAGCCAGAGAAGCAGAGTGAGGAGGGGACCCAGCAGCTGAGGAGCAGGTATCCAAGCCCTGAGGCAGGAATGAGCATGGCATGTTGAAAGAACATGAAGGAAAGTGTGGACAACCCTGGTGTGAGATGCGCAGGAAGTTTATTGGGGAAGCTGGAACCGGGGCTACGGGTCGGAGCACTTTGGCTTTAGAGCACTGGATTCCATGGTGGAAAGTCTTGGAAGTTGTGTACCAGGAACGAGCTCTGATCCAATTTACTTTTTCAGAGTGATCTCTGCTGCTAAGGAGGCAAAGTAGAAATAGGAAGTTCCTCGGGAGGGTTTTTTTCCATTGGGTTAGCCAGGTTGATGTGGGCTAGGCCTCATGGACAGATCCCACCAGAGTCTTGGGGGTAGACCTGACTGCATGTTCTGTTGGATCGGAGAGGAGGTAGCGGGATCAAGGATGGTTCTTAGGTTTTGTCTGAGATGATGGCTGGTGGCACCATTTAAGACTGGGAAAGCTTGGAGAAGAACAGGTTTTAGAGGTGGCCATCTAGAGTTCCAAGATGAATCGAGATGTGAATTTTGGTATAAGTGGCATGTAGATGGAATCCAAAGCCTGGGGGTGGAGGCTTTGGCAGATCAAGTGGAGGGGAGGTAGTGAGGTAGGAAGAACGTTAGGAAACCCATGCTGAAGAAGTGATAGAGGCAAGTGTTCTTTTTGGTATTTCCATGTTTCTAAATTATATTCATAAAGTGCTGCTGCGTTATTGTTTTCAATTTGAGACAGCATGAGTGAACTTCCTATCGCAGATAAGAATGTGCTTTTTGTTCTCTTCATATTTCTTGTTGATGTTATTGTGAATGAATGAAGTTATCTTTCTTTTGAGCCCAGTATGGTGCTCTCACCTTTCCCTTATTTCCAGTGTTTTATATTCTTGGTGTTAATGGCTGTCTCTTCCTTCCTTTGAATGGTTATGGGTCTTCCCCCTCCCCCCCAGTGGATTCTTCAGATATGTCACCTATCAGTTCTTTCCAATGCCCTAGTGTACCAGATAACATCAGGTTTGTTTTCTTGCCAATGTTTCCTCCTGAAGTTCTGTCCTTGGGCCTGCACTGGAGGTGTTCTTGGCCTCTGGGACCACCCTTCACACTTCCGTGTGTGTGTGTGTGTGTGTGTGTGTGTGAGAGAGAGAGAGAGAGAGAGAGAGAGAGAATGAATAAATAAATAAATTCTTTTACACTCTTAAATTCACACTTGGTTGATGGTTGGGTAAAGAATTTTAGGCTGAATGTGTTTCCTCTGAAATTTTCAGACGTGCCTTCCCTGTGTTCTGGCAGCTCTTGTCTTCTAATGGCTATCGAGATGAGTCCTGTATTCTTTGTATATGACCTCTTCCTGCGCTTGATGAACTTTTGTTCCGTTTTGCAGTGCTGGCAATTGAACCCAGGCTTTCTGCGTTCTAGGCAAGTGCTCTACCACTGAGCTACATCCCCAGCTTTAGAAACTGTAAAAAAATTAATTTATATCCTTTTCTTTTGTCTTTTTTGTATTGACTAGAAACTCTAGTACATAATGTTGAATAGAAGTGACAAGAGTGGACATCCTTGCCTTGTTTCCATTAAATTCGATGTGAATTTTAGATTTGTTTTAAAAATATAGATACCCTTTATCATGTTGAGGAATTTGCCAGCATGGAACTAGGAAGTTCCTAGTTTGTCACGAATAAGTGTTGGATTACGTCAAATGCCTTTAGTGCATCTTTTTAAAGTTTCATGTGGGTTTTATCTAGTTAGGCAAAAAGCCTGTGTTTATCTCTGTGGAAAGATTTTCATAAAGGATTAACTTTTGGTTTTATCATTAACAAAAATCCATAGATTAAGTGGGGGAAAACTAATGCCATGAAATATCTGTGTATTTAAGTCTTTCTTCCAGCAGAGTTTTGATGTTTTCTGTACTTATTTGTTAGACTTATACCTTTTTTGTGCTAGTGTTAAGTGATACTCTGTTTTTAGCTTGAGATGCCAATTGTTCTTTGTTGGTATAATAGAAAGTTGTTGAGAGCCACAGCCGAAGGGGCCCCAGCAAACTTCCAGCTGCCGGCTGATGATTGGCTCACAGCGGCCCCAGCAACATCTAGCTGATTGGCTCCTCTGCGGTGATGCTCATTGGGCTGTTTCCCTGCCCTTTCAGACCACGGAGCTGCTCATTGGGGGACTTTTTTGGCTCCGCCCATGTGACCCAGCCAATCGGCCTCAAGAGCAGGAGGATTGGGGGAGGTGGAGAGAAGCTTGTGTGGGGAGAGAGAGGCTTGTGGAAAGCCGGTGGTGGCAGTTGAGGCTCTGAGGGTTTTTCCTGAGAGGCTGTTTTGTTTGGCGTGTGTGGTTCTAAAAATAAAGTTAGTTTCTTTTGACAAGTGGTTCCTGATTGTGCCCAGCCAGACTGCGGCATTTGGTGGGCCGCACGGGGAGCGACTGAGGGTAAGTGAAACTGCTCGCCCCTGAGGGCAGGGCAAGAGGATGGGTAGCCATTTTAAGATTC
>NW_026000020.1:5426352-5607113 GCF_001458135.2 Marmota marmota marmota
TTTTTTTTTTTTTTTTTTTTTTTTTTTTTGCGTTAACCAGAACTTCCAGTACGGTATTAAATAGGAGAGGAGATTGGCTTGCCTTGTTCTGATCTTAGTGGAAAAGCGTCTAATTTCTTATCAACAAGAGTAATAACTGGGGCTGGGATTGTGGCTCAGTGGTAGAGCACTCACCTAGCACGGGGGGGACCCGGGTTCAATCCTCAGCACCACATAAAAATAAAGGCATTGTGTTGTGTCCATCTACACCTAAAAAAAAAAAAAAGAAAAAAAATTTAAAAAAGAGTAATAACTGTCATTTGTAGATATTCTTTATCAAGTTAAGGAGCTGCCTCTATTCCTATATTATGGCAAGCCATTACTTTCTTCATATTTTATTTGTACTGTTTTTCTCTCTTCTCTGGATACACTTGACATCATACACTGTGAGGGGTTCTGTTCAGTTTTCTTTGTTCTTTCATTCCTTTCTGTTCTTTGGATTGGATACTTTGTATTAATCTAACTTCCAGGTCATTGACTCTCCCGCTCTTCTGACATCTGAAATCTGCAGTTGAGCATCTCTGCCAGAATTTCCATTTTGTTTTACATTTGCTGTCTCTTTATTTTCCTTGTTCTTTGAGTCAGTTTGATCACACTCTTCTTGTTTCCATGTTCTTTAAACATGGTTTTATTTGGTTCTTCTAACATATTTATAGTAGCTGTTTTGAAGTCGTCTTTTGCTAACTATGGCATCTGGGAACACGAAGAGACTGTTTCTATTGATTGCTGCTTATCTCCCCCGAGTAGAGATCACAGTTCTTTTTTCTCAGTCTACCTTGTAAAGTTTTGTTGACTACTCTGTATTTTAGGTAATACGTTGCTGTGGCACTGGGTTTCTTCTTTGTGCCCCTGAAGAATGTGGTGGTGGTGGTTTTGTTAGCTCATTATTTAGAACTGGAATGAGCTAAATCACCAAAGTCTGTCTCATCTACAGTGTTCGATTTATCTCTGCCCTTTGGTTTTGATTTGTTTTTGTTGTGAAGCTTGGTTTCCTAGAGGGGCTGCCCTGGTGCCTGCACAGCAAGTTCAAGGTCAGCCTGGACAACTTTGTGAGACCTTGTGTCAAAAAGGAGGCCAGGTGGAGGTTGGAGAGAAACCCTAGAAGCCTGGAAGGCTCTGTTCTCTGCAGATGGAGATGTGTGCTGGGCCACAGCCCCACTCCGGACTGTTTCACATCTGCCCCACCTTGAATTTCCTTTGGCTTCCTCTGTTCTCTGT
This sequence comes from Marmota marmota marmota, assembly GCF_001458135.2. Taxonomy (NCBI): domain Eukaryota; kingdom Metazoa; phylum Chordata; class Mammalia; order Rodentia; family Sciuridae; genus Marmota; species Marmota marmota. The sequence continues at coordinate 5,427,610 of NW_026000020.1, forward strand.
GCGGGATTTATGTGGCCAGGTCTGGGTGGGTCTGCTGTGAATGCATGTATCCTGCTGTCCACCTGGTATTTCAAGAGCTCTGTGAGCTCCTGACAACTGTTTTACTTCCTGGAAATGCCTGCTAAGTGTCTGGCTGGTGTGCCAGCCCCTTGCTGGCCTCAAATAGAGCAGTAGCCCCAAATAGAACACTAGCCTCAGGCTAGCAGAGCGCTGGCCCTTCTTTGCACTTGCCTCTGAGATTGCCACTTGGACTGGCAACACCCCTAAGTCAGATGAGTCCCCTCTGGCAGCATAGTGAAGCTGCTGATTTTTCAAGTCCTGCCCCACCCTGCTGACCTTCTGAAGTGACCACAGATGGGGAGGGATGAGGGCAGTCCTGGCAAGACAGTCAGACTTTGTGCTGTTCTTACCAGAAGTTCAGTAGTTTTTATGAATAAATAATTTCAGTCTGTTGAATGCCCTTGGTTGATTTTCAGAGTACCAGAATGTTTGGTTTTGGACTTTCTTGTCAAGCTTTATAGTTGCCTTTTGGGGAGAGGTTTTGTGGGCCTCCTCTCTTATGCCAGAAGTTAGAAGTCCCCTGGGCAGTTTTCAAATGTCGTGTACCCCCCCCCCCCCCCGCAGTGATTCTGGTATTCAGCCAGTCAGTTACACCTAGAATTCCCCAAGCTGTAAATTGTGACATGGCAAAACTTTTGCCATGTGGACTTAAAAAAAACAAGTCACTACTGTCAGTGGTATTATTAAATAAGGGCCTAATTTTAAGACAATACCTAAAGAGGGGCTAGCAGATAGACCTCACCTTTGCCAAGTTGGCCAGAAATCTTTCTTGTTTATGTATTAAAGTTGACAGTTGAAGAGTCCTTGAACTTGGACTCATGTGCAGTTTAGTTGGCTAGCTTCCATTCCCTAAAACAGTCTCCTAATCTAATTTTTCCAGGTTGGAAAGCTTCTTAAGCATGTGCTTTGCTCAGAGGTTGTCTGGAATCTAGGCTTCATGTATTCTTAACTCTGAAAGGAAATTATTCATGGCTGACATATTAGAAGAGACTAAATTGAGAACATTGGGTTATTACAGAACATTAGCTAACTAATTTTTTTTGGTGCTACTTTAGAAAGACTGCCAATCAGATTTTGGAGATTGTCTGATGAAATATGTGGATAAAGGTGTATTGTACTCTTAACCAGTAGTGGGTAAGCATAGCATAAAAAAGAGACAGTTGATCAGTCTTTCCTAATAGATCTAAAGTGCATGGAAGTGTTAAAGTGCTAATGAACTGAAACTGAATCTCATAGCCAAATCAATGTGATTTTTTTTTTTTTTCAGTACTGGGGATTAAACCCAGAGCCTCAAACCTGGCTCATTTTGGGTATTTTGTTTTTCATTTTTCTGGACTAACAGTCCTCAAAGTATATCTTGCTGGATGTGGTGACACACACCTGTAAGCCCAGCTACTTGGGTGGCTGAGGCAGAAGGATCGAAAGTTCAAGGTCAGCCTGGACAACTTTGTGAGACCCTGTCTCAAAAAATAAAAAGGGCTAGGGATGTGGCCCCTGGGTTCAAGCCCCAGAACCAAAAAAAAAACAGAAGCACACAACCCGCTTCAAGCACACCCCAAAACATGACAAAGCACAAAACAAGGTAAAAGGACCTGTGGGGCTCTCTGGACTCTTCTAGGAGGTTTATAAAGTCAAGACTATTTTCATAATAATACTAAGATGTTATTTGGTTATTTGCCTTTTTCAATCTTATAAAAAATAGCAGAAGCAGATATGAGAATTCAACTCTTTCCTATTAAGCCACACATTAAAAAGAGTTGAGCAAGTGTTACTTTTTTCACTGATTTTTTTTTTTAGAAAATAGTTTTCACACCGTGCTACTTATGTAATTGATTTTAAAATGATTTTTTATTTAAATAAATATTTTGCAAGTCTGTTGATATTTCTAACATGATAAATGTTGATAAATATAATTCACATAAACAAAAGGACTTTGGGGTCCACTAATTTAGAAGGGTGTAAAGGGAATCTGAGTCCAAAAGTGTGAGAACTGTTATCTCCTTTAGAGAATAAGACACCAGGCTGTGCATATTGTATGCTACTTCTTGCTTACCTTGTCACAAATGTTTTTCCCATGTCCTGAGTTTTAGCAGTTCCATAATATTCCATTATATAATTATCATAATTAACTTACCTTTATAAATAATGCTGTGATTGGTTTCATGAACATTTTTGATGAATTTTTAATGACTCTCAAAATGTAAGGTGATTTGCCTCAGCTGACCCCTTGCTACCATTTGCTTGGCCTACTGCAAGGCAATATGAGAACATTCAGTGGGAAGCAAAGAAGAAATACTAAAATATGATTACTGCTATACAGAAAAGAGTTAGCATGCAGATCAGAGACTGCTTGTCATCAGAAATACCTGCCTGCAAGGTTGGCCATTGGCTGGTATCTGGGAACTTGGCTGTTTGCTAACACTGATGTGAAACTTGCTGTATGTGATCTGACCGGCTCCTTGTGCCTGTACTATTCCTGCAAGCTGTGTGGTTTATCTGAGCCACTGCTTGCTTTCTTGGAGTCTGGAATTTTGGTATGTGTTAAGTAAAGGTATTTAATATCTGGGTCCAGTTGACCTATTTTATTCTTACAAGTAATTTTACAAATAATAAATAGGATAAAGAGGTAGTGACAAACAACTTTACTATAAATTGTAATTTATAAGAACTTAAACATCACAAAGCCAAAATTTTATTGCACGTATTTCTAGTTTAGTCAAAACTGAAATGGACAGTGTCTTTTGACTAGAGCAAACTGCTTATTAACTGTCATGTGGGAACCTGGAACACATCCTATTTGTACATTCTAATTCCACATTTCAGCTGCTACATCTCTAATAGGTTCTGGTACATCTAATAGCTCACCATTACTTTTAGTTCTTCTGCACTTGTGTCTCCAAAACACAAAACATTAATTTTTTTTTTTTTTTTGGTACCAGGGATTGAACTCAGGGGCACTTGGCCCCTGAGCCACATCCCCAGCCCTATTTTGTATTTTATTTAGAGAAAGGGTCTCACTGAGTTGCTTAACGCCTTGCCATTGCTGAGGCTAACTTTGAACTCACAATCCTCCTGCCTCAGCCTCCTGAGCCGCTGGGATTACAGGCGTGAACCACCGTACCCAGCCAAAACATTAGTTTTGTTTAGGCTTACAGTTTGTCTGCCCCTGAGCCTACCCAGTAAATCTTGTTGTGGATGAAAGAATACCATTGCAAGTCCCTCTAGCCACACAAGATGTTCTGGGTCCTTATGATACACAGTGTGATGAGGCCCTTCTAGTTGATGGATGATGAAAATATCATATTTTCTTTTCCCCTTAAATATTATTATTAGTTCATTGATTCTTTTTTGTTTGGCTTCCCCACCACCTCGTTATTTGAAAAGAATTACAGAATTATAGGAAGCTGCAGGGTAGTACAGAAAGATCCTGCAACCTTCTCCCATTTCCCCCTGATGGCTACTTCTTGTGATAAGTTAGGTGCAATGTACAGCCTCAAAATCAGGAAACCAACATGGGTGTTACTGGTGTGGATGGTGCTACGCCATTTTTTTCACATGTGTAGATCTTTGTAACCAGCACCAGACAACCATTACTACACCACAGCCATTTCCCCTCTGCTCCTTTGTCACAGTCACACCCCACCTGCCACCCCTAACTCCAGGTAACCACTGATCTGTTGTTGTCCACAGCTATGATTTTGTCATATTGGAAATGTCTTATTGATGGAACCCTATAGTGTGTGAGAGATGGACATTTTTCACTCAGCATGGTGCCCTTGAGGTCCATCCACACTGTTGGAGTTTTCACTAATTTGTTCTTTTCTGTTGCTGAGTAGGATTCCATTGTATGTGTATCATCCTTTTAGATGGTGTCTATGGTGTATAATTGGATCATATATGTAAGTATTCTTTCCTTTAGACAGCATCTTGCTACATTGTATTGGCTGGCCTTGAACTCCTGGGATCCAGGGACTCTCCTGTCTCAGCTTCCTGAATAATTGGGACCATAGGTGTGCACCACCACACCCAGCTGTGGCATGTCTTTATATCAGCTCTAACTTTCTCTCTCTTAATTGTTGTAGACCATTTGTTTCTTGTGATTAGTGATATTGTAGATTTAATTAATCTACAATTTTTTTTTTTACCCATTGTGCTCTGTTTTTTCTTTTTCCTGACACTTTGAAAGTTATTTGAACATTTAAAAAATTCCATTTTGAGCTGTGGGGGTGGTGCATGCCTGAAATCCCAATGACTTGAGAGGCAGAGACTGGAGGATTGCAAGTTCAAGGACAGCCTGGGCAGCTTAGTGAGACCCTGTCTCTAAAAATGTATGAATGATTGACGAATGGACAAATGGATAAGTGGACTGGGGATGTAGCTCAATGGTAGAGTGCTCCTGGGTTTGATCCCAGTACCTCACGCATGCTCACACAGATTCCACTTAATTTATCTGTAGGGTTTTTGAGTATATCCTCTGTTGAGATATATTACTAGTGTGTGTGTGTATAATAGTCTACTGGGGTCAACATTTATTAAAGTGAAGTACAGAAGCCTGTCCTTTAAAAGCCTCCTCTTCTTCCCTTATTTTGTGATATAATTGTTTGAAGTATTTCTTCTACACTGAGAACCACACCAGACAATGGTATACTTTTTTGCTTCAACCATCAAATATAATTTGGAAAACTCTAGAGGAAAAGGACATTTCTGTGATCTTTTTTTTTTTCCTTCCTCTTTCAGTTCTTTCTTCCATTTTGATGTTCTGAGATTCTTCCTTTTGTCATTCCTTTTCTGTTTAAGGACTTTTTTAGTCATTTGTTTTGGATAGGTTTGCTGATGACAGGTTTCCTCCTTATGAGGACTTCTTGATTTTTCCTTTTGTTCCTTAAGGATAATTTTGCCATATATGGAATTTGAGGGTTTTTTTCTTTAATACTTGAAAAGTATTGTGTCACTTCCTTTGGTTTCCATGGTTTCTGATGAGAAATCTGCTGTCATTCAATTTATTTTTTTTTTCTGGGTAGGTAATGTGTCATTTCTGTTGGATTGCTTTCAAAATTTTCTCTTTGCACCTAGTTTTTTTTTTTGAAGTTCAATTATGGCATTTCTTGGCATGGGTTTGAGTTTTTCCTGTTTGGGGTTTGCTTGGCTTCTTGAACCTTTATGTGGGTTAATGTCTTTTGTCCATTTTGGGAAATATTGGCCATCATTTCTTCCAATATTTTCTCTACCCTGCCCTCTTTCTCCTTTCATTCTGGGATGCTGATGGTGGGAATGTTAGGTCTCAGACCATTTTATATTTCTAAAGATCCCTGAGGCCCTGTTACTTTCCTCCCTCAACCTATTTTCTATTCTCTAGATTAATTCCCATTGTCTTCCTTCAGGTTCATTAATTCTTTCCTCTGTCCTATCTGTTCTTGGGCCTGTCCATTAAGGGGTGTTTGTTTCAGTGTAGTTTCTGTTCTAAAATGTTCATTTGTTTCTTTGTGTCTTTTCTTTCTTTGCCTGGTGTTTCTAGTTTTTAGATACTTACCTGTTGAAGCATTTTTATGATAGCTGCTTTAAGATTCTTATAGAGGGTCTGGAGATCTAGTTCAGTGGCAGAGCGTTTGCCTAGCATGTGCAAGGCTGAGTTTGGTCCTTGGCCCTTAAAACAAAAAAAGATTCTTACTAGATGATTTCAACATCTGAGTTGTCCTGATGTTGGTATCTGTTTATATTTTTTTTTCTCATTTGAGTTGAGGTTTTCCTGTTTTTAGTCTTATAAGTGATTTTTAGTTTTATTCAAGGCATTTGGGGTCTTATAAAACTGAATATTATTTAGCTTATCTGTCTTAGCAGGTCTTTTCTGTCACCATTCTAGGTGGCTAATGTGGGGAGGCATGACCACTGCATTACTGCTAGGTGAGGATGGGATGGACATTTAGGATTCTCGCATGGCTTCCCTTGATACACAGCAGGGAGGGATCCCTGTCACTCCTGTGCAGGGCAAGAGGTCAATTCCTGCATGGTCCCTGCTGACATTGTGCTGGCTGGGACAGAGAGCGGTGCCCTGATACTGCTTCCCATGCAGGCTCCTCTGACACCTCATGGTGCCAGAGAGTAGTGAAAGCCCCAGCTCCTCACTCAGACTTTTCTGATACCTCCTAGGAAGTGTGTGTGTATGTGTGTGTGTGTTGGGGGCGCTGTTACCTGGCAAGGGTGGGGATCTAGGCTCCCTTCTTGGCCATTGCTAGTGGGGTGGAGATAGGTCCAGGGCTGCTGCTTCATGGTGTGTGGCTGGTATAGAGCAGTAGTCATCTAGAAGTTTTCTGTCTTGCTCGATTGCCCCTTCCTGAGTTCTTCAGCTGCAGAGATCAGGCTTTTCTGGTGCTTCTTCATGTGTGTCTGTTGGTTCCAGGCTGCTGGTGTCTCTAGCACCTTGTCTGGGATCTGTAAGGCAAAAAGAAACTCGGGGAAGTGAATGCTGTGTTTTTTTTCTCTGCGTCCCAAGAACTCAACTCTTTTCCCTTCTGCCTTCTGCCTTTGTCTTTTTATTTTGGTTTACTATGTAACATCTGGGTTTTTATTTTACTTAGCAAAAAGAATAGAGAGGTGTGGAAATAGAAGTCTGGATCTTGAACAAAATTCTTCTAGGATATTGTCTTCTGAGGACTCATTGTCTAAGATGTGCTTTTAAAAGTTAATTTCACCAACGTGACTAGAGACTACAGTGATAGTACCTGCCTTTCTGCATTCATCTTCTGATTTGTCCAAAAAACTTGTGAAATGTCTTCCTCTGTTACTTTCCTTCTCTTTGCCACCATGGGTATAAAAAGGGAAAATCCTAAAATCTCAGTTGTTTTCAGTGAAGATCACAAAAGACTACAAAGTTACAAAGTTCTTTTACAACATCTTTCTAGGTAAGTGTATCAATCTTGCATTTTATTTCATTAGCATGATTAGGAATAATCGGTTATGAAATAATTATTAGGACAGTGAAATTCCAAAAAATTTTAAAATAGAGGGAAAAAAGCATTATTGAGATCCCATAATATATCTATATTAGTTACCTGTTGGTGCATAATAAATTAGCACAACTCTAGTGACTTAAAAATGACATGTTGGGCTGGGGTTGTGGCTCAGCAGTAGAGCGCTCACCTTGCACGTGCGAGGCCCTGGGTTCAATCCTCAGCACCACATAAAAATAAACAAGTGAAATAAAGGTATTGTGTCCAACTACAATTAAAAAATATATTTTTTAAAAAATGACATGTACCTATGACCTCATAGTTTCCATGGGCTAGGAATCTAGGCATGGCTTGCCTAGGTCCTCTGCTGAAGAATTCATGTCCAAACTCATCCAGATTGTTGGTTGAATCCATCTTCTTGTCACAGTAGGACTGAGAACCCAGCTTTTTGTTGGCTCTTGGCTGGAAGGAGCTCTGAGCCCTCTGTCACATGGGCCTTCCAGTACAGCTGTTTGCTTCTTGAAGGTACTTTGGGTGAGAATCTCTATCTAGGGAGATGTCTGCTGGCAAGACAGAGTCCCATATAATGAAACCATCCCAGAGGTAGCATCCACCCCCTTTGCTACATTCTGTCAGAGGAGCTAGCTGTAGCTCCTGGGCACTGAGGGCGGGGTTCATGCTGGGCTGTGAGACTGAAGGGATGAGGATCACTGGGTCACCTTAGAATCTGTTTGTTGGAGTATCTTAGATTTATAAAACAGTCTCATGGACTCAAAGGTACTTGAAAGATAAACTGAGTTTTACTCTTTAAAAAGAAAAACATGTTCTCTTTATTCTTTGGAAGACCTCTAAGAAAGACTAAAACTCATGAACCTTAAAAATAGAAGATTTCAAAATAGAAGATTTCAAAATAGAACCTGAAGAGCTAAGTGTGGGTGCAGTAGAGACTGATGGCACACTGGGGTCACCAAGGAGTGGGAATAGGGAGCTGTCTTGATACCTGTGTCCTCACCTGGACACATTAACGTGGCCATGCTTGCCTCTTGCATGTGAAGAGCCAGCCGAGCCGGGGACCGGGCTGCAGCCCAGTGTTCTCACTCCCCTCTGTGGACCCGTGTTTACTTTTCTTTTTCAGTCTGGGGCATCTTCAGGCTCACAAGGTCCCTTTCCTAAGACAGCAGTATCCGTTGTATTCCCCTGTTGAAGTGGAGGCCATCGGCCTCAAAGCGCTAGTTGGTATTAGAGGTGGTGTCCAGGAGAATTGGGGTCTGGAGGGGGGCAGCCAAGTGGACTGTTTCAATCACCCAGTTGGAAAAGAGCATCCTCAGCCATTTGAAACAAAACAGGAGACAGGATATTATGGGAGCATGCAGGCGGGGAGTAGAAATAAAAAGAAAGAGGTGAGAGAAGCGAAGTTTGTGGTCAAAAAAGAAAAGTCCAGAAAAGAAACACGGGAGGAGGATTTGAAAATGATATTGCAGAAGGATATTGGAAGGGAAGCGTGGAAATGAAAGAACAGTAACACAAGGTGAGGAGAGGGAAGAACATGAACTGAGTCCTAGGTGTGTAACCGGATCCAGGTGGAAGGCAGGAGGAGCAGCAGTGCTGTGAGGAGGTCCTTCCCCGGTGGAGGGCTGGCCAGTCCTAGGGCTTTGCTTTTGACACCCGGATGGCTCCAACAGAAAGTGAGGGCTGTCTCGATGACTTCTTCACAGGAAAACGTATGGCATTAGATCCTCAGAGTACAAGATGTGTTTTATTTTCCTTGGAGAATATAACAACACTTGCTGAAACAATGGCTGCCAGCAAATTTAAGTGCTTAAGAAAAAGGATTTATGACCATCCGATAATGTTTATTCCAAGCCCCTAAGGTTGTTGAATAAGATCATTGTCAGTATTTTTAAAAGTACTGTTTTGAACATACAGCCAAGTATACGTAAATGTGTGTTATCGAAGTTACACAACTTGTCCCCCACTCCACCCTCGTTTCACTATGATATTGAAATTTGGGACTTTATGATAAGATTACTGAAAAGAGCCGTCCCCCTTCTCCAGGGAAATCAAAGAAAATGACTGCATTCAGATTAAGAACGTCTTTCTGAGGAAGTGCATCTTGCAGGCATGTGCAGCATTGTCTGACTGGTCTTGAGGTGTTGGGCTTCATAAGGTCACTGGATGGATTTCAACTTATTGAACATGTATCTGGAAGAATTACACTGTTAATTATTAGATTACTTGGGGGATAACTCAGAAATAGGGGCTGTGTTCCAGAAAACTTTTCAATGTTAGCATTCACTAATTAGGATCTTATTTTGCAAGTACAATGAAACCTCATGGAAGGGAACAGATGAATTATACTCGGTGTTTTAATTTAAGTAAAGTATATGGTTCTGTTTAGCTCAGCCCCATTTTCCCTTTTGAGCTTAAAAGGGTCTTTTCAGAATCCATGCTTATGCGGTGTATCCTGCCTGGTATACTCTTAGAAATAGGGCATGACGTTGACAAGTCCACGTAACTCTTAGAGAGACCTTTGAAATGTGTGTCCACGGATGCTTTGAGACCATTTCTTCCCCAAATATAATCTTGTAAATTATGGTCCTAGTGGTTTTAATGCCTACTCCCTCACCCTGCCTCTGGGATCTCTTAACACGTGGGCCAGAGGGAAGGATAAAACGGAGGAGCTGGGAGAGGGCAAGCGTGAATTTCTAGGCCACTTCAGAGTGACTCCAGGATAGTATTGGCACCTCTGAGCTTCCCAGCGGGGTGGGGAGGGGGGTGTGCTTGGGCACGTCAGCATCACCAGGAGCCAATTTGACACTCTCAGGCCCCACCTCTCACCTCCTCAACTGGTTTCCTGGAGGTAGATTCCAGAATTCAGTGCCTCATCCAGCCCGTCCAGGTGGCTTGCATGTGAGAGGCATGTGAGGCATTGCTCTGTGGTTGTTATATTGCACTCCATTTGTGTACGATGAATTGAAATACATTCTGCTCTCCTGTACAACTAAGTAGAACAAATAAAAAATTCAAAGAGCCAAAATTTGGTTCCAGTTCCATTCTGTTAGCATCGCCAGTTCAAGTTCTGTTCTTGTTTTTCCTTTTTTTTTTTTTAATATTTATTTTTTTTTTAGTTTTCGGCGGACACAACATCTTTGTATGTGGTGTTGAGGATCGAACCCGGGCCGCACGCATGCCAGGCGAGCACGCTACCGCTTGAGCCACATCCCCAGCCCTATCAAGTTCTGTTCTTTTGGCCCATTTCATTCGGACCTGCGGACCTGCGTTCTCTCTCTCTGGCCTTTCCAGGCTTTAGTCCTCCTTAACACCTCCTGAATCTGTTTCTTTTATTATTATTATTTTTTCTTTGTTTTAGAGGTTTCCAAGTAGGAAATTGCCCACCATTTCATCCAGGCTCTCTTTTCTATTTTAAATTGGTTGTATAAGAATGATGAATATGAAAATTTTTTAAAGAGTGAAATAAAATGTTTTCCAAAGGCAGTTTCTTTCTGAAAAGTAAAGCCTGTTAAATTTTGGAATCTTATTACTGAAGGAGTTTCTCAATCCTATTTTTTAAAAAAACTTTCTCTGTGTGAAGGAGTTCTGTGCAATATTAAAGGGACAGAGGGATGAACCAGATGACTTATCAACATTCTTTGCAGTATAAGAATTTTATTGTTTAATAAACCCTAAAATTTTAAGAATTAAAAGTGGATTTAATTTTTGGTAATTTTTATGATGGTGCATAGACTCCAGTAGTGTTCCTGTATCTTGCTGCTAAGGTACTGCTTGAAAAAGTACTTGTTAATAGTGTTTGTTAATTATTCATCTGTACCGTTGACCAGTTTTTAAAATTGAGTCTAAGGCTATTAATTAAATGTTTTTTTCCTGGGTGTTTTCCCCTAGCTTATAACTCTGTGATGAACATCTTTGTCTATCAATTGATCACATTTCTGGTAGCCCTTAAGTTATTTTTATTAGATTATGACTTTCTAAAAAACAGGATCTATGCTTTGATGACTGTTGATTTTCAAATNAACTACACTGAAACAAACACCCCTTAATGGACAGGCCCAAGAACAGATAGGACAGAGGAAAGAATTAATGAACCTGAAGGAAGACAATGGGAATTAATCTAGAGAATAGAAAATAGGTTGAGGGAGGAAAGTAACAGGGCCTCAGGGATCTTTAGAAATATCAACAGACTTGCAAAATATTTATTTTTTTTTTAGTTTTCGGCGGACACAACATCTTTGTATGTGGTGTTGAGGATCGAACCCGGGCCGCACGCATGCCAGGCGAGCACGCTACCGCTTGAGCCACATCCCCAGCCCTATCAAGTTCTGTTCTTTTGGCCCATTTCATTCGGACCTGCGGACCTGCGTTCTCTCTCTCTGGCCTTTCCAGGCTTTAGTCCTCCTTAACACCTCCTGAATCTGTTTCTTTTATTATTATTATTTTTTCTTTGTTTTAGAGGTTTCCAAGTAGGAAATTGCCCACCATTTCATCCAGGCTCTCTTTTCTATTTTAAATTGGTTGTATAAGAATGATGAATATGAAAATTTTTTAAAGAGTGAAATAAAATGTTTTCCAAAGGCAGTTTCTTTCTGAAAAGTAAAGCCTGTTAAATTTTGGAATCTTATTACTGAAGGAGTTTCTCAATCCTATTTTTTAAAAAAACTTTCTCTGTGTGAAGGAGTTCTGTGCAATATTAAAGGGACAGAGGGATGAACCAGATGACTTATCAACATTCTTTGCAGTATAAGAATTTTATTGTTTAATAAACCCTAAAATTTTAAGAATTAAAAGTGGATTTAATTTTTGGTAATTTTTATGATGGTGCATAGACTCCAGTAGTGTTCCTGTATCTTGCTGCTAAGGTACTGCTTGAAAAAGTACTTGTTAATAGTGTTTGTTAATTATTCATCTGTACCGTTGACCAGTTTTTAAAATTGAGTCTAAGGCTATTAATTAAACTGTTGAACCATATAAAATTGCATGTTTGCCCCTATTTTGGAATGTTTGTATTTTTCAAAACCTTAGGTTCACAAAACATGATTTTTACTTTGGTCATCTGATTTAAATTTTCTACTATTAAAAGCATTCCAAGCCAGGCGTGATGGCACACATCTATAAGGCCAACTACTCAGGAGGCTGAGGCAGGAGGATCTCAGGACTGAGGGCAACTTAGTGAGGCCCTGTCTCCAGATACAAATGAAAAGGGTTGGGTAGGGCTCAGTGGTAGAGCACCACTGGATTCAATTCTGCAGTCCAGCAAGCAAAACAAAACATTGCATTTATACTAAAGAAGAAACAATAAGCAGAACCTAGTAAGAGGTTAGCAAGAGTCTCTTAGTTTCTTGCCATGTCCCCCTACGTAAACCAATTGAGATTATTCAAAGAAAAGCAAATATAGGAATCTATATTTAATGTTGAAAATAGGGACTTGTCAAACATATTAATTTGGAGCGATTTTTGTCTATTAAAATTTGAACTAAACTCAAGAACTGTGTAGTATTATGGGAAAGATGAGTGGAGAAAATTCTAAGAAATGTCTAGAAATTTCTAGAAAGCTGAGTTGGCTCACTAGATGGAGTATGAACATGCCCTGATTTTGTGGAATACTCTCTGAATATAGAAGAATGGAGTAGAAACAAAAAATGGAGTTTTCTCATAGCTGTAGACTTTGAGCTAAGAACAGCATCTGGACCAGCAAGCTCATGGCCTGGTCCCATGGTCCATGGATCGCTTGGGTTCATGGGCCCAAGGTATCTTCTCTCAAATAATCTACCCAAAGAGGGTCCAGTTCTGCTCCACGCAGGGGAGTTTTTGGAATTAGGGTAGAGATCTTTCTCTACAAATTGGTTTTTCTTCCCACTTGGTGAAACTGGCCTCTCTCTCAGGCTGATTTCAAAATATCAAGAAAATGTGTCCAGATAGAGATTGTCCTCAGACCTGCATCCCTCCCTGTCACCCCAGAGCTGCTCAAAGACCTAATCATTCTGACACCCAGTTCTTCTGCTTGCTTTGAAAACTTCATTAAAATAGAAGAAGGAATGACAAGTTTAAGGATAGTACAAATAACTTCTCTGTATGTTTCACCTGTTGTCTCTGTTACTTTTCTCTCTGTAAAGAGATTTTTTTTTCCAGAATTCTTTGAAAGTGAATTGCTGAAATCATGTTTCTTTTCACCCCTAAACACGCCGGTGTTTATTGCTATTACTTTAGTGTTAAGAACAAGGACATTCTCTTACATTACTAGTACCTGTCAAATTCAGGAAATTTGATGTCCACAAGTATTTAGATTTCTCTGGTCTATAGTGTGTGCCTGTGTTTTCCCGACAGTCTCTTCATACATATTTTTCCTGGTCCAGGATCCAGTCCAGGACTGTGCTGTGCATTTCATTGTCTGTGTTCTCTTGGGCAGTTTCTTAACCTTTATCTTTGATGATGATGACAGTGTTTCAAGTGCAGGCGATGTTTTTGCTACGTCACACTTTGCTGTGTCTGTAGTATCTTAGAGATTAGATTCAGATTGTGCATTTTTGGCAGGACTGCCACATAATGAGCTGGGTTCCCTGTGCATCACTTCAGGGGTCATCTGACCTCTGTCCTGCTATTGCTGTAGTGAGTTTTGATCACTCCATTAAGATGACATCTTCCAGATTTCCCTATTGTTTAAAAAAAAAAAAGTTTTTCCTTTTATAAAATAGTGCTTTGCAGAGCATACTTGAGATGATCTATGTATTGTTTCCTCATGAGACTCACCTGCTGGTTATTCATCCCCTTTTCAATCTGGCCTGTGTCAGTTGTTGTGGTTGCAAAATGGAGATTTTCCACTGATCGCTGTTCCTTCTACACGTATTAGTTGCTTTCATACATTCAGAAACACTTTCCCCTCATCTGTTGATCTTTATTTCTTCAACGCTGGTATAGACTCAGGGATTCTTACTTAGTAGGTTACAATCTATTACCACCATCACTGTCCCCTGTCTGGCCAGTGGGGGCCTCTCAAGTCACCTCCTGTGCCCCGCCTTTTTTCTCTCTTCTTGGTACAGAGGTTTGAACTCAAGGGCACTCAACTACTAAGCCATGTCCCCAGCCCTATTTTGTATTTTATTTAGAAATAGGGTCTCACTGAGTTGCTTAGCGCCTTGCTTTTGCTGAGGCTGGCTTTGAACTCATGATCCTTCTGCCTCAGCCTCCCAAGCTGCTGGGATTACAGGTGTGAGCCATGGCACCCTGCATCTCCTGTGCCCTTTTTTTTTAATGTTTATTTTTCAGTTATAGGTGGACACAATGTCTTTATTTTACTTTATGTGGTGCTGAGGATCAAACCCAGTGCCTCACGCATGCTAGGTGAGGGCTGTACCTCTGAACCACAATCCCAGCCCTCTTGTGCCCTTTTGATGTGTCCTGTCATTTTTTCTTTTGTTACTTTCCTTCCTGCTGATGTAAGAATATTCTAGGTTTATCTTAATTAAAGTTATTTCTTCAAAGAATTCTACTTCTTTATATTGGCAAGTGGTGTTAGAGGCCAGTATCTAGGTACTGGTTAAGTCCCATGGGGAAACGTCTAATGCTGCTCATGCCAGAAAGGAATAGCATATGGGACAGCTTCTAAGACCAGTTTACAAACTAGGATTCAGTAAGTCTGTTTCTTCCTGAGTTTATCTGTGGATAAGGCAAAGATTATAATGTTAAATAGAAAACAGCCTTTCTAAGACATGTTTTGGTGTCACAGTAGTGACTTTGGTCTGTCTAGCTGATAGAGAAGTTGAAAACCTTTGTTCTGATTGCTCCTGATTTGAGGAAGGGGTAGAGCTACCATGCCCACACCTTAAACACTGTGCGTGCCACTGGTGATGGGAACGGTGGTCCTTTCCACCATCCTGTTGGCTCATGTGTCCAGTCCTGTCCTCACCTCTCCCTGCTGTGTGCTTTGTCCCTGGGTTCTCCTGTTCATGCTCACTGTTTATCCTCCTTACACACACTTTATTTCCCAGACAATTAAATTTATTTTTTTTAAAGGTTGATGTGGTTTTTTTTATACCTTTATTTTATTTATTTATTTTTATGTGCCTTGCACATGCTAGGCAAGCGCTCTACCACTGAGCCCCAGCCCCGACCAGCTATATTTTTTGATCTCTGATTCTCGCAAATTATTAAAATGAATGACTTTAAACTGGGTTCATTGTACATGTAGCTCATTGAGGTTTTTAGGAATGCGGAATTTGACCAAAGTCTGGCCTAGGGAAATCTTGGCAGGATAGGAAGTATGGAAAATAATGATTATGCTATAAATGCGCTATCTCCATTGTCTCATAGGTATTACCAGCTTTTAACTCATCTCTATCTGGTTGATACAAATGTGGTCGTTATAGTTGTTTGTACCTTTGAGAAGGTGTATTATACTTGGAGTGTTAATTTTAACGACTTTTATCTTTCTCCATCTTTAAATTTCTGAATTTTAAGTAGGGAGTGTTCACAATGTTACAAATAATAAAAGCACAAAATTAGTTCCCATGTTAGCTAGCAAGCCAGGGTTCTTTAATTCTTTAATTTTCTTTAGTTCTTTAATTTTCAGTTCTGTATCAGCGAGTAAATATTTTCTTCCCCCAAACTTGACTTTAATTGAAGTTTTGTTATTACAATTCTGTTTGGAATTTTTTGTTTAGAAGTATACTGATGACTTTTTAATTTTTTTTGCTTTTGCCTCTAGAAAAACTAATTGCTTATCAACGAGAATTTCTTGCTTTAAAAGAACGTCTTCGAATAGCTGAACATCGAATTTCCCAGCGCTCCTCTGAATTGAATAACATTGTCCAGCAGTTCCGGAGTGTAGGGGTCGAAACAAATGGAAGTAAGGATGCGTTGAATAAATTTTCAGGTACATATATATATATATTTTTCATATTATAAAAAGATTGTATTCTCAGATGTTCTGTAGGTATGTTTCAGAAGTTGAGGAGGGCCGTCTATCCACCAGCATTCATCACCCTTTCAGAGAGAGAAATCAGCACCCAAAACATTCTTATTCTGATAAAATAATTTGTATTAATTGCTAAGTTTGATTTTAAGAAAGTACTGTTAAGTTCAATATCAGTTGTATAAACTTCATTGAACATATTGCATCTTTGAAAACATTCAAATTTAACTTTTTGTTTTTACAAGTATACGTTGTGACTAATGTTTAGCCTGGTTTCTGGAGGAATCTTTGAGCTATTTGGAGCAGTTAGTGGTCTTAAATCTGAATTATAGCAAGGGAGATACATGCTTTTGTAACAGACACTTTTGGGAGTAGCTGACCGTTCTTCTCTGAGGACATGAGGCGGGGGAGATGAGCACAGTTGTCTTTGCTGTGTCCTGCTTTTGTTCTGATGATTAGACTGATGTGTGTTTATAACCAGTTGGCTCCAGATTTGTGTAGACTAACATACTTTCTCATTGAGCTTCTACTATTCTAAAAAGAACTGTGAGTTCCTTTCATCTTTAGATCTATCACCTTAACTTATTTTTAAAAATTTTATGTTCCTTGCTTCCCCTCCTTATGATGAATTTGTCAGTCACGGTAATGCTTAACATTATTGAATGGTATAGATGAAAAATAAACTTTTTATTTTCTTTATCTTTTTATGCATATTTTTCTTCTGAATTATTATTCTTGAGAGTACATTGTGAGCATTTTTACTAACATGAAATATACTTCAAAATGCTATTTTCAGTATGATCAAATACTATATATTTTTAGCTGATCAAATACCATAATATATTAAACATTTTCCTACAATTAATTAAATGTTTTTTTCCTGGGTGTTTTCCCCTAGCTTATAACTCTGTGATGAACATCTTTGTCTATCAATTGATCACATTTCTGGTAGCCCTTAAGTTATTTTTATTAGATTATGACTTTCTAAAAAACAGGATCTATGCTTTGATGACTGTTGATTTTCAAATACATTAGCACCATTCCTGGAATTGGATAGAAAACAACTGAATAGGGCTGGGGCTGTGGCTCAGCGGTAGGATGCTCGCCTCACACGTTCGAGACCCTGGGTTCAATCCTCAGCATCACATAAAAGTAAATAAGTGAAATAAAGGTGTTGTGTCCAACTACAACTAAAAAATAAATATTAAAAAAACCACTGAATATTTGTTGAGTACATAAAAGCTAAATTATTTTTTAAATTTATTTTTTAAATTTTAATTTATTATATATGACAGCAGAATGCATTACAATTCATATTACACATATAGAACACAATTTTTCTCTGGTTGTACACTAAAAGCTAAATTCTTTAAAGGGAAATTACTGAATAACAGGACAGAATGTTTCTGGGATTTTGATGCTGTTTTAATATTATTGTTTAATCCACTGATTTAATAGGTAGAGATGACATATTGTAGTTTGTAATTGTTTCTTTACCCATAAGACTAAACTTGAATTTCACATATTTGTATTGGCATTTCTTCTGTGAGTTTTTGGTTTTGTCTTATTTTTTTAATGGAGTTGAGGCTACAAGTCCTTCCTGCCAACTTCCTTGTTTAAAGGTTAACACTATACTTTAATGAAAATTTGAAAGTCTCGCATAATGGAAATAAGATTTTATTTTCAGAAAAAATACATAAAAATTTGATAAAGTGTTAATGTGTAACAAAGGTGGAAGTCATCTATCAGTGGTCAGGGTACTTGGCATTGTTACATTTTCCTAAGTCTATGGCACACTGAGTCTGTTCAGTGAGTCTGACTGAGTGCAGAGGTGGGTAATCGGCATCCCACCTGTCCTGGTCCTGTGCCTTGGCTTCATCCACCTATTCATCCATATCCTGACTCTTGTTGGGAAAGTGTCCTTTTCATTTTGAATGGAGACTCATCCATCCACCAAGCTATGAATTAGGAAAAACCTTTTTAGTTCTAATTCTCATAAATTTTTACTGCTGTTTTTATAAAATCAGCAACTTCTATAAGGTAAGATGTTCTGTGAATTAATAATACTTCTGTGTTTCAGGTAATACCCTAAAGCTACTAAAGGAGTTAACAAGCAAAAAATCCCTTCAAGTGCCAACTATTTATTATCATTTGCCTCATTTATTGCAAAATGAAGGAAGCCTTCAGCCTGCTGTGCAGATTGGCAATGGAAGAACAGGAGGTATGTTTATTTTCTTACTTCTTAGTCTGGTTGTCCCGCTGGTCTGAATTGTGACTTGGCATGTTATGTTGACCATGAGCAGTCTGGCAGGTCAAAGAAAAAAATTCTTTCTTTATCTGTGCACTTGGGGCTTACACTGGCCAGACGCCATGTTGAAAGAAGTTGGACCCTTTTCTTTGTAGATGAGAATAATATTGCAGAAAAAGATCAAGAGAAATCTAGTTCAGGCAGACAAATGTTTAAACCTTTGTAATTTTTCTGTTTTAAAAACTTGGGAGGTAGAGAGATGACTTTTCCTCTTGTCTTATTTCAACATTAATCGCTCTCATAGTGCTGCCAGGAAGGTGGTTCTTATGTGTGTCCTACTTTTTCTTACCAAGATGTCAGGGGCCAGTCCCTTTTATATAAACTTTCCATGGAATAATAGAAATACTTCAGTTGCTTCTTTTTATAATGTACTCAAAACATAATTTGTGATTTTTTTCTTACTTGGCAGGGCAACCAGAGCTGTTTGGACTACTTACTGCTTTCCTACTTTTATTCCTCCTTTTTGACATTGTTAACCTTTTCTTTGTAGTTTTAATTTATTTTTTAAAGAGATGGGGTCCCACTGTGTTGCGAAGCTGATCTTGAACTCTTGGGCTCCTGCCATCCTCCTGCCTTGGCCTCCTGCCATCCTCCTGCCTTGGCCTCCCAGGAAGCTGGGACTAAGGTGTGTCCTCTACACCCAGCTCTTTGTAGATTTTGGAGTGCAGATTTTGCTCCCTTACAAATCTTAAGTGACAAGATGATTACTTTATGAATATTGAAATTCATTTTTGTGTGAATGTTTTTTGAAAAACTGATTTAGTCCACTCTTGATATAGTAAGAATCTTAAGTATTTTCCTGTCTTTTCTTTTTTGGTCACATTTTTTTCTCATATTGTTTAGTCTGTTACCATAAGCATTTATATTCATCTTGATTTAATTTTATATCTTTCTGTTTTATTAATTGTTTAAAATAACACGTCATCTTCCTGAGGAGGTGTAAACTCTTAAAATACCATGTTCAGACTCACTCACTTTTTCATTTCTTTATTAATTCAAGAAATATTTATTGAGGCCAGGAATTCTGCAGGTGCCAGATATATAAATATGAACAAGACATGTAGGGTACTCTAAATTAATTTTTTAGAATATTGATTGTTCATTATTTTTTTGAAGCTGGTACTTACTGTACCTCTCCCTTCAACAGTTTCTTTTTGGACAAGATGCCTTAGCCAAAATTGTGGGTTCATTGGTTTAGACTGTATATTTTATTAGTAAGATAAATGAAAATGAAAATAGCAGTGTTTTTAAAGTCATTTAACTTTTCCAAAGTTTCTGACAGGTTCTTTTGTAGTAGCCTGTCCTTTATGAATGTGACGTTCACTTCCTTTTTGGAGGTACTTATTCCATTTTATTTGTTTATACATCTTTATTTCTTTACCATCTTAAATACAATAAAATCTTGTCAGCCAGCTTTCCAACAGCTAGTATTCTTTTTTTTTTTTTTTTTGGTATTGGAGATTGAACCCAGGGTGCTCAACCACTGAACTGCATGTCCAGTCCTTTTTAAAATTTTTATCTTGAGCTGATTGTAGTGGCCCATGCTAGTGGCTTGGGAGGCTGAGGCAGGAGGATGGTTAAGTTCAAAGCCAGCCTCAGCAACTTAGTGAGACAGGACTGGGGACTTGGCTCAGTACTTAAACACCCTGGGTTCAATCCCTGGTACCAAAAAAAAAAAAAAAAAAAAATTCTTGAGATAGGGTCTAGCTAAATTACTGAGACTGGCCTAAAACTTGTTGATCCTCCTGCCTCAGCCTCCTGAGTTGCTGGGATTTACAGGTGTGCACCATCATGGCTGGTTCAGCAGTTAACATTCTTATAAAGCTGACACTAATTTTGAAAGAAAAAGCATACAGCTTGGAATCGGGGGTGGGAATGTGCCCAGATTTACGTGAAAGGAATTTCCTTCCTAAATTCTTAGGCAGTGGTTCTTTTTTTTTTTTTAATTGATTTTATTTTTTAAAATACATGACAGCGGCATGAATTACAATTCTTATTACACATATAGAGCACAATTTTTCATTATTTCTGTCTGTATATAAAGTATGTTCACACCAATCTTTTAGAGGTTCCAGGAAAGCTATCAGCCTCTGCTTAGAAAAATGCATAGTGAAAAAACAATTTTGTATGTAATTTTTGAGATTTTTAGGTTCTAGGGTTTCATATCTAGGGACTTATATTAAAAACTTCAGTTTTTGAGATCAAATTAAAACTACTGCTCACTAAAAATTCTGTTCTTCAGTGGTTAGGCTGACAAACTTCCCTTAGCAGCAAAGCCTTCCCCTGGCTGCAGGGGGAGGGCAGTGCTTTGGGTTGCTATTGACCCCTAGGAGAGGGTCAGGGATTCTCGTGTCCAGGACAAATAACTACTCACCCACCTAGCACCACACTTACATCTTCCCACAAAGATTTGTAAAAGCAGGACACAAAAACCAGGTGTGGAAACTACAAATGGGTAGAAGGGCATCTTCTTCAACTGGGAGTCCTCCAAAATCTAAGATCAGCACCATGAGTGATTTAATACTAAAAAAAATTTAGTTTATAGAATGGAATATGACTTAAAAACAAAACACAATCAGTGTGCTTTTAGAGGGATGTGAATATAAAACTTACCCATAGAATAATAACTATTATAAAAGAAACAGAAATCTTTGTGTTTTTCATTTCAGTGATTTAAAATTTCCATCAGGAGGTTGATGAAGAGTAGATATATCTGAAGATAAAATTAGTGATCAGGAAGATTGAGCTGTTTGGTTCTTTTAGAAAGTCAAATAAGTACAGAAGAAAAAATTTTTGAGTTGAAGAAGCACCCAGGTCTTCATAATAAGGGCCTATTCAGTGAAGAGCAGGATGACTGACAAAAGACTCTTGTTAGGTTATCTACCAAATGGTGCTCCTGGTCAGGAGAGGACCACAGGTAATTCCTTTAAGTATTGGCTGAAGTTAAAGTCCATGAGCACCTCCATGTGCCAGGCACTCTGGTTTATAGAATTCAGCATGGTTCTTGTTTTTGTGGAGCTTTGGCATAGTACAGGATATGTGTGTTGGTCAAATAATCAGTTACACCCTTTAGTGTAACTAAAGTGTATCACCCTTTAGTGATGTAAAGGGTGCTTTGAGAATGTAGAAAAGGGGCATCTCCCCTGATGAAGAGGTTTAGGGAAGTCTCAAAAATACATTTGATCTGAGACTAGTAGAATATATAGTTAACAGGTAAAAGTGGGTATTTCCTGTTGCTGCTGTTAACGGACTACTACACAAACTCAGGGACTTAACACACATTTATAGTCTTACAGTTTTGGAGGGTAGAAATCCTAAATTTAAGGTGTCTGGGGGTGTGTTCCTTCAGAAACCGTGTGTGATCGATCATCCCTTCCCGTGCTGTTCTGGAGTGCACAGGCTGATGGCATTCCTTCATCTTTAAAGCAGAGTGTCTTCACATCTCTCCTTTTGATACCACCTCGCATCCTCTCCCTCGGACCCTTCTGCCTTCCTCTAGTACAACCTCTTTGGTTACCATGAGCACATTTGGTAATCTAGAATAATCCTGTTTCAAGATGCTTAATTTAGTCAAATGTACAAAGTCCCTTTTTCATGTAGGGTAACATATTCACAAGTTTCAGGAATTAGGACATGGACATCTTTGGGAGGCCATCTATTCTACCACAATGGGAAAAAAATGAGAAGTGCACCATAACACTTCCCTGTGACGGAAGGGAGCGTGGAATATCCTAGAAAATGAAAGAAGGCCACTGTAGTTAGTGCAGAGTGAGGGGAAGCACAGGACAATGTGCTGCTAGAGATAGGAGTTCAGGCCCCAAATCACAGGGCTTTTCAGACCCGTTACAGGAGTTTGGTTTTCATCTTAAGAGCAATGTGAAGCAACTAAAGAGTTTTAAGTAGAACTTGACAAGGATGACAAAAAGTCTTAAGACTTAAATCTTGCAAGGTCCCATTTCCTGCAATGGGAAGAATGAAAGTATGGGAAGGAGAGGAGATGTGGGTGACCAGGTAAGAGGCTGTTCTGGGGGTACTGGAGAAGGATGGCCTCAGATTAGGCAGTGGCCAGTGGTTGTAGAGAAGGAAAGAAGATGGGGTTAAGGGCTGTTTGGACTATATGGCAGCATTTAAGAGAAATCATAGCTATGGACTGGATTTGTGGACAAGCCTTAGGTTTCTGGATGGAGCAATGCATGCTGGGTGCATTCACAGAGATAGGAGACAGTAGCAAATGGTTTGCAGCGTTGGTTTGTAAGAGATGCATTAAATATGGATATGTCGAGTTTCAAGGGGAAAGGATATGAAGTGGAGAAGTCACGCAGGCAGGTGAACATTTAAATCTCAGACTCAGTGGAGAAATCTGAGTTAGGTTTAATTTTAAGGAGTTTTGTTTATGAATAAGTGGTTATTGAAGACATGGATATAAATGAGATCACCTATGGCCCAGGACTGAACCTTCAAAGTTCTCCAGCAGTTAATTTCCAGTGAAAGAAGAGGATAAAGCCAGGGAAGACAGAAAGTACAACTGAGCAGTAGAAGACAAAAAATTGTCATGGAATATAAAGGAAGAAATGGGGGAGTAAATGACTTAAGTCAAACCATAGGGGAAACATGATGGGCTAAAAATATTAAGTAGCAATGAATATTTAAAAAGGAATATAATTTAGTTCAAATAAAGATAGACTAATTGAAGATTGGAAATGCCAAATCAAGATTGTTCTGAAAATGTTCTCAATTTTAAAGGAAATAAATACTAGAATTTGAAAACTTCCCAAGAAAATGGAAGAAAAGTGACATAACAATTGATGTCTTTGTCACATAATAACAGCACAAGTGGGGGCCTCACCAACCTTATGACTGCATTTCAGAGTGTCTAGTATATGGTCAGTTTTCATGTGCACAATTATTATTTAAATTGGAAATATAGTCCAACCCTTTGGTTCTCTTTCTCTTGGGTTCCTTGATTCTTCTCTCTAAAAGGATGATCTGACTATATTCTTCACTTTGCTGACATATTTCCCCTGAACTCTAACCCGTTAGAATACACACATTTTCTAGATTGTAAGTGATAGAAGATGGTAATGGCAAACAAGAGCAGACTGGGTTATGCTGTGGTATCCAACAACCTCCAAATCTCAGTGGTTTACATAGCAAAGGTTTATTTAAATTTTTGCTGACAGTATATGTCCAGTGTGGTTGATAGGGTTTTGTGCACTCACTGATCACTCAGGGATCCAGGCTGATAGAGCCGTTGCCATCTTGAATATAACTGGCTACCCTGCCAAACAGAAAAGACATCCTGAAGGGTTTCAGACTACAGATACGGTGCTCAGACTGATGACTCTGAACTTTACTCCACCCCAGAAGACCAGGAAAATTGCCTTTATTCTTTACTTTCTTTCTTTCCTTTTTTTTTTTTTTTTTTGTGGTCACTTTTTGAATTATCACTAGCATGGTTTACTCTAATTCTGTAAGTGTGACCAAAATTAGTACTTTCATTTTCAGTGTTTTTTGGAGTCCTAAAACTAAAGAATTTAAATTTCAGCTCAAAAACAGAGTATATTTGGGGAAAATGGCTTAATCTCAAAAACATGCCATTTTAAGCTTAAATAAACCAAAATGTAAGCAAAAACATCCCTAGTCAGTAGGGAATAGACATTTTGCATTATTACTTTATTGTGTGCTCTGGATCAATGTATTTTGCTTTTTCCATAAAGTTTTTGAATTACTTATGAGTTGGCATTGCCTAGGAACACTTCATATCATAGTTGTTACACTCTTAATCTATATTTTAAATATTTAAAATATATTTTTTTTAGATTCTAAGGTTGAGTATATGGAAATTTGCTTCCAAGATAACTCATCCTATGTTTTGGCATCTCAAAGTAACATGATCAAGATAGAAATCTTAATTTGGAGCGCTCTTCCCCTCAAATGTGTTGTTCTGGGTAAAAGATCCCCTTTCCACTTACTGAAGTCATCCTGGATCCCACTTCTTCCTCTCTCTCCTGGTCCCCTGGTGAAGGTCTTCAGACTGCATCCTAAATTCATCTATCTGTTCATTTTCAACTCTTCAGACATCCTAATTCAAACCACCATTTTTTCCTTTAATTAGTGCAGTAACTTCCTAACTGATCTTCCCAAAATACTCTTAAAGTTATGCTTTTACTTTTCATAACATTTGGTAATCTCTAAAGATTACAAGTTGGGTAATGTCACTGCTCAGCTTACAACTTGATAATGGCTTTCTCTTTGTTCTAGGAATTAAGACTGAATTTGTTCCATGTGACCTGACCCTTAACTAATTCTCTGGATCTAGGCTTATTCTACTTTAGATATATTTTTGCTCCTGATGTTTCTTTACTATGTCAAAAGCACTGTGCCTTCCCTATTGTCCCTCTTCTGGAACGTTCTGCCTCATCATTAATTAACCAGCTCAGTTGAAAGCAGAGAGGCCTTTCATGACCACACTGTCTGTAGAGGCACCCCTCCATTCCTCACGCTGACATTATCACATTTGAGTTTGTGTAGCATGGATTATCCTCTAAGGTTATTATCTCTTTTCCCTCTTCAGCAGTGTAAGTTCTGTGAGGGCAGGGAGCTTATTTTTATATCATTCACTCAGATAATTTGTGCCACAGAACAGGTGCAGTCCCTTAACTCCTTTGTACTTAGTATTCTTACCTGCAAATCATGGTTGTAGACTAGTTGACCCATGTTCTTTAAGCTTCCTTCTAGTTTTAGGATTCTATGAATTCTAAGTATTTTGTAGCATCTCCAATTAATTGTTCCATAATTAAGACTAGATTATTTTTAACATCTGCAAAATACTTCTCTGTTGACTTATAGCACTCAGAATATTACGACTTTAAGATGTGAATTTTAAAAACTTACTTTGAAATGTAGTCACTTCTGTAGTAAATGTGTGTTCCGCAAATCACTGCAGCCTGCAAAGCTATGCAACAGAAAGAGAAGAATGGGATTAGGAAAACAGCACTCAAAACCAGGCAAACATAAAAAAGGTTAAAACCTAATGAAGATGGCAGCACAATTTTGTACATGTTAAGTGATTAAGTGATACATAACTAATATAATATGGAACTCTGCCTGAAAGGGACCTGCAGTTTGCTGCAGGCTATAGAGGGGTTGTAGCTTACAAGTTACCACAAACTGGTGGTGCAAGTTGCGTTATCTGAAATCTGAAGGAACGTGGAACCCCCGGTGTGGATGGGTATGGTTGACAGCATGTGAAGAACTGAGGCAGCTGGTAGAGGTTTGTGGTGTGTGCATTTTGGTACTTTTACAAAGTTTAGTTTCCTGAATTGGTTTAGCCTGGGTACGGTTTTTTTTTTTTTAGTACTGAGATTGAACCCAGACTGCTTAACCACTAAGCCAAATCCCCAGCCCTTTTTTGAGACAGGGTCTCACTAAGTTGCTTGGGGCCCTGCTAAGTTGCTGAGGCTAGCTTTGAACTTATAATCCTCCTGCCTCAGCCTCCCGAGCTGCTGGAGGCAGCAGGCATGCACCATGGTGCCCAGCCTGCATACAGTTGTCTATTATTCACCTATATGAGTGTCTCAGGAGAAGTTGCATATAAGCAAATGTGAAATTCATGCTATGCCCATGTTGATCCCTAATAAATTAATCATGTAGAAATAAATTTGCAATCAAAACAAGCAGTTTAGTAGAATCAACTATAATTTTAGACCTTAAAAATGTTGCACAGATTCCTGTAGCACCCAGCGTTTCCCTATCCCTCATCTACCCAGCATAACCATGACCATGGTATCATGATCAAACCAGGAAATTAACACCAATGCCACACTATTAGCTAACTTTGGGTCTTATTCAGATTTTGTAATTTTCATTGTTTTTCTTTTCTAAGGTCCAGTCAGGATTTTGTATTTCCTTAAATAGTCATGTTTTCTCAGTCTTTTCCAATCTGGGACAGTTCTTTGTTTTCCATGACCTTGATGCTTTAGAGGACTGGCTGCCTATCTTGTGGACTGACCCCACAATTTGGAATTGTCTGATATTTCTTTTTGGTCAGGTTGAGGTTATTCCTTTTGGCAAGAAAACCACAGAAGTGGTGCTGTTCCCTTCTCAGTGCATCATGGACTTGAAGTTGATATGTAAGACATTAATTTTTAAGGCATGTTTAGTGTTGCTGAGTTTTAGTCGTATAAAATTTTTCTGTTTATACTTTATAGCCATTCATTTTTAATGTGAGGTTGACTCTTATTTTTACCAGTTCTTTGACATTACACACACACACACACACACTCTCTCTCTCTCTCTCTCTCTCTCTCTCTCTCTCTCTCTGTCCCACCCCACCCCTTTATGGTTAAGCCATGTGTAACGTATGATAATACAGTATTATAGGTATGTTCTTGTATCCTTTGATTAATTTCTTTCTGAAATTGAAACTGAATCCCTCAATTCCTGTGAATTTGAAGTATTGTATTTTCAAAATGGTAGTATTTTTTTTATTATTGTCCTTGTGAAGTCTTTTTATGTAATTACTGTATTGTTTTGTTTCAGTTTCAATAGTAATGGGGATTCCCACAGTGAAGAGAGAAGTTAAATCTTACCTCATAGAAACTCTTCATTCCCTTATTGATAATCTGTATCCTGAAGAGAAGTTGGACTGTGTTATAGTAGTCTTCATAGGAGAGGTAATTATTTGTCATTTTATTTTTTAACATATATAGTCTAAGAGTTAAAACTATAATTGAATATTCAGATATGCTTTATAAACAATTTTTAAAATGTGCTGAGTGAAGCTTAGGTAATATATGCTATCTGGTAAGTTAATGTAAATCTTGTGTGTTGTTTGCTCTAACTTCTTCCCTGCAGTTAAAGCCAGGAATGATAACTTTCATTGTCAGTAGGATAATATTATACACATTGATCATAAAAAAATGAATCCCCATTTCTAGCTCTGAGACCTAAATTGGAGTTGTGAAACTGAAGGAGGGTTTAGCCTAGGCATAACCCCAGCCTAGGCTAACCCCTATGAGGCAGCCATCATATTATTAGAGGAAAATCACTTGAATATACTTCTTCAATTTTAGTCTCCTCAAAAGATTTAGAGAAAGAATCTTTTTTGTCTGATACTACAAGGAACAAGTGCCCTGGAGTAAATATTTCCTTTATTATCATATCAAATTTCAGCCTGGGAAAAGGCTAAGGGTAACATTCACCTAGATGGCTTGCCTAGCATGCATAAGGCCCTGGGTTTGATCCCCACCCCTCCGTCCCCAATAAAAGGTAAGAAAAAAGAAGGTGGGGGGCAGAAGATGGACATAGTATAACTATGTATAGTTCTGGACCTCTGATTCCCACTCCTTCAGGGTTCTCTGTCTCTTTAAATAAAAATGATCTTAATGTTTTCTTAATGAAAAAAGTAATATGCACATTATTTAAAACAATTACATAAATATGTAATGAAAACTCGCCTCTTACACCTTCATGTGGATAGAACTATAAGTATTTTTAAATGTGTCTTAAAGAATTTTTCCTATGACTTGTGTACACATATATGAGTGGATCATTCTATACATATTTTAATACCGTGAACATCTTTCCATGCTAAAAAGATTAAAAATCACAGCATCATTTTTAAAAACAAAATTTAAATTTTTTTTTAATTTAGACGGACACAATATCTTTATTTTATTAATTTTTTTATGTGGTGCTAAGGATCGAACCCAGTACCTCATGCATGTGAGGCAAGCGCTTAATCTCTGAGCTACAACCCAAGCCTCATAGCATCATTTTTTAATGGCTAAAAAATACTCCATTGTATGGTTTCAATATGGATTATTTTTAAAAACTTTTTAGTTGTAGATGGACACAATACCTTTATTTTATTAATTTTTATGTGGTGCTGAGGATTGAACCCAGTGCCTCACATGTGTTAGGCAAGCACTCTGCCACTGAGCTACAGCCCCAGCCCCTCAACATGAGTTATTTGATTGATAGGCCGTTTCTGAGTTTTTGCAGTTATAAGCAGTACTGAAATAAGCACTTCTGTAAATAAATTGTATACTTTTATAGTTACTGACTTGGAACTAATTTATAAATACAGATTGCTCTCAGAATCCATACACATTAAAATATTCATAGATAGCCAGCATACCCTGTAGAAATTAAATCTGTTTATCTCCTTTCCAAAAGTCTGAGAGAGCTATTTCTTTCTTCCTGTAGTTCATACTAGTTTTAAAATATTTTTGTCAATTGGATGGGTTGAAAATAATACTTGACTTTTGTTAATTAGTATTTCTTTACTGAGTGGGATTAAATGTTGGTTTATGAAGTTTTATTTTGGATCATTTGTATGTATAATTATTTTATAAGCTTTGCTTATTTTTTTGGTTGTAAATTATGATTTGTAAGACATTTTCATATATGAAATATTTTCTCATTTGTTACTTGTATTAACTTATGATGTTTTGATCTGTTATAAAAGTTTTCCTTTTTAAGTAAGCAAACTGGCCAATCAAAAAGCAACTTGGTAATAGCTATTAAAATTAAAAACATACACTTTAATCCAACATTTTGCTTCTAAAAACAGACCCAATAGAAACATTTGCAAATACAGAAATACATTCAAGTACATAAACATTTATATAGCTCTTATATGTGTATTAATAAAACAGGTAAGGAAAGTAATCTCCTGTAATATACCGGATACTCTCACTAGCAAATAGCTTGAGAGTTGGGATTATGGACTGATGTCACTTTGTATTGCATACAATTTTATAAAATCAGAATTTACTTACAGTGAGCACATATTAATATTTAATTGCAAAAAAACCTTTAACTGTGAAAGAATCATTCCTACACACTTGAAAAATGATGTTCAGTTTACAGACAGAGCCTAATGTCCTTAGGATTTGAGACCCTCTTACTATCACGATTAATCTGGATTAAGATGCAGTATTATTGGGTTTGGATCCAGAGGGACTGTATCCTGGGCTGGATTCTGCTCCTTTTTCTGCTTTTTGGAGCCTCAGTTTCCTCATCTCTTCAATAAGAGTGATGCTGTTGACTGTTTGGAGCTCATCGATTGTTGCAGAGGCACTGCGAGATCACACAGGGGAAACCTTGAACAGAAGAGGCTGTTCAGGCATTGGCAGTGTTCCCGTCTCTGAAGAGTCGTTTCTCCCAAATGCACTGCTTGAAATTCTGCATAGATATATAGACAATCAAGAAAATCTGAACAGAAGAATTAAAGAGTGCACTGAATTGCCTTTAGTCGGTTTAAAATTATTATTAATCACAGTGTTTGATTCCACCTTGATGAGTAGTTCTAAGCTGGGGCCTCAGTAACACTAGGAACAGGTGTGTGCTGTGTGGCTTTGAGGGTGACCTACATGTGGAGTTGTTTCTGGGCCTAGGTTTCCAGGCTCTTCCTGAGCCTGTATTTCCACCTGCCTACCTCACTGTGTTATCTGAATGTTAGTTTTAATCTGTCCAGAGCCAGATTAATCTGACTTTCCCAAACTGCTGCTCTTCCAGGTTTCCCATCTGCTTATGAAAGGATTCTTGTATACAGTGTTAATAGGCCTGTGCTGTGGTTATTCTACTTCCAGCTCATGATACAGATCCACAGGGCACGTGTGTCCTCAGTTCTCTTCGTATTATTCCAAACTATTACTGCTGTATTCCCTTTCTTTTTCATCCTTCAACTCCCAGTTTATCCTCTTTTGAAAAACCATCCTGAGTCTCCCATTTGAAATTAATCTAGGATAAATAGGCAGCTTTACCCAGGCAGGCAGGTGAGTAGAAAGACTCTTTGAGACTCTGGCATTTCTCTATTTTATGATTCATTAATTTCTATTATAATATTAATTCTTTCCTCCTGCTTGCTTTTAGTTTTGCTCTCCTTTTGCTTTGAGATAAATTAGGAATTTATATAAAGGCATGAATTCTCTCTGGTCCATTTTAATATTTGAGGAGAAAAATCAAGAATGAAAAACTGGAGATGCACATAGAAAAAGAGTTACTATCATCTTTTCCTCACATGACCCCCATTTCTTTGTATTCTTTTTCGCTTGAAAGGGAGAAACCATAAGATGCCCCTCTGGGAGAAGAAGAGAGAAAAGTAATTATTTGCCTTATTCCTTGTTGGTAATTTCACCCTTATTGATCCCTTTGGCATGTGATGAGACATTTATAGAACATACAGAGTGTTAAGCAATACACTGTTGCATTATTTGAAAGTCGCTGACCCATTCTGAACTTGAGAAGGGATTGACAGGAATGCATTCTATCTATCTTAAGGCTCCTTGGTAGGATCCAAGTGTGCTATTCAGATTTTAAGATTGTATCATTCCTGTGTTTATTTTTCCTTAGAGTTTAATTATAATTTTTATATTCTAATATTTTGTAAATCTCATTTTTGTTGTTTTTATTATATATAGAATATTTCTTTTTTTTTTTAATTTTTTATTGTGGGTTGTTCAAAACATTACAAATTTCTTGACATATCATATTCCACACTTTGATTCAAGTGGGTTATGAACTCCCACCTTCACCCCATACGCAGATTGCAGAATCACATCAGTTACACATCCATTGATTTACATATTGCCATACTAGTGTCTGTTGTGCTCCGCTGCCTTTCCCATCCTCCACCTAGAATATTTCTTATATTGTTTTTTTTTTTTTTTTCAGATTGATTTATTTGGTCTGTTCTCAACTCTGTCACAGGATTTTATGTTACATTTTCTTAATGCATTATCTTATATTTCATTGTAGTCCATTGTCTACTCTTTTGTGTTTTATATTTCTTTGGGAATTTAGAGAAATTTGAATTTTTTTCACTCGTTTATTTATTTATTAGTGCTTTATAGATATGCATAAAGGTGGAATACACTGTGGTATATTTATGTATGTACATAGTGTAATTTTGTCAGATTCATTATTTCCAAAAGTTTGAATTTTTATTGTAGTCATTACTTTGGTACAAAAGCCTTTTAAAATGTCCTTTGCTCTAATTCTTTACATTGACTTCCACTAAATTGTTTGTTCAGCTTTAAATTCTACACTTCTTTTTTTTTAAATTTTTTATTGTTGGTTGTTCAAAACATTACATAGTTCTTGATATATCATATTTCACACTTTGATTCAAGTGGGTTATGAACTCCCATTTTTACCCCGTATACAAATTGCAGAATCACATCAGTTACACATCCATTGATTTACATATTGCCATACTAGTGTCTGTTGTATTCTGCTGCCTTTCCTATCCTCTACTATCCCCCTTCTTATATTGTTTACACCAATTTTATCATGATCATTTTTATTTGTTCTACTTAGTTGTACGTGACAGCAGAATGCATTTCAATTCATCGGTACACCAATGGAGTGTAATGTTTCAGTTCTCCGATTGTAAATGGTATAGAGATGCACCATTTATGTCTTCATACATGTACCTAGGGTAATAATGTCCATCTCATTCCACCATCTTTCCTATCCTCATAACTCCTCCCCACTCTCTCCCCTTTGCCCAATCCAAGGTTCCTCCATTCTTTCCATACCATCCCTCATCATAGATCAGCATCCACTAATCAGAGAAAAACGTTCGGCCTTTAGTTTTTTGGGATTGGCTTACTTCACTTAACATAATATTCTCCATCCATTTACCTGCAAATGCCATAAGTACTGTCCTAAGCTCTAAGTGTTATTTAGATTTCTCCAAATGTTCCACTGCTCATGACCTGACACTCTTGAAGATTACTGGCTGTTTTATGGAATGTCTTTGAGTTTGGGATTGTCTGGTGTTTCCTCATCATTGTATTCAGGTTGTATCATAGAAGTGAGGTGGTGTTCTTTTTCAGGGCCTTGTGTTAAAGGCTACATGATGTTGACCCGTCTCATTACCGGGAATGTCAGCTGTCATCACTTGATTAAAATGACATCTCCCAGTTTTTCTACTGCGAAGATACTCTTTTTCCTGTGTAGTTAGTAGCCTATTTTGGAGGTGATACTTTGAAATCAAGCAGATATCCTATTTCATCATAACTTTTTACCAAGTGAGCAGTCTTATTATTGTGTTTACCAAATGGTGATTTTCTAGTTTCATTATTTAGCTTCCATTTAATAATTAGGAGTCTGTAAAGAGGAGCTCTTCTTTTTATTTTGTCACTTGCATCAGTGTTGAGTTGTACATAATAAGAATAAGCTTTTATTTTGTTGATCAATTATTCCAAGTTTGGTCACTAGCTCGTTTTGAATTGGCGACTCTGTCCTCCTGATATGGCCCCAGCAGTTCCCCTGCTTTCTAGCAGCTTAAGAGTTCTAGGCTAGTCTTATATTTTCCCTGCACCAGTCCTGAAATCAGCCATTTTTCAAAGGAACCTGATTCTTTTTATTGGAGAATGGATTAAAAAACAAGATCTGGACACTAAGTGCTGGCTGCTGAGAGATCATTGCTTCTGGCCCTTTGAGTGGACAGATGTGTGTCCATCTGTCTGAATATTAGACATCATGATTTCTAATGATACTTGATTCCAGTCTCAGAGTCCATTCTAGTCTCCCCCATCCCCTTAATTTTTCAACTCTTCTCCAACAGTGAGAAACCCAATTCTTTATGACTCAGTGTATCTGTATTCTTTTACATCCCAAGTGGACATACAGTCGTTTTTGTGTTGTTAACCCTACCCCTAAGATAGCACTGCCTAGAGGGAAATATTTGCCTACAGTTCTTTTGTCTCAGCCTTACAGTATCCAGAGTTCTGTTTTCTGGAGTCACTTGGCCTAGTTCTGTCCTTTGCCACCCTCTCAGTGATATTTTCATGCTGTTCTTTGGTCATGGACATTGGTTTGTTACTATCTGTCTCTGTTGTGAGTTTGTAGAGTGTTGTCTGTGCAGCTTCTACTTCAGATTGGTGGATGTTTTTGTTGTGGCTTAAGAGATGCTCTGTTTTTGTGAGTGCTCCATGAGCTCTTGGAGATATGTTACTTGTTCTCAAAATTCAATTATGTGTGCTCTGTTGCATTTATGCTTCATATATCCTTATCTTTTCCCACTTGGTGTGTTGTGGACTCAGGAGTTAAACATCTTCTGCTACTGTTTTTGTGTTTCCTGTATTATAGTTTTTTGTTTTATAAATAGTAATGTTATTTTATGCATGGATATTTATAACTTAATTGGCAGTTACACCTGCTGGCATTTTAAAGTGACTTATGCATTATGTTAATTTTGAGGGCCCAAATTCGCCCTTACTGGGTGGCAGTATTATGACCTATGCTTTCCTGGGCTTTGCGTTTGTCTGGTATTCCTTTGTCCTCCCTTTTGTTTCCCTTTCTTTCTAAATCACCTTTTTTTTTTTTAATGCATCTAGTTTACAGCCTAGAGTTGAATTTTGCTTTGTGATTTAATTAGAACTTGTTTCTCTTCTTCTTCTAGATGAATTTATATATCTGTATGCAGTTATTTGGTCTTAATCCTATCATTTTATGGGATTTCCCCCCCCCCCATATGTCTTTTATAGGATTTTTCATTGCTTATTTGTTTTGCTTTATTTTGTGTGTTTCATTTTTCTATTTGAGAAAAGTATGTATTTTTATACCAGTGATTACTGTTGTAGCTGTAACTTTATACAGAACCTTTATATAACCCTCTGTTTTCTTAGATGGTATCTATGGCTTCCCGACATGGGAAGCAATAAAACTGGTATTATTTCTTCTTTTCCTTTCCTACTCTACTTCTTCCCTTCTGCCTGATTTATATTGTCTTACGTAGTATTCACCATTGTACTAAGAAATAGGTTTCTCCGCTGTCATCTGGTATGCCTGCTTAGCACCCTTTGACTGCAGATACTACAGATGAGGTGAGTAGCTTTGTCTCTCTGCTGTCCTCTCCATTTCTGCTAGATTTGCTAAGTTTTCCTTATTATTTAGTGTACATGCTGGGCTGGTTCCCTTCTTATGAATCATCATTGAAGGAAATGGGTTTTCAGGCTGCTGTCGTGCCAGAGGATGAGGGGTCAGAGAGTGTTCCAGACTATTTGGTTTATTTGAAACAAAGACTGTCTTCCCTTCTTCCACGGAGCCAGGCTGCTTCCTGTCAATCCAGCTAGTCTGAGTACTTCTTCTTGTTACCTCTGGATATTAGGACCAAACTAGATCCTTTCAAGCTTAAGGATTTCAGTTATTTTTCAAAAGGAAAATTTTTGTGTTTCTGAGTCTGGCTCTCACGGACAGTGGTCTGTGGTTTCTTTACTCTCCCTCAGCAGGCTAGTCTTTCTAGTCGGACAGCCTGATGCGCTTCCACCCACAGGGTGTGGTTACCTGGGCACTTTTGAACTTTCTTCTACCCTGAAGCACCTGAAGAGCTTGGTAGTCTCAGGGTGGCCTTTGCTGTCATCATATTTCCTCAAGCTCTCCTCATTGCCTGAGACTATTTTTTAATAATGTAAAGAGTTCAGATTTCATTCTAAGAATTCTTTCACTCACTGAATAAATGTTTATTGAAGAGCTAAAATAGGGAAGGTTCTGGAAATTAAAAAAAAAATTAAAACTCTATCAGAATGTAGATGGTGCTCCTGAAGTCTAGCATTGCACAAAAATACTAGTTTTTCTATATCATTGGCTGTATTTTTTTTAAAATTGTGTGTATGCCTTGCTAAAGAGTGCAGTAATTTCACGAAGTTTGTTATGTTGAATAGTCTCATCTTCACCCTCCCATCCACCCCCCCTTTCTTACTGTGAGACTGTTAAGGTCTTTTCAGCCCTAGTGGGCTGGTAGGCAGGTGAGTAGAGAGACTCTCTGAGACTCTGGTATTTCTCTAGTTTATGATTCATTAATTTCTAATATAATATTAATTACTTCTTTCCTCCTGCTTGCTTTTAGTTTTGCTCTCCTTTTGCTAGGTTTTTAAGGTGAATGTTTAGATTGTTGGTTGGAGATCTTTTCTCTAATATAGGCAATTTAAAGCTACAAATTTCCCTCTAAGTTTCATGTTAGCTGCATCTCCAAAGTTTTGATATTATCATGTTTTAATTTTTATTCAGATCAAAAATACTTTGTATATCCCCTTGTAATTTCTTCTTTGACCCAAAAGTTATTTAGAAATGCGCTTTTTAAATTTGTATCTATTTGAGGACTTTCCAAATTTTCCCCTGTTCCTGATTTCTTATTCAACTACATTATGGTGGGAGAGTGTAGTTTGTGTGATTTCAGTCCTTTAACATTTTTCAGTACTTGTTCATTGCCCAGTGTGTGATCTGTTCTGCCAGGTTCCCTGTGCTTAGAAGGAGTGGATTCTGCTGTGGAGGATTCTGTAGAGATTGTGGAGTGATCTTTCTGTAGATGTTGTTGGGTAAAGTTGGTGGACTGTGTTGTTCAAATCTTCTGTATTCTTGCTGGTTATCTTCTAGTTTTTGCTTCTATTCTTCATTTGAAATTATAGATTACTATAATGCATAGGTAGTATTTTGGTCTATAATTTCCCAACAGCTAGATTTTTAAGATGTTTGTGTATGCTTTGGTCATAGATCACACAAATGACTATCGAGAAGAAATCTCGTGTATACATGTTATCCCATAAAATTTGGTGGTGATTCAACAAATATTTTCTGAAAGAGTGGTAAATTGTTAAGCATATGTACAATAAAACAAAACCTCTGCCCATTGTAGCTTACAGAGAAGGACAGAAAAAAAAATTCAAATATGCAGTATGTTAGATGTTAGTATGGCGGAGGATAAATGGGTAAGGAAGAAAGGGAGTGCATGGTCGTCCAGCGTGGGGTTAGCAGGGACACCTGGGCGGAGGCCTGAAGGAGGCAGGAGTGAAACAGTACAGCAGAGGAACTGTTATGCAAAGGCCCCGAGCCAGGGCATTGCTTGGCATGTTTTGCAGAACAGCAAGGAGAGGCCTGAGCGGCTTGGTGGAGGAGGCAGGGGACTCACTAGTAACGGGCAGCCAGAGATGGACAGGCTGGGCTAGACCACATATGACACTACAGTTCATCTTAAGAACTTCACTTTTGCTGTCAGTGAAGGGCAAGGACAAATTTTGTAAGGGTCAATGATAAATATTTTAGACTTTGCAGGTCATCCAGTCTCTGTTGGAACTGTTCAACTCTGCCATTTAACATGAAAACAAACCATGGACAGCATGTAAGGGGATGCATGGAGCAGTGTTCCAGTCGGGTTTTACCTTAGGATGCCAGGCCAAGGATCGGCTTTGCCAATCCTTGCTCTAATTAAGATGGAAAGTCCTTCAGGAGTTTTAGTAGAGAAGACACCTAACTTACTAATTTTTTTAAAGGCACTTACAAAATACCTTTTTATTTGTTAATAATTTTAGGCTTAGAAAAAAGTTGCAAAAATTATACAGCGTTCCCTTCACTTGTCTCACTTGAAGGCTGACCACTGATGTAGCCATCCTCACCCATCAAAACCAGGACATGAGTGTAATGCTCTTGATTCAACTGCAGCCTTTCATATTGTTCCACCTGCAGACACGTTTCTATTCCAGTATCCATTACAGAGTCCCACACTACACTTAGTGGTTCTGTATCTGTAGGTTTCCTTCAATCCAAGACGACTCCTCTCTTTTTTCTTGTCTTTAGTGAACTTAGGTATTTTTGATGAGCATTGGTAAATTATTTTGCAAAATGTCTCAGTTTGGATTCATCTCATATTTTCTTGTGACTACATTATGATTTTTGGCAAGAGTAATGTGACTACTCTTTTGAAAGGATTCTGCTGGCTACTTTGGTAAGGGCAGAAATGGGAGACCCCTGGGAAAACTTGTCATAATCCAGCTGAGGCTTGAAGTATTCATGGAAGAATCCAGAAATAGTTGATTTATAAGCATATTGAACGGATTGGGTTATGGTTAAAAAAAAAAAAGCGAGCCACTGCTATGGCATCAGGCCTCAGCATCCTAGTTAGCGGCAGGAAAACTATGCAAATGTACTGCAAATGAAGAAGTAATTTTCTTTTGTCTAGCCCTTGAACTTCCTCTTATTATCTTTCAGCCCTTGACCATTTTAGAAACCTGGCTAACTAAAATAATGTGACATTGTTTGGCTCTGTTGGTGTGTCATGTTTAATTGAAAATAAAAAAAAAAATCAAGCATTAGGTGGGTAGTAATAGCTTTTCCTTGGATCCTAGAGAAATAAAATTTATTGTGAGCTGCCAGCACCATTTTGACACATCCCTTTCCTTTGAATCCTGCTGATCTGTCACATGTACACATTATATTTCTGGAATTCTCAGTGGTTCCTTGTTATGTTAAATGACGTCTGTTTCTCAGTGTGGTGGAGTTAGCAAGAACTGGACTTATCTTCCTGATGTCAGCAAGTAGAAGGCCGGACAAAGTGGGTGAATCAACTGTTCTCGGACACTGGACAGCAGACTACACAGGATGTGGCTGCCTGAGATAGAGGGAAAGCACCATGATTGTCCCAGTTTTCTGCCTAGAGACATATTTCTCTATCCCAATGAAACATATTTCTGTATGCAGAAGGGGCACCAAACAGAGAAGCTGGAGACTGCAGAGCAGAGGTCCAGAGGGGAGAGTACTACCCAGAAAATGACACCTTTCAGTGTTGGCTGAATCAGGCCACACGTAGGGAATGCCCAGGGCTGGTAAAAAGACAGCCAGGAGTTCCTAGAGCTCAGGGAGCCTGAAATCTGAGCAGCCACAGTGGCAGGTCTTCAGGGTCACTCTTCAGTTTCACACTCTCCCTCCTTCAGAGCCTTTGATGTTCGTTTTGTATATTTAGGTGCTCTGATGTTGGTGCAGATATATTTACAATTGTATGAATTGACCCCCTTATTATAGAATGTTGTTGTAGTTTATTAGTCTTATCTGTCTGATGTAAAAACACATTTTTTCCTTGGTTTCCCTGAGAAATCTTTTTCCATCCCTGTCAGATTGTGTGTGTCTCCTTAAAAGTGAATTGACTCTCTTGCAGGCAGCATAGAATTGGGTCTTGGTTATTATTTTTTAATCCAGTCAGTCACTGTCTTTTTATTGGAGAATTTAATCCATTTACATGCGAGGTTCTTACTGATAGGTAAGGACTCACTATTTAGTGATTGCCATTTGCTAATCGCTTTCTGGTCGCCTGTAGTGCTTCCTTCCTTTCTTGCTGTTGTCCTCTCTGCTGTGATGTGCTGGTATGCTTTGAATACTTTCTATTTTGGTTGTGTGCTCCCACTGAAGAGCTTTGCTTTGTGAGGCTTACACAGAGCAATTTAAGCCTGCAACAGCCTGTTTCAAGCTGACTGCACACAGCTCTGCCTTTACTCCTCCCCCAACATTTTATGTTTTTTGTATGAAAATTTATATTTTTTCTCAAAGAAGCAACTTTTTGTTTCTTTGATTTTTAATTTTTTTTTGTTTCAATTTAATTCATTTCTGCTCCTGTAAATATGAGTGGTTTTGTGTTTTAACCCTCTTGCTAGGAACAGACTTGCTATATACACTGTCATTGTCTAGAGTATTCTGAATATGGCTCATTTCCTTAGACCATTGAGTTTTATAATTTTGTATGCTTTGTGGGCTATTTAGAGGTCTTTTATTATAGCTTAAAAACTCCCTTTACCTAGGGAGTTCCTTAAAGTCGGGTGGTGAACTCCCTTAGTTTGTGTTTGTCAAGGGAAGTTTTTATTTATCCAGTTTTGAAAGACAGCTTTGTTGGGTAAGGTATTCTGGGTTGGTGATTTTTTTCCCTTTCAGTGCTTTGAATATATCATTCTCCTTTCCTGTCCTCCAGGGTTTCTGTGGAGACATCTGGAGATAGTGGTATTGCTTCCCCTAGATGTGGTCTTTCTGCTGTGAGAACTTTGTCTTTGATTTTGATTGCTTGGTGTCTTGCTGAGCTCCTTTTCGGGTTAAATTTATTGGAGAGCTTTGTACTTCCAGTACCTGGTTGTTGGCATCTACCCCCAGATTAGGGGATTTCTCTGCTGTTCATACTTTCTGGCCTTTTTTCCTCTTTCTTTCAGCTTCTGCAGCTCCTGTTACATGCAGATTTGGCCTCTTGAGGTTCTCCTGTAGTTCACATAGACTTCCCGACTTTCTTTTCCTTCCTTTCTTTTCTTTCCCTCCCACCCTCCTTTCCTTCCTCCCTCCCTCTCCTCCTCCCCCCTTTTCTTCTTTTCTCCTCCATTCCCCCTCCCATTCCCCTCCCCTCCCCTCCCCTCCCCTCCCTTCCCCTTCCCCTTCCCTCCCTCCCTCCCTCCCTCCCTCCCTCCCTCCCTTCCTTCCTTGTTTTTGTTCCTCTGTCCAAGTAATTTCAAATTCTTTTTAACTCACTGATTCTTTTGCTTGATCAAGTCAGTTGTCATAGCTTTCTGTTGAAAATTTTAGTTCACTCATTCTTCATTTCTAGGATTTCTGCTTAATTATTTTTAAAAATTGTTTCTATTCCTTTGTCAAATTTGCTTGTGTATGTATTGCTTTCCAAATTACATTTGGTTTTCTAGCCCTATATTTTTGTGGTTCACTGAATATCAGTCATTTCATACATTGCCATGTCTTTAGGGTCTGTTATTGGAGGTCTGTTAGATACACACACACACATAATACATACATATATATATATATATATATATATATATACACACACACACACACACACACACACACACACATATAAATAAGAGAGAGAGAGAGGTGTTATAATTCCCTGCTTGTAATCACTGTGTCCTAGCATTACTTTGTGTACCTTTGAGGAGACAGCTCCCTCTTCTGGCCTGCGCAGGCATTCTTTGGCAGGGCCCATCCTTCACTATTTAGCCTGTGATTCTAGGGGGCCAACTGGTGAAGCTCCTATAGAGGCAGAGCTTCTGTGAGCTCTCTAGTTGGATGTGATCCTGGCATAGTGTGATGGCTTCTGGTCAGGTCAGTCAGAGGATGTCTTCCCTGGTCAGGCATTTCCACTATTTAGGATCTGTAGTTGGGCAGGAATACAGGTTCCAAGGTTAGGCAACATTGCTCTTCTGGATTAGTGGGGTCAGAGGTTATGCTCCTTGGAAATGCATGATTGAGGATTGCTTCCTTATCACAGTGGTGCCATGGAGTGGGCTTTTGGTTGAGTTGAGGGACTGTTTTGACCTCCTGGGTCAAATAGCTTTACCCTCTGAGCTTCTCCACAATGTGTAGACCCTATCTAGACAGGATCTTTGGGGCATTTTGGCCAACACTTCACTTCCTGAGTCAAGCAGGTCTAGCCCCATGTTTTTCTGAAATGTCGGAGGTGGGTGTTGGACTTAGGGTCATTGGAGTGGGCTGTGAGGCTGGGCTGGAGGCTGGCCATGTAGGGACGCAAGCTGGGTTGAACTTCCTGCTGTGCTGCTGAAGGCAACCAGTTCAGCTTTGTGGACGGGCTCTGTAGTTGTCTTATAACTCTAGTCACCCAACATGGGTGGTAGAAGCACAGAGGTGCCACCACCAGGGCTCATGTGCTGGTCACTGTGCTCTTTGCCTCCTTTCCTGGCTCCTGGTGGTCAAGCTGTGCCATATCTCCAGTGTTGCCCACGAGGTGAGACTAGAGTGGGATGCGTCTCTGGATGCTCAGGAAGCTGGATGACTGTCCCTGGTTCTCCTTCCTCAGTAAACACCCTGGGCCCTAGGACGTTCTCTCCATGAGTGCCGTGGTAGTGGTGGGACCATTCTTTCTTATCCTCTGTCCTCAGTTCGGCCGACCAGCAGCATGTCTCATGCTTGTTTTCAAGTAGTAGGGTTTTCAGAAAGGTTTTCTGGTCTGTGGGTAGTTGTTAGTTGAGCTTTCTGTAATGGGGTGAAGCCTGAGGCTTATGATTTTGCCTCCTTGCCGACACCATCTCCTCTGGGCTCATGTTAACATATGTATCCAACTTTTCCATGTGTCTCTAAGAGAAGCTGAGTGACCTAGATCCAGGTATACAACCTGAAATACTTAATTTTTATGCCTTTAACTTTATTCTGTTTTTTAAAAGTAATTCGCACAATGTATAATCCACCTACTAAAACAGTTGGGCAGCCATCACCTCAGTCAACTTCAGAACATTTTCCTTACCCTATAGAGAAACTCTTAGCCATTACCCAGTCATCCTCCTATTCCCCCAGCTCTAGGCAACCGATAATCTATTTTCTGTCCCTGCAGATACTTGTCTTTGGATATTTCATATAAAAGCAGTTGCACGTTATGTAGTCCTTTGCAACCGGCTTTTCCACTTAGCATGGTGTTTTCAAGGTTCATCTCATTGTAGCATATATCAGCCCAGCTCTTAATTTTACTTAACCAAGACAAACATTTGATTCTAAAGAAAGAGCATTTTTTACTTAAGAATCTGTGTATTCATTTTAGACTCACAGACTTATTCTCAGAATTGGGTAGTAATACTACCTTTTAAAAAAATCTATGTGCCTTTAAAAAATATAATCAGGAAAAATTTTTCTCTAAAAGTAAGCAGGCCCTGAGAGCTCAGTGACCACCTGTCTTTGCTGCCAACCAGTGGGAGAGGAGCAAGGAGAGTACCTGGCAGAGACCCGGGTGGCTTGGCCAGATGCTTCTGGGTTGGTCAGAGGTGCGGCTTTCTTCACAGGGGTCCCCAGAAGCCCAGCACATCTTTGCATTGCATGCTTTTCAGTTTTATCATTTAAACTTGTCATCTCTGGGGTCTTAATTTTTCTCCCACTTTTTTTTTCTTTTCATAGAACAGGAAACTTAAATTCAGAGAAGTAATTTCAGATGATACTGTCCAGTAGCACCAGAGGCAAATCTTGACCCTAAGTGTTAAGAAAGACTTTTCCATTTTGGAATCTTGTCAGCAGGCTGCATCTGTCGGTGCCTCTGCCCACTACTTAGGGTCTGGGTGTTTCCAGAGAAGTAGGAATAGTTTCTGTGCCCAGTTTCCTGTTGATCGAGTGTAGGCAATTGGAAAGAATAAACACTTACAAATCTGCTCACTGTATGAAGTATTTAGTGATATTGAATAGCACAATAATACAATAAAATCAGAAATGCAAATCCCTCAAGTTGCCTGAAAATTTAATGTTTTTGCTGCATGTTTTGTCATTTGTCTAATTTTGAGTTCAGTATTAAAAGTTAAATAAAAATATAAAAATATAAAAAGGTCGAATACAAATATGAATTTTGGTATTTTTTTCTTTCTCAGACAGATATTGATTATGTCCACAGTGTTGTGGCCAACCTGGAGAAAGAGTAAGTCCTTCTTTATTCGGAAATGGAGATATTTTAGTTTACTGCTGTCTCTGGCTTTTTGCTAAAAGAAAGCACCTGCCTTGATAGTTAATCTCCCTCTGGAGATCATTGTTCATTAGACCTCCTACCATTGTCTTTTACATTCTCATAAAGCAGGTGTGTTTAAGTTCATTTATCTGCTGGAATAAATTGGTGTATTTCAGTATAGAAGAGATTTGAATGTGGTTTGTGTAACATTATCAAATAAATATTTGTTCATGAAGGCAGTGAAGATAGCCTTAAGAGATTATTTAAGTCTTTCACCCTCGATTAAATAGACAGGCTGCCGGGCATATCTTCATGTAGCATCTCAGGCCTCAGCGCTGAGCTGTGTCTGGCCCCCTGATCCTGCAGTATGCAGGGCACGAACCAGGTAACAGGCAGGAAGCCTGTTATTAGTTTTTACAGTATTGCTTTAGTAGTTTTAATAATGATATCATAAAAACTAGTCTTGACATAGGTTTCTTCGTTGAATTGTATCTGCTTAAAGACCAGAGAAGTTGCAATTATTTGCTAGCTCTCTATTTAAAATAATATGATACTTTGTCCATTGAAATGCTAAACCTGGAGATTTAAAAAATATTACGCATAGTTCAGGATTAAATTTATCATTTGTTAGATTTTCCTCAAGTGCTAAAGTTCTTGACATTCTTTGTAGAAATGCACTTTGATATGTGGACTCCTTAAATGAAGGAACAGGGCAGTAATTAATAACTGGTCTCCCTTCCCCTAGACCAAACGGGCAGGCCTGTGGTGGGCTGGTGCAGTCATTCTGTTGACTGACTTCTTCCTCAATGTGCAGGAAAACCAAGGCCAGAAACAAAGCTCAGTCAAACACTAAGAACATTTGTGCAAAGGCAGGTAGTTACATAAGCATTTTCTGGAGATTTGCAAAAATGAGGAAGAATGCAGATGTGGAGAAATTACATTTGTATACATGCAGACTGATTTAAAACTTCAGAAAAGGATTTCTCCAGCTTAATGCTATTAATGTTTGTGGTTAGGTAATTCTTTGTTGTCAGGGCTGACCTGGGCAGAGTACGTTTGACAGGTATTTTTAATAGTATTTCCCATAGTAATGACAGCCAGAATGCCTCCAGATGTTGCTTGATGTCTCAGGAAGGATAAAATCACCCAAGTTGAGAAGCACCGGCCTGGAGTGACATAATCTATAACCTACAACTTCTGGAAAATTGAAGCTTCTGGAAAATTGAAGAACTTTGAATTTTGCACAAGTATATGTATTTAGATGCATACATAAATTAATCTGTTTTCTTTCCTTTATTTCCCTACTTTCTGTGGGACCTTGATTTTTTTTTTTTTTTTTTTAAATNTCTTCAGGACACCTTGAAGATTGGTGTTCTTAGGAATGTATTTGGTGTATTTAATGCTGCATTAGAGAAAAGAGAATTTTCTTTGACTCTTGTATTATAATAGAAAACTTGAGGCTTATACATCTAATCTTACTTTGTTAAATTTCAGTCTGATTCCTAACCTATTTTTGAAACTATTTGTTTCAGATGGAGAACAAAGCAAAACTTAGATTACTGTTTTCTAATGATGTATGCTCAGGAAAAGGGCATATATTACATTCAGGTAAGTGTGGCTTTTCCTTTAATGTTTTTCATGCTTCTAAAGAAGAAGTGTTATCAAGGGTATATATTCATTAAAGCAGGAGGTTTTGGAAGCACAGCCCTCCTCAGATCTGTGTAGTCCTAATTATATCTCAGAGAGAGCAGGATCCCCATGGCGGTTGAGGACGTGGGCTCTGGGGTTCCCGAGTGTACCAAGTGTGGCCCCAGCTCCCGTGTGGAGGGGCAACCTCACTATGTCTCGCTTCCTCTGAACTCCATTCCTCCATCTTCTCTCCTCCTTCCTCTCTCCACTGTTACATTTTTTTTGAGTGGTTTCATGGTAGAGTAAATCTTTTTGAAAGCCACAATACAGTTACATTTATATTGAAGATAATAAATTTAAATGCCACCCCCCCAC
This sequence comes from Marmota marmota marmota, assembly GCF_001458135.2. Classification (NCBI taxonomy): domain Eukaryota; kingdom Metazoa; phylum Chordata; class Mammalia; order Rodentia; family Sciuridae; genus Marmota; species Marmota marmota. Next base: position 5,472,060 of record NW_026000020.1, read on the forward strand.
ACAAAAAAAAGCATTGTGTCCCTAATGATATTCAAGTAGAAGAATCCTGCACTGTTGTGGGGTTTGTTAACCTGGTAGGCAATAGCAAAGAATTCTGAGAAGCTCTTATTTCTTCAAATTTAATTCTCCTTAATGATAGGTTATTTTCTTTAACCAAAAAGAGAGTTTATTCCTTGTTCAAAATGCAAATACTCTGAAGCATAGCACACTAAACCTAGCTGCCGTTATTTTTTACTGTAAAAGTTTATTAGGTCCTTTCTGGTGAGAAGATTTTGATGAGGACAGCAAGAAGAGGTTCTAGTTCTGGAATCAGAAAGGAAGTGATGGGGGATAGGGGAAGAAGAGAGAAGGAAACAGCATAGCCTCCCATTGGAAGACCTCACATTGGGGTCAGACTTTCTCTTCTTGGACATTTGGCTATAACAGAAGCCTAAGGTCATTAACTTATAGTGAGAAAAGGTTTATTTTGGCTCACGGTTTTGAAGATGCCAGCCCATGGTCAGTTGGCTTTGTTGCTTCTGGGCCGGTGGTAGGAGCACATCACAGTGGGAGCATTGCTCATCTCCTGGCTAGAAATCAAGGGAGAGGGTTCCCCCACGTCCCCACATTACAGGCTCCACAACCACCTCTGAGTAGTGCTTCTCCAGGGATAAACCCCCTTGTGGGGATCTCAAGATCCAAACCATAGCAATCAGCTGCATTCAACATGATTTACTCTTAGTTCACGAAATAAGAACTGTAAAGAATAAATACAGTTAGAATACAACAGTTAGAATACAACAGTGTCTGAGTTTTGTGTGTCAAAACATGACATCCTAGATTTAGAGAAGTCTTAATTTCAAAATAGTAAGGAAAGCATTTCATTTTTGTAAATCCCAATATTATTGTTGAACCTGGCTATTTTGTTCTGTGGCCAATGTATACAATGTACCTTACAGTTAAGAACTTGATATAGGGAACTTTAAAGTGTCCTTATGTTGCTTTTAAAGTTTATTTTTTTCAGTTTAGCTCCTAGGAGAGAATTAATGGAAACTTAATGCCTTTTTTTTTTTTTTTTTTTTTGGTGGAGCCTAGGAAGAAAAATTATTTAAGAAATTAAGGGTAGGATGGGGATGAGAGAGAGAGTAGTAAGACTGTTTCCTGAGGAGCGGTGAGTAAGCTATGGTGACAGTGGCAGCTATGAGCTTGCGTTGGTTGCCTGCTTCCAGGCTGTCGTTCTTTACGGTTTGTGCTTATATTTATACCATTTAATACAGCCCTTTTTAGTCTGTGGCAAAAACACATAACGTTAATTTACCATCTGCACCTTCCCTGAGAGTGCAGTTCGGTAGTGTGAAGTGTTTGTTGTGCAACAGATTTCTAGGACCTTTTCACCTTGCAAAGCCTACAGAGACTCTATCCAAAAACATCAGTTACTGTCCTTTCCCCATGTTCCTAGTCACCTCCTGCTACCTGTGGTTCTGTGACTTTGACGGCTCTAGGTGCTCCATACTAGTGGGGTCACCTGTTGCAGCATGTGGCAGGGAGGACTTCTGTTCTAGAGCTGCATGATGTTCATTGTGTGTTTGAGCCGCATTTTCCCGTCAGTTCATCTGTTGGCCTGCTTCCAGCTCTGGTTACTGGGAATGATGCTGTGGTGAACTGGAGTGAGTACCTCTCTCTCCACAATTTGTTGGGATTCTTTTGGCTGTATACCTACAAGTGGGTTGATGAGTCATTATTGTGCCGTTTCTGATTTTTCGAGGGACCGCCATAGTATTTTCCATGGTGGCTGTGCCAGTTCACATTCCTGCCATCAGCGCACAGGGCTCATTTTCTCTGCCTTCTCACCAGTACTTGTTATTTTCTTCTTGGTCATTCTAATGATGTGGTCGCATCTGGTTGTGGTTTTGATTTTCATTTCCTTCATAATGTATGATGTTGAGCATCAGCTAATGTGCTTGTTTTCCATCTGTGTGATCTTTGAAGAAATATTTATTTAAATCTTTTGTCCATTTTTAACTGGGTTATTTGATTTTTCCTTGTTAACATTCCTTTAAACATTCTGGGTAGTAACCCTTTTTAGAAGATCTGCAAATATTTTTTCCAGTTTGATTGTGGAGTTTCCGCTATGTTGTTTCCTTTGACATACAAAAGTTTCTATTTGCTATAGTCTCATTTCTCCACTTTTGATTTTTTATCTAGACTTTTGAAGCCATATCCAAAGTACAGATGCTGAATCCAGTGCCTAAAGCTTTCCCCTATGTCTTCTAGGAGTTTCATAATTTTAGCTCCTTGGTTGAAGTCCAATCCATTTTGAGTTAATTTTTTTTTGAATATAGTAAAAAGTTTGGGTCCAAATTTATTTGTTTGCATGTGAATATCCAGTTTTCCCAGAATTATTTGTTGAAAGGACTATCTTTTCCTCATTGTATATTCTTGACACCTTTGTGGAAAATTATTTAGCCATGTATGCATTGGTGTATTTGTGGGTTCCCTATTCCATCTAATTGGGGTGTGTGTGTGTGTGTGTGTGTGTGTGTGTGTGTGTGTCTACCTACCTAGGTAAGCAGATATGTATCTGTCTTTATGTCAGTACCATGTTGATTTGATCACCATTGCTTTGAAATCGGGAAGAATGAGACTTCCTACTCTGTTCTTTTTCCAGATTGGCTATTTGGGATCCTTTGAGATTCTTTATTTATTCTTTATCTTTTTGAGATTTGTTTTTCTATTTCTGTGAAAAATCTCATGAGAACTTTGGCAGGGATCTTGTAAGGTGTAGATTGTTGTGGGTGGCACGGACATTTTAATACTAAGTCTCACCAACCACGAGTGCCTGGCTGTCTTTGCAGTTATTTTTATCCTCTTTGATTTCTTTTAGTGATGTTTAGTAGTTTACCAGAGTTCTTTTACCTCCTTTATTAGGTTTATTCCCAAGTGTTTTATCCTTTTTGATGCTTTAGGAAATGGGATGGTTTTTCTTTTTGCATTGGTCATTGTTGGTAGACAGAAATATGATTTTTGTGTGTTGATTTTGTATCCTGAAACTTCTGAAATCATTTATTTGTATGATTTTTAATCTATTCTTTAGATTTTTCTCTATATAAAATCATTTCATCTGTGGATAATGCTAGGGGTATTTCTTTTCTAATTTGAATGCCTATTTCCTCTTCTTGTCAAAATGGTCTAGCTAGTATGACTAATTGTGATGTGAGAATGGGCTCCCTTTTGGTTCCGATCTTAGAGGGAAAGGTTTTGGTTCTGACCTCAAGGTGTTTGAAAGTGTTCTCTCTGCTTCAGTTCCTTGGGAAAGTTTGAGACAAATTGATGTCAATTCTTTAAATGCTTAGCAGAACTCCTAAGTCAAGTTCTCTGGTCCTAAGCTTTTCTTTGCGGGGAGATATTCTTTTAGATTCATTTATTTTATTTTTCATTATTACTGCTTTAATCTCCTTGTTTTAAGTGTGTTCAACTTTTTATTTCTCCATGGTCAGTCTTGGTAGGGACTTACCTGACGATTCTAGGTTATCCAGTTTGTTGGCATATAATTATTACTGGTCATCTTTATAACCCTTTTACCAGTTGTAATGCCCTCTTTCATTTTTCCTTTCCCCTCTTCTCCCCTTCCTCATCACTTCCCTCCTCATCCTTCCTCTTTTTTTCTCTTTCTCTTCTTTTTTCTGCTTCTCTGCTTCTTCCTGCTTCTCTGCTTCTTCCTTTTCTACTGGCGGGGTCTTGCTCTGCTGCCCAGGATGTCCGTGAGCTCACAATCCTCCTGCCTCAGCCTCCAAGTAGCTCCCCTTTTCATTACCAATTTTAATTATTTGAGTCTTCATTTTTTTTGTTTAGTCACTCAACCTAGAGTTTTATCCATTTTGTTGATCATTTTTAAAATCCTTGCTGTCTTCTTTTTTGTTTTATTGATTTTTATAATAATATTCGGTGATTCCCTTCTCATTCCTCTTTGTGTATATCTGTTTTCTTTGTGGTATCACTGCAATCACAAAACCTCTTAAAGTTATAACCTCTTAAAGTTATTTAAACTGATAATTTAACTTCAGTATAAAATTCATACTTCTTTACATCTGTCCCCTTGCCTTTTATTATTCTTTGTCTCAATTACCTCTCTTATATTGCTCATCTGTTAACAATAGATTTGTGATTACATTTATGCTTTTGGTTTTAAAAATTCTGTATAAGATTTAAAATGACTTATGCAACTGTATTACCTTACTACAGGATTCTATATTTGTCTGTATATTTACTTTTGCCAGGGAGCTTTATATTTTTGTAGTGTTTGTTGCTATTTATCATTCTTTCACTTCAAGCTGAAGGACTTTATCAGTAAGACACCTGGTGCTGAACTCACTCAGCTCTTATCTTGGGAAGTCTTAACTTCTCTCTTGCCAGGTATTCTTGTTTCATTGGTAATTTTGGTTTTAGCATTTTGAATATACCATCCTAGTCCCTTCTAGCCTGCAGTGTTTCTTCTCAGAAGTCTTCTGACACTAATAGAAACTCTCTTGTATATGATGGGTCACTTTTCTCATGCTGCGTGGAAGATTTTTTTTTTTTTTGACTTGACTTTTGACAGCTTGATTATGGTAGCGCCATAGTCCTGGAGCTCTACCTAGTGTCTGTCTGTGGTACTGCAGTGTCTGGTGCTAATGGACAGCCTTTGTTCTTGGTCCTTGATGTGGTGCTCTGTTCTACTCCCTGCTTTGATTAAGACAAGATAAAAACTAGTCCCTTGAGATATATATCCAATGTCTTACATTTTTTAGGGATACATCTACTCCTTTCTTGATCCAGGGAGAATCAGAAGTTGAGAGTTCTTTGTAGTCACACGGTACCACGCCCAAGGGACGGCTTTGAATGCACCAATTTTAAATCTGTGTCTGTGTGGGGGAGGAAGCAGACTTGGAGTTCCCTATTCCACTCTCTTGCTGATGTCTAATAACTCTCTTACAGTTACAGGATCAGACTGTACGTACTGATAGCCTGTTTTGTTATTTTTAACATTTGTTAAAATGTAATTTTTAATTATTTCTTGAAGTACCGTTATTCAGATATCATAATTACCTTATTGCTGGTCATTTAGATTGTTTCTAAATTTTCAGCTGTTCCTAATATGAATTCCATAAATTTTCTTAAAATTATTGTGTGTTCCCCAAACTTATGCCTCAGGAAAGAGGAAGTTGCTTTATATTTAGTCTTTACAATCTTAAATTATGCAGAATTCTGTTAATGAGGTCAGATTATCCACCTACAGAGTATTAGTGTTAAAAACATCTTAGCCTAAAAAGTCCTTTGATATGTTAGTTTATGAAGGAAAGAGGTCACCTGGGAACATCTGAAGTATTAGGATGAAGGTCGAGGGAGCAAAGGAATTTATTCTAGACCTTGCTGTGATCCCCTAGGAAAGTGGCTTCATGGTTACAGGAGAGGGGAATGTCATACTCAAGACTTTCAGAGGCTTCCTTTAAAAAGGCAGCAGAGTTGGGCGTTGCTTGGCACTACCAAGGACACACACTCGAGGGGGTCTGGGAATGCCAGCTGTCCTGGTGTTAGGCCTGCAGCTCAGAATGAAGTTTACCATGACACTGTCATTCCTGGTTTCATAAAGTGCTTCGTTGCAGATGACTGGAAGACAGTGTTTTCTGGAAGACTTAGATGGTTCTGGCACTTCATGGGGTGCCGTATTCTCCTGATACCTCACCTGTGAGGTGGCCCCCCTGACAGTGGTGCTGAGGTTGGCAGTGGGCTCTGTGTACCCGCCTCATCCCCAGGAGAAGCTCCCAGGATCCACTTTTCTGAAGGTTTCAGTCTCCACTGGTGATCTCTCCCTAGATTATTTTATTAAAGGTTCCCAAGTGGTAATTTTCTACTTCACTGATGTTCCTTGAAGCCGAGTTTTTCTATAAAGAATTTTCTTTTCTCAGCTATTTGGTTACTTTGAAAAATAGTTCAATAAGAAAAGGCAGAATAAATGCTTGATTCTGTCTATTAATTTTATTCTTACCGATGCTCACATTGGTACACTAGTGTGATAAAGAAGAGCCTCATCGGTTGGCTATTATTTCCTTTCTGTAAGTCCAGGATCTTTGATCACTTCCTTGGCTGGCCCATCTTGCATGTTTCCTTTCCCAGATCAGGAATAGGTCACTTTCAGGTGCCTGCTCCTCTCAAAGGCATGTGATGGCTAAGAACATGATCTGGCACTTGAGATGCTGGTTGCTGTTATGTCTCTGCTTCTAGGACTTGGAGCAAGGAAGAGGGTGTTTTTCAGAGAAAGAAACTGCACAAGTGTGTATTGGTATTTCCAGTTCAGATGTGATTAGAGGGTTTTCATTTAATTTTTTTATACTTCTTTCTTTTCCTCTTACACTGAAAGTCTTAGTTTGTAATAGCATGATTGATCCTGATATATTTTTTGTTGTATAGTGTAAAATGGTTTCTAGAATGATTTCAAAATATTAATATCACTACTAACAATAAGACTTCCAAATGCAGTTTGAACTTTCTTTGTGCTTACTTCTCCATAGAATAAATCATGATGTGTATATATAGTCAAAGTATGGTTTCTGAAAGTCACCTGAGTGGTTCTTTATCCTTTGTGACCGTGGTGCCAACTTGATATGAAACTAGGTCCGTTTGTTTTGGCTTATATTCAGTTTTTAGAGTTTTCTTTTTTTTACATAGAGCCTAGCATTTCAAAATCAGAACTTTTATAAAAGAAGGTACGGTCACCAACATCTCACTTTTATCCCTGACTCTTTACCCTGGTTCCTTCCCTCCCCTATGGGTGACCACCACTAGTATTTTTTTTTTTTTTAAAGAGAGAGAGAGAGAGAATTTTTTTAATATTTATTTTTTAGTTATCGGCGAACACAACATCTTTGTATGTGGTGCTGAGGATCGAACCCGGGCCGCACAGCATGCCAGGCGAGCGCACTACCGCTTGAGCCACATCCCCAGCCCCCACCACTAGTATTTTTTTAAAAATATTTTTTTAGTTGTTGATAGACCTTTATTTTATTATATGTGGTGCTGAGAATTGAACCCAGTGCCTCACACATGCCAGGCAAGTGCGCTACCTCTGAGCCAAAGCTCCAGCCCCCACCACAGTTTTTAGTTTCTCATTCTAGCTTTTAAAAATTTAAGCAGGTACGTGTATAGAGCATTCCCCTCTCCAGTATTACATTTGCGTAGTGTAAAAACAGTATTTTGTATCTTGTTTCCTCTGTAAACTCGCAGTTACTAATGAGGCACATCAGTCTTCATGGTGGCTCCTGCCATGAGACATTGATGTCATTGAAGCACTCTGTCCACCAACAATCTGTCATGGGTCTTCAGAGCAGCAGTATTCTCATTGCCCCCAGACTGCAGGTCACCCAGGTATGCTTCAGCTGGTGTGAAAGGACACTCGCAAAGTCCAAGAACTACACCACACACCAGAATCCCACTCGAGATTTATTGTCAGAGCATGGAGCAAACTGACAAGGCTGTCCCTCTGAGGGGAGCAGAAGTGAGTGTCACTTACAGAGCATCTTTATAGCCTGCAAGAGCAATTTCACAAGCTTGCTTTAGGGGTTATGTCATGGGTTGGGGTGGGGTGGACCCTTTAGTAGGCACATGTTCTGTGGGAGGCCAAGCAGCAGTTCCTCAGGATCTCTAGATAAAATGTCTCCTAAATCAAAACCCAGGATTCCTTAGATAAAAGTGGCTCCCGACCTGAAATGGCGGATCTAATGCCAGTGTTGACCTGATGCCAATAAGGTGACTTCATGATGATACATCCATATGTAGGATACTAAACAACCAACAGAATCAAACTGTTGATCCACAGCTTGGATCTTAGGGAATTGTTCTGAATGAGGAAGCTAGTCTCAGAGGTTACATACTGTGATTCCATTTACATAGTCCTCTTAAGGAGGAGACAGAACTGTGAGGTGGAGAGCAGGCCCTGGGGGCCCAGGTCAGGGAGGCGGCCAGCCGCAGTGGTTCTTAAAGGGCCGGAGGGGATCCTTGCCATGCATCTCTTCTGTGTCCTTCCTGTGGGGCATAGCCAGTCAGGCATGAGTGGAGGTGTCTCTTGTTGCCAAAAGCAAGGTTGAATGTCACTTTGCTCTGTGCTTTGCCTGCCTTTCCCTTCAGCCCCTCTGGGCTCCAAGGAAGTAAAGCGCGTCTTTCCTGTTCAATGATGTCCTAGGACTCGTCACAACGTCCACAGCACAACAGAAGCTCAATAAATAGTTGGCAAGCTCATCAATAGCATACCTTTCCAAACACTATATTTCTTCATAGATAGGAAGAAGAAAACCTGCAGTACTGGTAGTACATGAAAAATCAAACACTAAGACAAATATTACTTAGGTAATGAGAAATGATAACTGAAATCAGAAAAGGAAAAATATTCTTAGGCTATTGAAAGGAAAGCGAGGAACTGGGAGACAGGCAGCAAGAAATAAAAGATGGAGACTTGGCAGAGATACGCACAAGAGTTTGTCAGAGCTGACAAATAAAGGCCATCTCTCCATAGACAGAGGCAGCACAAACTTGAGGTTTGGGACTTTTATGGGAGGGCTCGGGGATTAGAGCTGGTGTGTCCTAATGTGGGCAGTTAAGAATGGGGCTGGTATGAGGGAGTGGTGAGCCTTTCTCAGAAAGGTCCTTGGGTGGGAAAGCCTTAAATGGTGGCTGTCATTTAAGATGGACAGCCACATGCTAATCAAGGACCTTACAGATATCAAATATTTTTGTGGCTTTAATATTTGAGGAAAGGGTAGGTATGCAGCTCAGTTGTAGAGCGCCTGCCCAGCATGCACAAGGCCCTGGTTGAAACCTGAGTCCTGCCAGAAACAGAAACAAAATGAAGTTTGGTAAGAGGAGACTCTGGGGAGGAGGGCTCTACACAGGCCAAGGTCCCCATTTCTGTCTTTTCTCTGGGATTGGCCAACACTCCACACAGAGAGTGCACTGGGCACTGGCAAAGCCCAGGGGAACTAGCACTCTGTGAATTGCCACAGCTCTCAATATTTTGTAGGTGTTTATTAATATAAAAGGAACTTTTAGGGATCTGTTCTACAGGAATGAAATGCACTAACATGCAGGTATAAGTGTAAGTATTGCAGCATTGTATGGACAATAACCAGGAAACAACCTGAATGTCTGCTTGTAAGCAGGGAAGAGCTGAATAAACCATGAGACACTGTTAAACTAAATGACTTCAGTAGATGTTTATTACTTGGTAAGATACTCATGATGTATTAAGTGAAAAATGTTAGTGTCATGGTATGATCCTTTTTATAAAACTGACGCAAGGGATGGTATGGGAGTCAGCTTTACATTACTGTAACAAATACCAGAGAGACAATCAGCTTACAAAGAGAACAAGTTACTTTTGGCTCACAGTATCAGAAGTTTCAGTCCATGGCAGCTTGGCCCTGTTGCTTTGGGCTTTTGGCAAAGTAGAACATCATGATGGAAAGTGTACAAAGGAGCAAAATTATTGACCAATGGCAGCCAGAAAGCAGAGTGAGGTAGAGGAGGGGCCAGTGTCCCAATAGTCCCTTCAGGGCACACCCCCAATAACCTGATTCCTTCCACCAGGCACCTCCTAAAGGCCCCACTACCTTCCATAGTGCCATGGACTGGGAACCAAGTCTTCAACACGTGGCCTTTGGGAAGTTAGTAGATCCAAACTTTAGCAGGTGGGAACCTCATATATTGGTTTGTATGTGCATTCAGAAGGTGTCAAATGCATGTCCACTCAACTTTTCACACAGGTTAACTAGCAGGGTAAGGGTAGAGAAGGAAAGCTGCTGGCTTTTCTTTAACTTCATGACTAAAAGTACTGCAAAACTTATTTTCCTTTGAAAGGGGGAAAATAGTGTTAAATCTTCAGCATCATAAAAGAACCAAAAGGGACCTGTTGACAGAAAGGGATGGTGATTCCCATAGAATAGGCGTGATTTAGTTGAACCGCAGTGTGTGTGTCTTCCATTTTATTTTCTGAATATGTTTAGTGAAGTCTATTTTTTGTATTTTCATTGTTTTTGACCATTGTTTTCTTGACTTTTCTGATGAAAGTATGCTTGAGTTTTTCCATAATAATGTCCTATCTGAATCTTAATTTTTTGAGTTATTAATATGATTGTTCAATTTTCTCTAGCTTGAAGATGACATTATTGTCAAACAGAATTATTTTAATACTATAAAAAATTTTGCACTCCAACTTTCTTCTGAGGAATGGATGATTCTAGAATTTTCCCAGCTGGGCTTCATTGGTAAGAAAAGTATAAGATTTATCTACTTTTCAGAAAAATAATTGATTCTCAGAATCTTAAACCAATTGCTTTTTTTGATCCTAAAGTTTCTTTTTTCCCCCCTATGGAAATGGATTGTTTTTGAGCATATGTTAGCTTCTTAGTATGAAAAGATGAAAGTCAGCCCCAGACAGAGTTTAGAGTATCCAGAGACCAACACCGTGCCAGCCTCCATCCTAGGAGCATGTCTGATTTCTTCTCCAGACACCCAGCAGTTCCGTTGTCACCCCAGGATTGGCATTCAGAGAGGGTTCCTTTTTAATCACTTTGTTTCTTTCATTAACTGCTTGGGGTGCTCATTTAAGACCTTTTAGGTTTAATATTCCTAAATTATCCAATGAAGAGAATATGCTTCAAGTTTCAGACTTGAAGGAAATTTACATGTTTTTAAAAAGTACTCAGAAGAAGACATTTCACTTCCTATGTTATTTTAAAAAGTTAGGTCTTAGAGCCTGGGCCTCTGACCTTGTTGGTCACTCAACTCAGAACTTATTTAAATTCAGAAACATCTTGTGAAGGTTTTATTAAAAGCACAATTGGGATTCCTTTTCATTGTTCTTTTTTTATTTATTGATTTAGATAATTTTCTTTTTACCTAAACCTCTCTTGTTCCTTTCTTTATAGGAAGAATCTTAGTAAGACATGAAAGAAGACTCTGACTTGCTCTTTGACTCCTTTGAGCCAGTAGTGATAGATTTTGTAATAATGTCAGGAGGTCACTACTTCTGTTTATACCCAGGTGACAGCTTGAGCGAGTAGATGCCTAGCTAGAGCGAGTTTGTCTGTTCTTGATGGTGCAAGTGGGAGATAGGGGGATTTGTAGCTGAGAGCACTAGTTTTGATCAATGTACTTAGTGTTCAGATTTCACTTATGATTTTGATAACCTGTTTCTTTATTGCAGCTATTGACTGTAAGTGTCTTTTCAGGTAAAATGTTCCAAGCGCCAGACCTCACTCTGATCGTAGAATTCATATTTATGTTCTATAAGGAGAAACCCATCGATTGGCTCCTGGACCACATTCTCTGGGTCAAAGTCTGTAACCCTGAAAAAGATGCAGTAAGTTAATTCTGCGGGAGGCGGGTGGGAGTTGCGACTCTATTTTGTTCTGAATGAATGTGGCTTTTGTGGGTTTTGGGGAGCCAGATTTGGCCAGTGAGCAGTTGAATGAGGCAGCTGGGAGAAGGCAGTGTTTCCACTGCTTGTGGTCTTTCTCAAATTGGTGAAAATTTCCAATGTTGCGAAGACTTTTAAAATATTGGGAAACCCCATGAAGCAGGGAAGCCTGTCGCAGGACAGTGGCCTTTCTCTGTTCTGTTATTATTGGCTGTTGATACTGATCCCACCTGTCCTGTGGGTGTTTCAGTTTGTCTTCTTATTCTCTGCCAATCCATATTTTCCAAATACTTTGGGGACAAATCAGACTCTATCTGGAATAATGAATAAGATAGAAGTAATACCTATGCCAAAATAATAAGTCAAGGCACTTCTGGTGTCTGACTGCAAGCAACATAGCAGTGTGCTCACCTTTGGGATGAGGGTGGCAGATAAGTAAGTGAATGATAGCTTTTGCTTTAGTCACTCAGACAGCAAATTCTTTCCAAAATTCTTAGTATAAAAAGTAAATAGAGGGCTGGGATTGTAGCTCAGTGGTAGAATGCTTGCCTTGCACTCGTGAGGCCCTGGGTTTGATCCTCAGCACCGCATAAAAATAAATAAATAAAGAGATTGTTTCCATCTACAACTAAAAAGGAAAAAAATACATCTATTTCCTTGTCCAATTTGAATCATGCCTCTGGGGGAATAATTCTTCAACTTTTTATGTATTTGGTGTAAGCATAATCAAAATATAAAAATGACAGAATTCTTACCAATTGTAACACATAATGTTGAGTGAATATTCTAAGCCTTGTTGTTAGAGGGTTGCCTTATCATTCATTGTAACAAATTGGCGTTTGTGAAATTGGCTTCAGGCCGGTGTCCTGGGAGGTTTGATCATCCTGCCTGCAGGTTTTTAGGACTCTGCCTTCTGGGGTCCTTGAGGTATTGTTACGTTCTCTTTGTTTAAAAAACCAACAGTAAAACCCACAAACAATAAATTCTTAGAGCAAATCATGGACCACAGAGAAGTAGTGGAGTATCTGTGAACTTTCTAACAGTAGTTCAGCATATAAATTGATTTGAACAAACCACTTTTAAGATATAGGCCTTAACTTATATTTTCTGTGTGACTTGCAGGATTTTTTATTATAGGACACAAAGCTGTTCACCATCTTCATCCTCCCAACAGTGTGCCTCTTAGTACTTGCAGATTTTTTATTATATTATCTGAGATTGTGAGGGGAATGGGAATAAAAAACAAGGAGAGAAATGAATAACAGTATATAGGGTAGAGAGAGAAGATGGGAGGGGAGGGGAGGGGGGATAGTAGAGGATAGGAAAGGTAGCAGAATACAACAGTTACTAATATGGCATTATGTAAAAATGTGGATGTGTAACTGATGTGATTCTGCAATCTGTATTTGGGGTAAAAATGGGAGTTCATAACCCACTTGAATCTAATGTATGAAATATGTATGTCAAGAGCTTTGTAATGTTTTGAACAACCAATTAAAAAAAAAGAAAAAATAAAGAACACAAATAAAAATATATATATTTGGCAAATTCTTTATTATATTACCTGATTTGAAGATATTTTGGAACCTCCAAAGTTGGTGCATTTTAACCTTCAAAATTAAATCTTTATTGACCTGCCTTGAAGGATGGGTGAAACCAGCCCTCTGCTCTTCCCTTAGCTGGGCTTATTGTTACCATTTTTTTATATTTATTTTTCAATTTTCGGTGGACATAACATCTTTATTTTATTTTTATATGGTGCTGAGGATCAAACCCAGTGCCCCGCGCATACCAGGCCAGCATGCTACCGCTTGAGCCACATCCTCAGCCCCTATTGTTGCCATTTTTAAAACCTGGATCGTGGCCTTTTGTCAGGTGTGCAGCAATCTCTTCACACCTCAAAGAGGACCATAAAAATCACATGCCCTGGAATTGTGATTTTAATGTTCTTCTAAAGGACTTCTCATTTTTCCAGATAAAGACAAGGTCTCACTTTATCATGTAACAATAGTACTTTTTTTTTTAATATTTAGAAACATTGTGATAGACAGAAAGCAAACCTACGCATTCGCTTCAGACCATCCCTTTTCCAACACGTTGGTCTGCACTCATCACTGTCGGGAAAAATCCAGAAACTCACGGTTAGTGATTTGATTTGATTTTCTCATGATGTATCATTTGTTGTTCAGTGTATAGCTGGTAATTTTCTGCATGTGTTGTTTAATGGTGTATCTCTTTCCTGCTAGGATAAAGATTACATGAAACCATTACTTCTCAAGATCCATGTCAACCCTCCTGCCGAGGTGTCTACTTCCTTGAAGGTTTACCAAGGACACACACTGGAGAAAACGTACATGGGGGAGGATTTCTTCTGGGCCATCACCCCAATAGCTGGAGACTACATCTTGTTCAAATTTGATAAGCCAGTCAATGTAGAAAGGTCAGCGACTGTTTCTTGTTTTTGATGCAATGAGTGCTTTTTTAAAATAGGAAACTGGACGTTTTGGGCATAATGTTATGAGACTGAGTCTTCTTTAAACATTTCGCTTGGGCGGCTTCCTCCAGCGTGGCTCCTGCAGGGAGGGGAGCTGCTCCCCATCAGGTGGCAGTCTGGTTCTCTGGTTTGTTTTATGGACACCTGCAGAGGGAAGGCACTCCCTGATAGGGTGGCCCCACTAGACCTGTGCTGATGCCGACTGGCTGGCTGGGGCAGGTGAGCCTTGTCCCTGTTCTCCTGTGCCGTTGCCTGGCGTGCCACCCCTAGGTGGCCGTGGAGCCCTGTGGCATGGCCTGGTGAGTGTGGAAGGCCAGCTCCTGCTCAGCCTTTGCAGCGCTCTTCCGTGTTTGGGTCTGAAGGTTATCTTGCTGGGCTGTGCTCCTCCTCATCCTTAGGCCGACAGCAGCCTTTGGGGGACTTTTGCTTCTGATCCTGGTGGCATTTCCAGGTTGCTGGCTTCTCTGGCTCTGAGTCTAGAGCGTATTAGTTGAAAGAAAACCTACCGTTCAGCCTGTTGTTCCCTGGCCCCCTGATCCCTCACAGGCTGTCATTCTCTCGCTGCCCTGGTCTTCTCAAGTCTGACAGAGTCCAGGGCTTCAGTTGGGTTTAGAGGGAGGAAGAGGGAAACTACCTGCATCTAGCCTTCCCAAGTGGAAGTCTCAGCGGGCAATTTGCTTTTGAAATCAGGAAAAGAAAACGTTATTCTATGTATTGTGTTTTTATATATACATCTATATGTTTTCTATATATAATATAATATTTAGCAAATGAAAAAGTGTCCATCAAAAATCTGATAAAGAAATTACATATTGGAGGTTAAATTTCTTTACAGCCAGTATTTTTGCAATAACCCTCTGTCAGGTAATTTTGACCTTACAGTTACGTGGTTGAGAGGACAATATAACGTAGTGACACAGTTCTTCTGGAATTGTGGTGATATGAATTTCCTACTGTGTATGGAGCCCACCGATCCTAGGACAGAGAAAAGGAACCACTCCCTGATCCCTGCAGTGCATTATTTGCTAAGGGGAGGGTTGTAGTCGTCATTATAGAAATGATACATTATAAAAATATTTCCAGATTGCATATGTGTTCCTTATTAAAAAATTTAAAAGTGTGAAGAGTCAGAAAAAAAAAAATCCCTACCCCAAAGCCACCATCATGGCTGGGTTGGCACATTGTTTTTATTGGTACTCCTGTATGCTTCTGCTTTGGGTCAGAGTCCATGGGTAATTTTTGTATTGTATATTTTTCTGTTCCAGTCTGTCCTGAGCATTTCAGTGACCACTTAACACCCCATCAATTCCTTCATCCATTGCTAAACTTCTGGTTGGTTTGGAGTTGTTCCGCAGTAAATTGTCACCTGGTGAACATCTCTGACTCAGTCTAAGTCCAGATTACATTCACGTGCTCTTAATGTGGCTGCCCTCGCCCCAGCTTGGGCCTGTTTAGCAGATAGTGAAGGGTCTGTAGTTGTGTGATCAGTGTTCCAAGCCAAGGTGCCTTCTGGAAAAGCATCCCCACCTGCAGCCCCAGCAACGTGGGGTGCCGAGGTGGAAGGATCACTTAAACCCAGGAGTTCATTCTGGACAACAGAGACCCTGTCTCTCTCTCTCTCTCTCTCTCTCTCTCTCCAACAGAGACCCTGTCTCTCTCTCTCTCTCTCTCTCTCTCACACACACACACACACACACACACACACACACACAGGTCTTTCTCATGGGAAAATGATAGGTATAATTTTAAATATCAGTTGTCATCACAGGTGATTTTTGTTTACAAATATCCTTTTGTCAATCCTGTCATCACCTGTAACTTACACCTGGCTGATTATTTTCAACACGCAGGTGCTTTCTTGATGGTTCTCATAAACTCCTTGAAATAGTGGAAGGTGGGGATATCTGTAGGAGGTGGAAGAAACTAAGAAAACTAGTGAAAGTCACTCAAGGGATCAGGTCTCTGTGACTGCTAAGCCTAAACTTTTAATCAGTCACTGCAACTCACCCTAAGTTAGGTTTGTATTGAGATATACTTCTTGCTTCCTATCTGGTCCCATTCCTCCCACACTTACAAATACCCACTATTTAGTTCTGAGAATGTCAGAGCATAAGGATGTCATGCTCACACCAAGTGTGTGTTAGGTTTATCTCAGTATGTTGCGTAAGTCATGATTTTTCAAATATTTGAAATAGTGACACATGATGTTCAGGTGTTTGGAAGAGGCTCTCTTTAGTTTCATTCTCCTAATACTGAAATTATTTGTATTGGCTGTAATTAGTCTTTGAACTTGCTGTGACTAGCACTTTTCCTATGAAAACTTTCTCTAATAACCGACACACATTCTTCTGTCTGCATTTCAGTTATCTTTTCCACAGTGGCAACCAGGAGCATCCAGGAGATATTCTGCTCAACACAACTGTTGAAGTTTTGCCACTTAAGGTACAACAATTCCTTCCTCTCTCCCTTTCCGAAGAGTTGATCCTTTAGCCCTGGTGTGAGGCTGTTCTTGTTAATGAGATGAAAGACACTCCCTGTCCGTAGGACTCCAGTGGGTGGTGATCTAAAATTGTCTTGAAATATGGAGCCCCAGCATATTGGCCCATGTCCTCATTCACAGAGTCTTCGTTTTGTTTTCTGTTGGAAAATAATGTGGACATTTGTTCTAGGGAAAAAAAAGACTGTTTACTTCAGTGTTTACTTGGTGTTTCTATTTTGAGTCTCCAGATACCACTGGGCATTTAAGTACCTGTTGGTGAATATACAAAATTAATTTATTTTTCTGTTAGAAATACCTGGTTTCTTTCAAGTCAACACACGTTCTTGACTGCTGTACAAGATTTAGTGTCTAATTTTCCAGCCATCAATATTTTATATCCAGATTCAGATGATGGGTAAACAAAGCACCTTTACTGATCAGTTTTTTGGTGACTGATACTGCTCTCTGGAGAGAGCTGCGCCCCAAGTGCCACTTGAGTTTGTGAAGACATTTTCATGACTCACGTCTATTTTCAATAGAAGCAATTACTTGTAAATTAATACTTTGGTTTTATTTCAGAGAGAAGGTTTGGAAATAAGCAAAGAAACCAAAGACAAACGATTAGAAGATGGCTATTTCAGAATAGGTAATACCTACTTTAGTACAATGTCTTTTATTTTTCTGAACCTATTCCTAAAGTAATTTCAAACTCTTATTAGCTTTTAAACAACTTAAGATGGCGATTAGCAGTGTGGGTTTGGCATCAAAGGCACCTTCACTGCCCCCCACGGGCCATGTCATTGCTGGTCCTCACTGACAGCGAGTCTGCGGCCACTGCCTCTTGCCCTTTGTCTCTTATTGGTCGAACTCTGCTACTGAGCCTCAGGTCTGTGTGGAGATGGCCAGAGACGTTGGGCGGCCATCGCCACCTGTTCTGAGCACCTGTAACACTGGCATTTCTTCACTGGCCATTGCTGTCCTTGTTCATCTGGTTGCTGAACTTCTCCTTTGGAGTCATGCTCTACACCCCCTCTCCCTACCTGAGAGCCCCAAATTGCCCCATCTATGAGGATGCCCTGTGCCCTCTGTGTCTATCTCAGAGCTGGGGCTGTGTTGGTCACCTCAGTGATGGTCCTGACAACAGTGTGGACCTTGGCAGAATCTTCAGTGACTTTCCCCTGTCAGAGTCCTTATCCCCTATCCCCCTTCACTTCCTGTTTCCTTCCTCTTAGTCTTTGTATCTCCAGACCCGAGGCTGCTGTTCCTCCAGTCAGTGCCTCCTGCCCTATGTGCAGCCGTGTAGCTGTTTCCTGCAGACCGAGGACACTGCCTCAACTGATCCTTTGTGGTTTCTCCTCCTGATGAATGCCCCCTCACTTCTGTTAGTTTTCTGTAGCTATGACAAAACACCTGTGGAAATCACCTTAGAAAGAGAACATTTTTGTTTGATTCACAGTTTTGTAGGTTTCTCTCCATGGTTGGTTGGCCTATTGCTTTAGGGCCTATGGCGGAGGCATTAGTCATGGTGGGAGTGTGTGATAGAGAAGCAGGGAGAGAGACTGGGAAATGATGGCTGTCCCAATGTCCCCTTCAGGGGCACACTCCCTGTGACCTAACTTCCTTCCACTAAGCCCCACCAACTAACTGTCCCATTACCTCCCAGGAATGACAGAGCTGGAGACCAAACCTGGAGCATGTGGGCCTTGGGGGGACACGCAAGGCCCACCCTGCAGCACCCTCCCTCACCAGCTCAGCACTCCTCCTCTGTGTCATACGGCGCCCCGCGCCTCTGCTGTGTGACCCTCTCATAGCTCCTCTCTGTCACCCTGGGGAGAGGGGCAAATTCAGTGGGATCAGTCTGGGTAGCTGCCTATGCTCAGAGGTGTTGTTAAAAACAGTAGATGGTCCACCACATTGTCCCTGTGTCTCCTGTCACTTGGTAGATGCTGATTCAGTGAATGAGGAGACATTTCATTTTAAAACAGTTCCATGCTTCATTAGGCCCCACCAGCTGGCGGCTGCACCACCTCCCAGTGCCACACCACACAGGAAGGGAGAAGGTTGGCCAGTTGGCCTGTAGGTCTGGAGGGCGAGGCCTTCCTCGGGCGCCCCCTAGAGCAGTTACCTGTGGTATACATCACCCAGCTGAGGAAGGGCTCCCCCCGAAGTGGTATCCCTGTGGTTTTGGCAGGCAGGATGACGCTAGTTATCTTCATGCGCGGGCCATCTCTAGACATGTATGCAAAACTAGTTGAGTATCCAAGACATTTTTGACCCCTGTTACCTACCAGTTATTTAATTTTTGAGAGTTGTTCTAGATTATGAAAGCAGCATAGGAAACAGAGACATGTGTATTTAATAGCGCTGCAGAAATTTGATGACAGTGACCGCCTATACCATGAACTCACGTGTACTTAGACTCTGAAGAGAGCTTACGAGTTGTCAAACTGAGGACCTCGTGTAACTGAAAAGCCCCTCAGAAATAAAGAGCGTTTGATATTTGTCATCTGAGTATAAAAAACTCTCCTGTAAGGCGTGCGCTGCAGTGAGTAGTGGTGTGAGGGCCTAACAGACCTTCCCCAGACAAACAGCTGTAGCTGGTGAAATCATTAAAAAAAAGTGTTTAAAACTCAAGATTGTCCTGGGGCGGGGGCGGGGGTGTACGTGAGAAGCTCTTATTCATGGGAATCTACTAAACCTGCAGTGTCCTCGGTCTGCAGTACTGAACCAGGCCCTCTGTCACTTCCCTGCCTGTGCTCATTGGTAGGAGGTCTGCTCTGCCAGGTGCAGCCCAGAGCGCAGGGCTCTCCTGCCAGCTGCTAGGTCAGGGCCGTGGTCTGTTCTCAGATGCCACTGTCATTGTCGCCAACTCTGTTCTAGACGAGAGCAGCTCCAGTCTCTACCCAACCTCCACTCATGGGATAGAGATGGAAGCTCAGACCCAGGCATTTTGGGTAACAAGGTTGGGCCTGGCTGTCACCCTTGTTCGGCCTCCTTGTTCCCGTGAAACCAGGGTTTTGAGAGGAAACGGGATTCCCTCCCTGCTGCTGCCCACAGGAGGGGTCTGCACAAGTGCAGGCAGCGGAAGTGCCGCGCTCTTACTGGCAGGCCACGCCCTCCAGTGTGGCAGAGACCCCGGCAGCTCATCTTCAGTTTCCTCTTCTTTCTGGGTTCCCGTGAATTTGAAGATTGAGTCCACAGAGCAGGAGGACGAGTGTAAGGGCAGGATGCATTGAAGAACAGGTGCAGGACTCCTGCGGTGCCGAGAGGACCCGCCCAGTGTGCCCTCGGTTCACTGCTGCTGGTCCACCTTAATTAGGGTTTGAAAAATGTATCAATGCTGTTGGTCCAAGTTTATGCTAAGTAGGGTTTGGAAAGATAGTAATGCTATTAGCCTTGTGTGCAGCGGCTCCTGCAGCAGATGTCCATACCTTGCCCAGGCCTGGCCACCAAAGGACAACAGTGGGAATGCCTCAGGCCCTGTGCTTTGCGTGATAGTAGGCCATGCTGGCTGTGTGCATCCGGCTGACCCACCCTGGCCCCCACTCTGCTGCTCAGCAGGGACCAGTAGGCCACCCGCAGCCAGAAAGCCACGTCACTAGCACACTGGGAAGTGATCCCAGAATACCAAAGGCTGTCACAGTCAGCACTCCGCTCACAAAGCAGGTGTCACTCTAACTAGAGGGGTGTTCTCCCTGCCGGAGATGGTGGGGGCAGGGTGGGGTGCAGATTTTGCCCTGGTAGAGGCAGACCAGAAGGACAGGGCACTCCTCAGCCTTCCCTCAGGGGCCCAATTTGGAACAGAACTTGGGAAAGTTCAAGGCTAAGGGCGCCATGGACTGTGGTAGAGAAGTGGGTTGTAAAAAAGTGGAGGACGATGGCTATGTGCAGGCCACCCTGGAGCCCAGCTGGACACTCACCAAGGAGAGCCAGGAAAGAGTACAGAGGAGCCCCCTCAGGCGGGAGCCAGTGCCCAGGGTGGCCTGCAGAGGGGCCTGAATCCAGAGGGATCAGACTGCCCGAAGGCATTGTGGGAAATCACAGGGTGTCCACTGGCAGTTGGTGAGCCCCTGCTGGCTACCTGAAGAGGACAGTGGTCTGATGGAAGAAATACTGTTTATTTCAGTGGTTCAAGTTCTGAGAAGGCAAAGGAGCCTTCTGCAGAGAAACGGTGGAAGAGGGCAAGGGCCCTGCCAGGGCGGGGCAGGAGGAGCCTACAGACTGCAGGACCTAGCAGTCCTGTGTCCCTTCTAGTGCCAGGAGCCCGGACTCCAGTGCCAGATTCTAGTCACTCTGGTGATCTCCTCCTTCACTTTTTCCTTCTTTCCATCTTTCAGTCTTGTGGATAGTTGGGTTTCAGACAGAGGCTAATTTTGCTGTTTGAAAAGAAGGCTGGCCCATGGTTCCAAAGGCCAGTTTAAAAACCGACTGTGCCTCCTCCTCTCCTGCCTGTTGTACCCAGGGCTTCAGCAGCAGGTCTTGCGGTGCTTGTTCCTTACAGAAGTATTCCACGCACAGATCTGCAAATGCACAGTACATCCTTTAAAATTATGATACGAACGTCCCTCTCTAGTGGCCCATGAACTAGAGAGGGATGAATGTCCCCTTGCGTGACATTCATCTGTGTGGTTGCGTTCCTGTGTGGGTTTCCATGGGTGAGCGTGTGGCTCTGTTCGTTCTTTCCATCTTCCTGCTGCTTTGGTCGTTAATTTTCTAAAGAAATGAGCTCATCAGGAAATGGTGTTAGATGTTGCTTTAGTTAAAATGCTCCAAGTTGCACTGTAGTTTTCAACTCTGAATCCCCTGCCCCGTTCAGTACTCAGTAATCCTTGTATGTCACACATACTCGACCCCCATCCAGCACAAAGTGTAGACAGACTTTTATGAAATAAGCTTATTATTAATTTTTGAATTAATGGTGGACTTGTAAGCTTCCAAGTCCACCATTTACTGTAGCTTACAAGTCCACCATTTACTGTAGGAACCAGCGTAGTCATCACCTGCCGTGGGTTTGGTGTGCCTTGGCATACTGGTAGTCTGTCGGTCCCTTGCAGGTAGCTCGGCAGTCAGATCTGGCCCACTGTCTGTTTTTGAGTGGCCCATGAACTAAGAATGTTTGTTTTCATTTTCATTTTTAAGTAGTTAAAAAATAGAATAAAGTGTGACATGCAGAACAAATAAACTTCAGATTTCACCTCCCAGGAAGTCACGCAGAGCACAGCCATGCCATTGCTTGGGTCTGTCTGCGAGTGCCTTGGCCACACTGCGGATGAGTGAGCACATGCAGCAGCCATGAGGGCCGTGCTTCGCTGGTTGTGCCCCAGCTCAGTGTTCTAGACACCAAGAAGCATTTGTAAACAGTTGCACGTGCCACACCCGTCACCAAAGTGTGTAACTAAAAACAGACTGCCAGTGCTTCCCATGGTGCCAAGACGAGGACGTTCAGCATTGTGCTTTTGAACTCACTGGAATGTGGGGCATCAGGCAAAATTAAGTGGCAGGTCATGGTGGGCATTGTGCTGTGTGTCTCAGACTCAGCCCAGCAGGATTCCCAACTGCCCGGGGAGAGTGTGGTCAAAAAATTAGAAAATTTAAAACAGAATGTCTTATGGCAGAATTTCTTGACAAAATTGAAAAGAAATGATGCTATTACCAAAGTGTTTTCAAGCAGCTTGTTAACCGAGCGAGAAAAACCACTTATCAATTGTGAGTTAATTAAATCATGTCTAATTGCAGCAGCCAAATAAATGTGTGCAGAGAAAATTAACTCATTTACGACAATGAGGTTTTTAGCAAAAACAGCTTCTTAAAGAGTCAAGGACACTGGGAGCAACGTCCTTAGTCAAGAAGCTAAGCTAGGGCTGGGTTGTGGCTCAGTGACAGAGCGATGGCCTAGCATGTGTGAGGCACTGGGTTCGATTCTCAGCACTGCATGTAAATAAATAAAGTCCATTGACAACTAAAAAAGTATTTTAAAAAAATCTTTAAAAAAAAAAAAAAAAAAACAAAGCAAAGCAAGTGGCTTTGAGTGGTTTCCGTGGACCCTGATGGTTGACAGGTGTCCCCAGCACTGCTGAGTTGTTGCTTGGAGTCAAAGTGACTGAAGAGCTGTTCCTCAGGATTAGTCTGTTGGGAACAACCACAGGCAAGAATGTTTTCACACAGTTACGAAAACACAAATCCAGTTCAACCTGAAGTGGAATCTACTAAGTTGTAACAAATGGTGGTTAAAATACGTGGGAGGAGAAGGCTGCTTAGCTGCATTAATTTACAGAGCTCATGGAAATATGTGGTGCCTGAAGTCTGTGGTTATTGATTCTAATATTCACCAGCCAGATACTTTGCAGAAAATATTTGAATCTGTCATGTGTCATTGAGCCAAAGTGTCAGCCGTGAGCTTCATTTGCTCTTACGGATTTGGCCGGGGTCAGTTCTGTGACACTTTGGCAGGCACGGGAACTGAATATTCTGGCTTGTCCTAACTGCAGCAGTTCATTGACTCAGCAGTGGGCAAGTTCAACTGCAGTTATTTTGAGCTCAGGACCAAGACTGATATTTTTCCAGAGAAGAACTGCCCTCCACCATCATCATCGCTTTGAAAGTCAGTGTTTGCTGCAGCCTTGATGATGCTTCTTAGGAATTCAGCCAAACTAATGTTGCAGTCAAGTCACTTTGATGACAGTGAACATTGTTTGAACTCTTAATATCACACTCTTAATGCACTTCTGTGCTTTCAAAAGTTACCATTCACATTTACAGTAGATAGGTTTCCCATACTACAGGTCCAGCAGTGATTTGGGACCTCTGTGTTAGTAAAAAAGAAATTTCTATATTTCAAAATCCTCCTTAGAACACCCATAGTATACAAAAATTATACTTGTTATTATATATTGAATTTCATCAATGAAGAATTTGTGGGAGTTTTTTCTTTTTATATTAGTACCTGCCTCCTTTCCTCAGTTTTCCTGGTGGCTCACAGAGACTGCCCTTTATGGAGAACATTTGCCAGCCCTTGGCTTAAAATGACTTTGACCCTGAAGGAACCATTTTCTCATCACTTGTGAAAGCATGCTGTTTTTTTTTTTTTGTGAAGGTATTCCTTACAGCAAGAAAAATTTAATAGTGAACATGTCCCCTTGACAGAAGATCCTGGCTTCACTCCTTCTCTAGGAGAGCCATTTCAGCTTGTCATTTCTGGTAGCATTAAAAATTGACACTGTAGATGAGGTGCTCCTTCACAGCCCCTTCCAGACAAGTCCTTGAAAGAACACATGTGCCTTGAGCCCCTGCTCAAGGCCAGCCTGTGTTCTTGACCTGATTCAAACACTGAGGTTTGTTATGCCTGACTTAACCTTGAAGGCAATCAGACGGAGTCACGTAGGTCTTATTTTGGCAAGGTTTTCCAAGTCACAATTTGCTAAAATGTTGGTGATGCAGGAACACACATTTTTGTTTTGTTTTTTAATTTAAACAAAAGTATAGTTCTACCTAATTAAATAGGTTTCTTCCAATGTCTTTAAGCATACCCTACTTGAAAACTCTTAAAGCTGAGTGAAAGGAGGAGAGTAGGGAAAGACATCCAGGCCCTGACTAGAGACACTGGACAGAAACATTTTGGTGGATTCCTGTCCCGTCTTCAGTCAGGGATGTTTCATGTGTGGCTATCACAGACTGTCCAGCAAATATTGATTTTTGTTTTGAAGGAAAGTTTGAGAACGGTGTCGCGGAGGGAATGGTAGATCCTAGCCTCAACCCCATCTCGGCCTTTCGCCTGTCAGTCATTCAGAACTCTGCTGTTTGGGCCATTCTTAACGAGGTAAGAATACACTAATCAGGGAAACCAATTAGATGCTGAGTTTTTATTAGTTTGATATTTCATGTAAGGCCTTTTTGGAGTTGAGCATTAACTAACTGCCTTATACTTTTCACTATTTTGTGTTTCAGATTCATATTAAAAAAATCACTAATTGATCATCTAAGAAACCAACACGTTTTTTCCTGGTGACTCTGTTAAAGATAGCTAAGCATGTACCTTTTTTTTTTTTTCCAAACTTGAACACTACCTCTGTGAATCTACTGTAGATAAGACGACTGCTGTTTCCACTTGGAAAGCGAATCTCCCGAAGATAATTGTATTATTTGAACTATGCTCTTCTCCAATTTTAACTTGATGCAAACATTTTACAATTATGACAGCCTGTTAATAGGACTTGTACTGTTTTGGTATTATACTAATACATACGAGTTGTACATATTGTTACATTCCTTAAATTTGAGAAAACTAATGTTAAATACATTTTATGAAGGGGGTACTTTTGAAGTTCATTTATTTTACTATTATAGACCCTCTTTTATAGATTATCAGGGATTATATATAAATATATAAATATACATAAAATGTATGGAATTAATTTATTAGAAACACTTAAGGAGTACATATTTTTGTGCAGTAAATTTTTGAATCAATACTTTTTTTGAGAACCAGTTACCTTGCTTTTTTAAGTTCTTTCTACATTTTTCTTTCAAAATGCAAACATTACAAATCAATGCCATTTTTCAAATGCACTGCCATTTAAGATTGATTATAGATGGATTTCTTAACTGAAGTACTTTTATAATCACAGCGATTCTAAACAAAATATTTTCAAAGGCATTTGTCATTCCTTAAAGCCAAGATTTTAAAGACCAACATCCTTCTTGAGGGTTGCTTTACTGTACTGCATGTGGTATGTAGCCACAGAAAATCAGTCTGAGGACTCTCAGTGTGCGGGTGTGACGGCGCCAACCTGAATCGCCACGGACTCGCTTGCTAAGTCTCTGGTAGGGAAGGTGGCAGACCCTTCCTTCCTTTTTAATCTTTGTCTGTAATTCATGAGTTAGATGCATTCTCTTTTCTTGTTGAACCTTTTATATCTGCTCTCATTTCTGAGTTAGTGTTTTTAGGTAATGCTATTGTATGGGTCATAATGTGTATAATTTTAAAGAAAAACAAAATTATTATATAGATTTGTGGCAAAAGGTAGTATAGCAGTTGTGTTTTCCCAGAATGCTTTATTCTGCTGCATTGTGATCTGACCTGTTTCCAGAAGCATTCATCACCTTCAGTGGCAGTTCCACATCCTATCACTGCGGCCAGCAGAGTGTGTCACCGGCTTCAGCCATCGATGGTCTCCACAGAGTACTTCCCTTTCAAACAGTTAGGAGCTGTCAAGCCAGCCAGGCCACTCCAACCACCTGGGGTTACAGTGTGTGGCAGGTGTGCACAGGTGGATCCCCTGAGCTTTCTGAGTGGCCCTGGCCGAGGCTGAGGGCTGTGAGAGGTCTCACAGCTGGTGACCTCTGGCCTGGAGTTTACTACTGCCCAGTATGTGGGATGCATGGCGTCCAATGCTGCCCTCGCTGTGTCAGATGAAGGGGAAGCTGGGAAATGCCCATCAGGTTCTGTTGTCCCACTCTGTTGTAGAATGTTTAGTTTCCTTGGTCAGCAAACCTACCATGTGGCCCAGGATTTGATGTCACATTTCAGTTGAAGTTTTTAAATTCCCCATCGCAGAGCCTATCAGCAAATTTCTTTCAAAACAGGGACTTGCCTTTTGTTGTAAATGTTGGCACCAGCTTGGCATTCTGAACCACTACTGAAGCAGCTAAAAATCTGTGCAGATGGAGATCCCCAGGGTCCCTGGTTCCTCAGTAGCAACTGGGACTTCAGAAGGAAAGCCAGCCTAGGACAAAGTGCTGTAGCTCCCCGGGCTACTCGTTAGGGCTTCTTGAAGACTCTGGGCCCAGCCAGCGCGGCCCCCACCCCAGCCTCTGCTCCTCTCTCCAGTTCCTGGAATCCTTTCCATCATTCACGGAGACTCTCCTTCCTCCCATGGCTTTGTTCCCTGTTTCTAGAATGTGTCCGGCACATGGCAGGTGTGGTCGCCTCTGAGCATGTGAACCAGCTGTGCCAGCCTCTCCCCTCCCTCCGCTCCCTTGGCCTTTCACCCTCCCACCGTGCACACGCATCTCCCTGCCTAGTTGTGACTGACGTGTCGTCTCTGAGCTCCTGCAGCCAGCCTGCACCTCATTTCCTCTCTGTCTGTCCTTCACTGCAGCAGTGGACTCACCTGGCCTCAGCGTTAGTTGCTCCTCCTTTCCACCAGGTCCTCTGCTAGGCAATTGAGAGCAGTCTTGCTTTCCCTAAGCAAGAATTTATAGTGGTGGTCCTGACGGGTAGCAGAGGGCCAAGAACACTTGGAACCAGAGTACCTGAACTTGACACTGAACCACTTGTACCAAAATAATGAATGGGGAAGATGTCACTAATATGTTAGTCCCACCACCTGACATGGATTGGCATCTGGTGTGTATTCCAGGTTAACTATTCAGACTCCTGAGCAGTGCATGCCTGCCTAGGCACCAGTCACTAGATGCACAGTAGCTTTTTAAATTAATAAAAAATTCAGTTCTGCAGTTGAACTTGCAATGTTTCCAGTGCTTTGTGGCCACATGTGACTAGTGGCTATTACATTGGCCCTAGAGATACAGAACATTTCCATCATTGCAGAAAGTTCTGATGGGCATTACTGTGTGGAGTACAATGTGAACACTTTAGAAACTAGAATTAAAGGATTCTGAGGACAGGGTTAAAAGCAGATGGGCGTACGCTATAATGCAAATGATGAGTATTTGGAGCGAAAAGAGAAAGTCAAGGACCAATTTCTAGCACCTAAGATCCAGGCTTTCTTGGTTTGGATCCAGACGGGATAGACATACATGTATATATTCAACCCTTAGAGACGTCTTTGAACCAAGGTTCTGTACAGCTTTTCAGATCAGCGGCTGAACTAAAAAATTAGAAGGTACAGTTATTTTAAAAGCCATGAGCAAATTTGTAAAGACTTCTTTTAAATCTTTCATAATAACAAAAACCAAAATTGTCTCCCAACAGTACTGTCCCTCAAAGAAGTTTGGTGATATGAAAATAGCATGTTTGGGGAGATCGCTCCGGTTAATAGCAGTGTGTTTAGTAGACAGAATTCTAAGAATGACTCCCTCCCTGGGATCTTGTATTATATCCTCCCCTTTGAGTGTGGGTGGAACTGTATGATCCATGATTATGTAATGTTATGTAGCAAAAGATTATCTGGGGGCGACTAATCCAGTCTCCTGAGTCCTTTAAAAGCAGTTTTCTAAGGCTGGTAGCCCAAGTTATAGACTCCAAGCAGAACTCCAACGCTAGGCAACTGAGTGGAGGGGGTCACAGGGGAAGGAATACGGGCAGCCTCCAGGAGCCGGGAGGCTTTGGCTGCCAGCGAAGAAAATGAGATGTACAGCCCTATAGCCACAGGAACTGACTCGGGCCACAAGCTCATACATGGGCGTGGAAATGGATTTGTCTCCACATAAGAACCCAGCCTGGCCAAGCACCTCGATCCCAGCTTTGTGAGACCCTAATCGGAGAACTCAAGTTGAGTCTGCTGTGACTTCTGACCTGCAGAACTGTAGGATAGTAAATGGGTGGAGTTTTAGGTTGCTACATTTGTGGTAGTTGCTGTACAGCAATAGAAAATGAGTATGTCATTTAGAAGAGGTAAGGAGGAGACGACTTCGTAACTGATTGTCTGTAGTAATGTTGGGTATTTCTTGGTTAAAAAAAAAAAAAAAAGTGCATGAATAGTCTCTACTAGCAAATTCTAGTCCTGGGCCTCAGCTAGGATGTTTTGTGCCAGAGATCTCAGTCTTTGTTGGAAGTTTGTTGGTAAAATGTAATGTTTTATACAAGAACTGTTAGAACAAGATTGTAGGAATAGAAATGTGAGGAGCCTTTTTTTCTAGGTGAGATATTCATGATTTAGAATAGACTGCTCTGAACCTGTCAGAAGTATACAAAAGAATAAAACAGTGGTATTTCAGGACACCAAATTAAGAGAAAAATAACTCCTTCCTGTATGTAGAGATTACATAATTTATTGTTATGAGGGACTTATTTTTTTTTAATCAAAACTTTATTACCTAGCACAGATCAAACCCTATTTGTGCCAACCCCATTTTTGTACTTTGAGAATGTTTTCCAAAATACCTCTCTGCTTTCAAGCCGTTAATTGCAAATGGGGTTCACTTTTAGTTTGGTTTATCCATTAATTTTTGTGCTCATCTTTACTATATTGCCATACCCTTGATTTAAGAATAAGGAAATTAGAAGCTACAAACTTTCAAGATTGCAAATGTGTCATAATCACATCTTTGTGTTAAAAGGAAACTTAGATTTCCAGCTCAATCCCTTTATAAAAGCAACTTTTCCAAGCTATGTAGCAGTATTTATAATGTGTAAAATTTAGTTTGATAGTGTGAAATTTTAAATTCTTAATCTTAACAGATATATGCTATGATAACTAGTATGCTTACTTTATTTCTTTAATGCATGTCAACATACAATGCTAAAAAGACTACTAAAGCAGTGTTAGGAAAAGCAGCCAAGTGAGGGTTTGTCACCCAAACCTGTGTCATCGTTATATTAAACTCTTCCCACTTTTGGCACCCCCTTCTACGGTTTGGGCACCAATCAGACCATTGTCAAAGAACAGACAGAGGAGAAGCTGGCGCTCTGGGTTGTTGGAACTGAGAGGAAGGAGATGTTAAAGACAGTAGGGTGGGCTAGGGTGCAGCTCCGGGGCAGAGCACTGGCTTGTGTGTGCCAGGTCCCAGGTCCCGCCCCTGGCACTGTAGGGAAAAAAGGCAGTGGAGTGAGCTGGGAAGGAGGCAGAGCATTGTGCCTGCAGTTAATGCTGCAGTCCAATGTCCAGAGCAGCGGTGCTAACGGCTCTGAGTGAGGACTGTGGTGAACGCTGGAATACCCTCAGACGTCAGGCAGGCTCTTTTGTACCGCTCGCTCCTAGGTGTTTCACTGTATTAGTAATTAGCAGCTGTCCCAGAATCAAAGGTTGGTTTGTACCTTACCCTGATTAGCATCCTGTTATTTGTTCAAAGTGCTCGATGTCTGTTCAACTTTGGTAAAAATCTCTTGAAGACATTCTCTCTGAGCCTTAAAAATGGCGGATATCGATAGTACTGTAAGATGCACTGCCAGCAGATTTGATACTTTCATTTCGGTATAGCCAGTGATGTTTTCTAAGGAAGATTTAAAGTCTGCTAAGCCTAACAGCTGTGTTTCCTTCATGGAATGAAGAACTAAGCATGTCTCATTCAGAGCAATTTCCTTGGAAAGGCTGTCTTTGCATTTGGGGATGTTTCTGGAGGCATCCCTTGGAGAAGCTGCCTGAACAATCTCTGCCAGGTTGTACCAGATGTTTTTTTTTTTTCTTCCTAAATGTACATATTTTCCTTAATGTCTTCATGTGTTGAACAGTTAATATTTGTAGTAATATTTTAGGTACCTATTGGATTTTTAAAGGAAGAATATTTATTTTCAAGTTGCTGCTATAATTGAAAACCTAATAACTGGTCCTGTTGACTGTGCCTTTCATCACTGTTTCTCTGTGCCACAACTGTTCATGTGTATTTGAAATAAAGAGATTTAAAAAGCTGTGCTGATTCAAGATTCCTTCTAATAAAATTAGCACTGAACCAAGGAGTGGATCCTATGTGTTTTGAAAAGGGTAAAGCCCTGCTGTCAGACCCAGATGGACACTGTTTATACAGGTGTTTGCTTAGCCCCCAGCACTGACTGCCTCAGGCTAGTGTATCATGGGAGTTTGTGCTTTGTGTCCTCCTTTCTCGGCAAGCCACACTGTCAGTGACAACAGGGCCTCTACTACGCAGCTGCACTACAGGTTAAAGAGGCTTGGGGGAGACTGAGGGTAGCCCCTTGTCCAAAATCAATTCATAAGAAAGTTATGTATAGCTCCTGGGTGCCCATATTACCACATGCATGCTTTAGTTTAAAAAATATTTATTGAAGGAATGTACTTGACCACAGTGTTAGCATATCTCCTCAAATCTGTAAACTTTACACCTTTAAGATATCTACAAAGAGTTTATTTACAAGTTTTACAAGAAATCACCTCACCAATACTGTTGACACAGTCAAGCTGGGTATTGCCACCTTTCTCTTCATTTCACTCGATACTTATAGAAAGAACACAGAGCACGGGTGAAGTTCCAGCCTAGTGCCAGCGACAGCCCATACAGTAGGATCAGAGGTGCAAACGGATAGAGAAGAATTACTGTGTTTTTCAAAAAGGGCAATGCTGGAAGGGAAACAAATCCAAATTATTTCTTAAAAAATGAACATTCCAAAACACAGCTTGCTCTTCAACATGTGGGACCAAAAAGCACGTGATGCAGGTCTGTGGCTCAGTGGTAAGAGCGCTTGCCGGGCACATCTGAGGCACTAGGTTTGATCCTCGGCACCACATTAAAATAAAGGGGTCCTCCTACAACTAAAAATGTTTTTAAAAAGGTACATGGTGCTGTTTGTAGAACTATAAATACTGTTTTGCTACCCTTAGGACTGAGCGAGGGACATTACAAATACTGACCAGGACAGTGACCACCTCAGAAGCCTATCTTAAGGTACTGAGACAGATGATGATGGAGGGGAAAAAAAATCTTAGCCATTTGAAAGTTTCCAGTGCAAAAGCCATTACACCCCCACGGTTCCCAGATATCACTTAGTCTGGGGGCCCCCTCTGCACTCGACTTGGAATGTCTTGCCCACAGGAAGATCCCAGGAGAGCGTTCCCCACATAGGAGGGCCAAGTGTTGCACCATGACACCGACCACAACCTTCCCCAATTATGTGACAACCAGAAGCTTGAATCTGGTCACAAACCCGGCCCTAGAGCAGGGGAAGGACTGGCAGTACCCACACCAGGCAGTGCGGTGAAGGGGATAAGTGATCCTGGCAAATCAGCTGAGAGCTGGGAACAGCTCTATCCAAAGGACCAGTCTGAGGAAAGTAAAAGCTGCTGACAGCAAGGTTCTGACCACCCAGAAGAACAGGAAGGGCTAAAATATGTGGGAGCTCTAGATTTTATTTTCCACTGGAGAGCCTTTTTTGGAGGCTGGTACTGGGGGATCAAACTCAGGACCTCAAACATGCTAGTCGAATGCTCCAGCTCTGAACTACATCCCCAGCCTGACCTCCAGCTTGTGACTCTCCTGCTTCCTGAACAACTGAGATTATAGGCACGCACTACCACACCTGGCTCGTAAGAGATAATATGCATGAAGACTAATGTAAGAACGTTATTCATATTAAGAAAACTGAGCTGACAACAGGATTTAAGAGTAAATTGGCAGGCCAGGCACCATGGTGCACACCTGTAATCCCAAGCGGCTCAGGAGGCTGAAGGAAGAGGGTCTCAAGTTCAATGCCAGCCTCAGCAAAAGTGAGCTACTAAACAACTCAAAGAGACGCTATCGCCAGTAAAATACAAAATAGGGCTGGGGATGTGGCTCAGTGGCCAAATGCCCAAGTTCAGTCTCTGGTAACAACAACAAAAAAAGTAAATTGGCAAACATCCTGAGGTCAATAAAAGTTGGGTCTAATTGTCTGTGATCATCTACAGAACCATACACGATCACAAAAAAAGAAAATGGTGCAAAAAGGTTTTCAACAGCTCCAGTCACAGGCCTGCAAGCCCAGACCCTTCCCCACTCTGCCTTGGTATCAGTGACCTGGAACTGAACATGCAGAAGAGACTGGAGACCAACTCCTGCCAGCAGCTTGGAGATGTCAGCATGATTTAACATGGTGCCAGGAGATTATGAAATTTATCATATACCAGCTAGACCACTTTCTAGCTGGGAGACCATAGACAAGTTAATCTTTCGCAGTTTCCTCACTGGAAAATGGGAACAAGTGAACCTGTATCATCATTGTTATAAGGATTACATAATATACTTGGGGCGGGGCCTGTCAGTGCTCCATAATGGTAAACTGGGAGTATGTGTTACAACTTGCCCCCTCCCTGTCATCTACGCAGGCACCCACCCAATTTCTTACGGTACTTACCACTGTATCCTAGGAAGGTTACATAGATGTAATAGCCAACTGCAATCAGCCATAAGGTATTTCCAACTAAATATCCAATAAATGTGTCTGTTAGGATAACATCTGCCAGGAGAAATGCACAAGTGAGTCTCTTCCCAGTGCACACAGGGAGCATGGGCGACAGCTGAGAAGTCAGTCTTACTTACGGTTGATGAAGAACAGCTGGATGAAATGCAGAATGACCAGGAGCGGGTAGAAGGCATTGAGGTGCACGTCGAAGGCATAGCCCCACTCCACGTCACAGTCTCTGCTTTGTCGCTTTACTAGATACTTGTTGGAGATGAACCTAAAGGGTGAGATTAAGATTCCCTTCATAATACAGTAAAATTAACTCTATTTGCACTTATTGCCTTCTACAGACCAGACACTGCTCTAGATTCTGGAGCTCAGGGTGAGCTGGCGCTCCAGGCTCTCTCTAGAGGGAGGACACGGAACGCTGGCATCTGTCAGAGGGTGCCATGGAGAAAAGTACAGCAGCAGCAAGGACAGAACATGCGCAAATTTTCTAGTCAAAGTTTATGTTGGGGTAAAGACCAGAGGGCAGTGGTGGCACCTGGCTTCCTGGAGGAAAGGCTAAGAAGGCAGGTGTGCCTGGAGGGATGGGCCAGGAAGGGAAGCCTGAAGAGAAAGCAGAGCCAGATTTCCTGGTGCCTGTGGCCACTCTAAGACGTGGCTTTCAATGTTGGTGGAGAGAGAAGCCATGGGCTGGCAAGCAGGGCCTGGCTGAAATGTTCTGCAGGTTCTCTGGAGCCAGTCTGAGAACAGACTATAGTGACAAGTCAAGGAGGGAGAGGGAGGGCTGCTGTGGACAAGAGCCCAGAGCAGTGGGAGCAACGGAGGTGGGGGATGCAAGACGCTCTGGACCTGGGAGCGGAGCCGACAGGATTAATGTCGGAGGGGGTCTGAGAAATAAGGAAGAGTCAAGGGGAGCCTGGAGCTGGACTGGGGACGTTGAAGGAGCCGCCAGCATGGAGTCCGGAGATGGGCAGGAAGTCCGCAGCTTGGGGGAGAGCGAGGTCGAACTAGAACAGAAGCTTCAGTGTGGGGGGATCTTGACAGCCATGAGCCTGAAGGACATCACCAGGAGAACACAGGGACCAAGGCAAGACTGAGGCCTGTCAACTCTCTATTAAAAGGTGAGGAGGACAGGAAGAGACAAAGAGAAGAGGGCCGGCGGCATGTCCAGCCACAGGAATACGAATTACTCAGCTGTCACTGTTCTCCGCGCGGCCACCAGCTCAGGTAATTGGTGAGTGATTGAAGGGGATAATGTCCACGAAACAAAAAGGGAGCTCTTCAAAGAACAACTCGGGTCATTTGTGGAAATTCAATGTACCTTTTCTATGTGCCAAGGCATTTCAATTCAAGGACACAATTAAGAAAATTCTCTTCCTACAGAGGAGATAAAAATAGAAAATAAAGAAACAGGGAGAACATGGTGCAGTGTAATAAACAGTCCCTCACTTAGTCATCTAAAGAGTGGAACCAGAGGCAGGGAAGAGCGGGGAGGTGGTTGCAAGAAGCTGGGTCTTGGGTATCCAAAGCCAGTTAGACAGGAGGCGTGAGCTCTGCTCCACAGCACAGGGGGTGCCTACAGTTCACATCGATTTATTGTACACTTTACAAAGAACTAGGAGTTCAAAGGTTCCCAACACCAAAAATTTAAAAATGTTTAAGGAGCTGGAAATGCTAATTACCTTGATCTGATCATTACACATTGTATATACGTATCCAATCACTGCAGAGAACACCACAAATATGTATAATTAAATAATTTTAAATGAAAAAGACTTTCATGTAATAGCATGTGGCTCACCCCGAGGAGCTCTGTTCCCCTGCTCACCGTTAATGGGATAGAGCTGTTCCTTCAGAGAGCTCCAAGACAACCGTGGCTTCCCCTCCCACCTGCATCAAGGACACCACTCACATCCACATCTTGGGCCAGACTCTGGTCTCCAAGTTTCAAATCAGAATAGAGACCTCAGGCCCATTGACCCTCACTTCCACTAAATACTCCGCACGCCCCCTGAGCTCCACACACCTGACATGGCATGCTCATTTGCACTTGTCGAAGGCCATCCTGAAGGAGGCTGTGGCCGCCCCATCTCTTTCCTGTCCCCCACCATATCCTGTTTCCATGGGATGCTCTTCAGTCCACCCCACTGTTACCACCACACTACTCTGGGCCCCCTCTGCTCTTCGCAGAGCCCCTGCCAACTCTCTGGCCTTGACCCTTTTCCACCTCCTCGTTCACTGCCAGGGAAGACTTTGCCTAAGCGTGAAACTGACATGATTCCCTCCCTTCCGAGCCCTGAGCTCCACCTCTCTACCCTCCAGTCACACGTGCAGCCTGGGAGAACAGGTCCTCTTTTTTCTGAATGGCATCGAGGTTGACATCTCTAGTCTCATCTCCTCCCTAGTCACCCTCAGGGTCACTCTCCACCCCAGACCTGGCATGCTGTCTCTCACTTCTGTGCCTCTGCACCTGCAAGTCCAGGTACCAGCGGTCAGAGGTCCCATGTTTCCCCACCCACCACTTCATGCTGGTTCCAGTGGACCTCTGGTATGGCCGCAGTTACATGGAATCCTTTCTAGTTTTAGTTCCTCACAGGATTCACAGCTCAAACACTGGTTCTCAAAGATAGTATCTATTTAACTCACACTATGATATAAATTCATATCGAAAGTGCTCAACTGGACAACACCGTTTCTGGGGCCTTCAGAATCTGCATTCAGGGCAGAACACTTGCTATAAACGATTCCTTTGAAAGCCTCATTTCTCAATTTTTTTTTCATAGACTGTACCATTTTCCTGGGTAGCTTTGTAATAAATGTAATTAGTTAGCAATATTAACTATGGCCTCATTTAAAAATTTTACATTAATAGTACAAAGCATTTATTAACTACCTAGTATATACAAAACCTGCACTTTATGAGTCAGAAGTTACAAAGAAAATAAAAGGTTGGTATCACCAAAGGTTCCAGTCTTGGAAGTTTTGTTTAAGATATTAATAGCTACGTTAGCACTTAAGTACATTCCAAGTGCTTATTATACCACAATCCTCTCAAAAATCTGACAAAACAGGTAATTCATTTTACAAAAGGTGAGACTTGGACTCCGCATGACACAAATGGCTGCATTGGCATTTGAACCCAAGTCGCACTGTGACTAAAATGCTCCATCCTGTTTTCCTAATACAGGGGCCACCACTCCATCTTGGTGTCACTTTCCATCAGGTATGTACCTCTAAGGTGAACAAATGGAGCCTCCACAGTAACTGCAAAGCCAAAGTTAATTACTTACCACATTAAAGTTGATATCAGAAGACCAACACCCACACAATCTATGAACACGACCCACAGGAGAAGCTTTATCGTCTCAAAAAATCCCATGTCCAGCACAAAGCCAAATCCTATAGTGGATACTGAAAGAAAGATTCACAAGATTCACTCAGACACTCGCTGGGTACAGGGCACTGGCCTTGGTGTCAGGGTTTGGTCCTTACACGCCCCCCAAAGGCCCATGTACTAAAGGCTCAATTGCCAACCCTGGTGCTACCAGGAGCTGATAGAACCTTCAGGAGGTGGGGCCTAGTGGAAGGAAGTTAGGTCACTGGGAGTGTGCCCTTGAAGGGGAGATTGGGACCCTGGCCCCTTCCTGTTTCCTGGCCATTGGGAGATGAGCAGTTTTACTCTACCATGAACTCCCCACCATGATGTTTTGCTTCAATACAGCAACAGGGTCAAGTGACCATGAATTCATACCTCTGAAACCATGAGCCAAAATAAAAATTCCCTCCTTATAAATTGTTTCTCAAGTATTTTGTTACAGCAATGGAAAGGCGAGTGACAATCTTGGCCTCCAAAGACCCATAGTCTAGTGAGACAGAGAGACCAAAACAAAACTCCCAGGATGTGTCATATGTAACTGATATAGCAACCGGGAACCACCCTGGGCTATAGATAGATTGTTTGTCAAGGTAGGTAGTTTACGGTGACAGGCCAGCATTCCAAACACCACCGGACAGAAAAGGCACTCATGTATTTTAAGTCCAGTTAAAAGTGAAAAACACTCTATCACTTTTGACTGATGCACTTTCATTATACTACTGGAGAACTTAAAAACAGGTTTTCAAGTTCATGTTGGTATTTTGGAACTCTCTGGATTTACTTAATCGTGAAATACCATGTCCAATCCTGACATTCCTTTTCACAGCAAGTTGGAGTTTGGGTATTGGTTCACTATAGTTAAAAGACAAGGAGTGAATTTTTCCCCCTGCTCTTCAAGGTCCCAAAGCAGCAATTTAATTTACTCTGGCATTGGACTGAGACCTGTAGAACTAGGAGGAATTAACCTTTCCTGTGATTTTTGAAGGTACAGAAAAAACAGCTTCAGATATCCCCAAATTTGAACCCAAAACACATTATATCAAAGGATCCTTCAAATGATAAGCCTAATCTGAAAAGCTCAATTTGTTCTTCAACTCTATTGCAGAAACTAACACTTACCACAGAGCCAGATACTTAATAAGACCAAGAAAGCAGGGTCATCTCTGGCCCACTGGTCCTTTGTCTGCTTCCGGTAATGAAAGTTCCTATAAACCCTCTGTGGGGAAGTGAACAGGTAGAGCATCTGCCAGGCAGCAAACTCAAAGTCCATCTGGCGAAATCGAAAAAGCCTCCTGAGGTATTTGTAGCGTTTTGCTCCAGCTGTGTGTCTTGCTGCATCCCTGGAATTCAAGACTCCGTTCCCCTGCACTGAGGAATTCACTGAAGTACTTGGTAACATCTTCCTAGATGGAAGAAAACAATTCTTTTACATGCAATATGAAGAAACGTTTGGCTATCAGCACCCCTCTTCTGTGTTATTTGGCAAGGAGGTCACTTTACATTTTCTCTTCCACCCTTCAGAAGGGTCAGGGGTCAAAAGCAACTGGAGTTGGTTCTGAGGCTTGTCTTGAGGCTGGAGAACTGCTGCCCACTTCAGGCCAGGGCAACACTATGGGATTCAGAACCATCTAACACTTATCCAGGGTCCAGGCTGTTCCCACACTTCACCTCACTCGATCCTCAGACAGCCCTCCCAGGTAGCTAATGTTGGCAGAGGGAGAGGCACAGGGAGGTGAACTGACCTCCCTATGAGCACGAAGACAGTGATGGAGCCACGATTGGAACGTAACCACCAAGCCCTTAAGGGAAAACCTTAGTTGAAGCCGATTAGAACGCAACGTTACCGAAGAGGTACAATAGCTTTTCCACACAGGTTCATCAGCGTAAGGCCAGCAAGCTCCTTGTTCGTCACAATGCGACATAAAAACAAAGCAAATATCCAATCCCTAGCGCTTTACTCCCAGGGCAGTTCAGCAGGAGGCATGACAGCGTGGGAGACCAGTCGGCCAGGCCAAGGCTGGTGAGCGCAGCCCGACGCCCCTACTACGCTTCGTCGGTCTCCAGGACGCGGACAGTGCCCCGCCCCGCCCAGCTCTTCTCCATTCGCCCGGGGCCTCGGGTATGGCTGCCAGGTTTAGCAAATAAAGGTACAGACCGCCCAGTTACATTTGAATTTCGAGCAAGGAACGAATTAGGAGTCCCATGCAACATGTCGGACATGCTTATACTAAAAACTCTCTGAGATTCCCATGTAAATGGGCGACTTTGATTTTCTCCAGGAATTCGACCGCGGGCCTAAGGCCCGAGAGGGGCCGGACACAGTCATGGTCACTCCCCAGCCGCCGTGACGCGGGGCCGCGAGCAGCCGGAAGACACGGCCCCCGGCGCGAACAATAGTCGCGCGCGGGCGGAGCAGTCCTCGGGGCTCACCTGGAGCTCTACTGCGGCCTCGGCCCGGAGCTGAGCTACCCGCCACCTCCGCCTAGCAGCCGAGCCCAGCCGCTGTCCGGGCGACTTCCCTTCCGCAACGTAGCCGGCGCTCGGGGCGCGTGTGGTTGACGTCACGAGCGCCCATTTCCGCTACGCATGCGCTGCCCCTCGGGACTCGTAATGTCTTCCGCCCGACCGGGGAAGACCTTCCGGAAGTTGTTGTAGTATCTTCCGGTGCCTTCCGCTTGGGGTGTCGCTCGCACCTAGCCAGGTGATTGGGGTTGAGCACCGAGAGGGTCGCGCCGCCGCGGGCGGGAGGCGCCGTCATGCCCCGCTATTACGAGGACAAGCCGGAGGGCGGCGCGTGCACGGGCGTGAAGGAGGACCTGGGCGCCTGTCTGCTGCAGTCGGACTGTGTGCTCCAGGTAGCGCGGCCGGGCGCTCTGGGTGGTGACGGCGCCTGCAACCTGTGGCTGGGCTCGGCGAAGGCCTCCCAGTCGGCCCGCGGTGGCGGTCCTGTCCAGGTTGTAGGGCACAACACCAGCTGCTCCCCGTGGGCAGATCCCCTGAACTCTCAGGACCTCAACTCCCCGCCCGCGTGGGGAGGGAGATACGATGCCCACCCCTTGGGCTTTTGTAAATAATAAGCGGTTTCGGTTCAGGAAACTTTTTTTGAAGGCTGGTATCCCGCACAGTTCTGGAGACATAGAGGAGACGGGTTTTTTTGCTTGCTCGAAATTGTTAAGAGACTTCCATAGTCACGCTGTTCTGGCCAGTAGTTTCTCCTGCCTGTGCTCAGTCGTGCCTGACCCCGTGTTATATTTGTCATGTGTTGGTTTGAATTTGTTTCTGAGTTGAAGTGCTCTGTGTGCCCAGGTGTGAACTTGTAAATGAAGCAGCTCAATATTTTCAACATTTTGTATATTTCCTTACATTCTTCCCTCACAAGTCACCAGTCTTCTCAGTACCCCATCTGAGATCAGTGAGACATACAGTGAGCTTCAAAGTTGACCTAGAACCTGGGTTCTGGTTTAGAGCCCAAGTAAAGCCCACAGGTGCTTCTTCCAATGACAGGACCTATGAGAGGGCAATCAGTTGTGTGCAATTATCTTTGCTTTAGGGGATGTCGTTTCAGAAAGCTGCCCCCAAATGGACATCTACCCTTTATCAGTGTTTGAGTCACAACTTATATTCTGTTCACTGCTATTTGCAGCCAGTGAGGATCTTAAATCATACCAAATGGCAACTAAAGCTAGAGTTTAAAAGGCAGTAGTGGGGCAAAACATTGAACTTTGCAGGTTCATAACAATCTACTTGGGTGGTGTCCCTGACACCCACTACACACTATTCCTCACCAGGGACTCAAAACCAAGGGAAACTGCTGAGGTCTGTATCAAGTCTGTATGGCCACTTCATAAAGATTTTTGGTTCCTTAGTTTCTGGAGTAAAGAAGTTAATTGATCATATGGCCGATGGGTGGTATAGTCTCTTCTTGCTAATCTTTAACCACCTGCAGCATCTTACGAATGTCAGCAGGAATTCTGACACAAGTGAATATTTAGTTATAGGAGCTGTCAAGGAAGAGAGTCAAGGAAATAAAGGGGCCAGAGAAATTCAGGATAATGATGGTAAGGCTGTAAGTTCCAGGAATCTGGCAAGGAGAAAGCGATTCAAAAGTCATTTCTGGGGTTTTATGACTCCTGGGAGATCAAAATGGTTGAGGCAACCACAAGGTTGGCTCTTGGGCTCAGCATGTTTGGGAGCACTGGCTGATCTTGAGAGCATTAGGACATAGGGTCAAACATTACAGAGATCCACAATAGTCGCTTAAATAAGGTAGAGAATTCTGGCGTTTGCTTATATGCCTGTAAGGCTTGGGTGGCTTTTCTGTCTTCCTGGGCCCATACATTCTTGATCTTATGGCTGTGAGTCCTGTGATGGGAGACAGGATGTTACTCTCATAGTCCCAAATTGCCTCGATCCTACATCATCAGGACTTGTAATCTTAGGGAGTAAAAGGGGCAAGCCTCTTTAAAGACCAACCCAGAAGTTTTACACGTTTCCCACACATTCCATGGCTAGGACTTGTCCCATGACCACATCCAGCTGCACAGGTGACTGGAAAACCTACCCCAGCCACATGCTTGATAAAAAGGAAGAATGGATATTGAGGGACAACTAGTCTGTCATTGGGAGTGGAGGGGATGAATGAACGTTTCATCTCTAGTGTATCTAGATGGATCTTTTCACCAGGCAGCCAGCAATGTAAGTTGAAGGCTTGTGAAAATGGTAACGTCTTGGACATGGTTTGAGGAGGCATCAGCTTAGTCTTTTGTCTACCCCCACTTGGTCAGCACCACCCATCTGCACTGCTTCAGAGTTTGGGGAGGAACACAGTGGTGCCAGGAGACTTTGCCACTCACTGATGTAGATGATGGTTGAAATCCAGGACTTAGGGAGACAAGGAGTAAACGTGGCCATGGTTTCTGGGAATAGGTACATAGACATGGTACCCTGTAGCTTTTTCCATAATGGAAACCAGGGGAATGTGACTGTCACTGGCAAACAGGCATTGGGGGAGTGGTTGGAGAGGCAAGATCTGGAGGGGAAATCCCTCTGCAGAGCAGGCGAAATCTGGGTTATCTTCCTGGAGGGAGCCATCTAGCCTACCTCATCAACATCCATGGAAAGTGTTTAGTTAATGGTGTTCTGATTTTAGGGTGCCTAATTCATAATTTTCACCCATAAAGAGATGAAGATCCCAGTTTCCGAGAAGACTTGTGAGGGAAGAATGTAAGGAAATATTTAATACAATATTAAAGAGCCTCAAGGAAAACCAGTGTTTTCAAAAACTCAGGAACCCCTCCAAATTAGACAATTTTTGTCATTCTGTCCCTTCCTCTCTAAGCACCAATAGTCAAAATGAATTAACTATTTACTATGTAAATGTTTTCCTCTTAACATTTTTGAATATAACTATTTTCAGAAGGACAGTTGCTTTGTGAAATTCCTAGGCATTTATACTGTTTTATTTGTCACAGGAAGGAAAATCTCCTCGGCAGTGTTTGAAGGAAGGATACTGCAAAGCTTTGAAGTATTCATTTTTTGAGTGTAAAAGATCAATGGTAAGTGGCTAAAGATTTTTAAAAGCTTATGTTACAAATCAGCTACCTGGAGTGAAATGTGTGAGTGACTTAAGAGTCATCAACAGGTTGCAGTGTGGTATCATTTGGAAAAAAAGGATGTACACGTTTCTTCCTGTGAGTTGAACGTTAGGGTTCGTGAAAGCCCCCAGCCTTTCTGTCATCCTGTCATGATGCTGATAAATCACTGACCTTCATGAGTTTCTCCAAGTGTGAATCTTGGCAAGTACAGGTGGGTAAAAGTCAGTGGTATTCCCTGTGAACCCAGGTCGTTGGCAGATAGACAGTTAGGGTCTAGGGTGTGTGCCCTTCTGCCTTAGGTGACAAAGAGAAAAAGGTCAGTGTCTGTCTGCATTCTGAAGTGGTGGTCGTGGATATTGGCCCAGCACACATTGCTGACCTCTTGGTTCTGGGCCAGCATTCTTTGATCTGAAAGATCCAGAGAGATTTGGATTGGGAACTGAGAGCCTTTTCTTGGAGAGAGACGCATGAAGTTGGAAACTTAAGCATGCCTCCAGAGAAGGCAGCAGCGGGGACTGAGCCTGCTTTTGTTATTGAAGCACACTGCAAGTTCCTTCCCTTTGTCCACAAAGGAAATGACAGGTGAAAGAACTTGAGGACATCGGCCAGCAGATCTGATCCAGGGAGAGGGTGAAGTTAGACTAAATTTGGCCACACTCTGTTTTCCTTTGTCAAGTGTCAGTTTTCTGCCTTTAGGCAGAGGATTTTCTTGCCTTGCCTCACATGGTTTTGTTACCCATATAAAATGCAAGCCTTTGACTTGTGAAGAACTTAAGCATGTTTCAAGCATTGAGGAATCATAAGGAATAGTTAGAGTAGGAGATAACGACGCGTTGTACTCTGGAATCATATGAAATGACTCAACAGTAAACTCCCCAAAATTCCCTGCTGAAAGCTCAGGCTTGGATCTCCAAAAGATTCAGAAATCATAATCCCCCTGCAGAAATTTTTAATCATAGATTAAACAGTGAAAGTGCTTCTGATTGCTGTCAGTTCAAGGCAGAGCTTCAGTTGACACTGGGAAAGACTGTCTAAGGAAGTCTCTAGCAGACTAGTAGATCCTACACCCTCTCTCCAAGACTGTGCCTCCTTGAGTCTTCCACAGTGAGTGGAATCATGTCACTCTTCATGACTGCAATGCCATTATACAAGCTTGACAAAACCTAATCATTTGAACATAAACTTTAAATAATGGATAGTTTTGCTTAGTTTCAAGACTGAGTTTAAGTCCCACTGAGGGTGAGACAAGAATTTGAATCTGCTGTTTCCTCAGTATGAGCAGCCCAGTCATCCTGATCATGATTCCCAGGTTTAAAGATTTTTATTTCTTTGAAAATATTGTTCTTAGCTACTTTATGTTGTGCTGAGAAGAATGAATGGCTGGCTGTTCCAGGGTGGCTATGTTGGACTCATGGATAAGGCCTATCTCCCAAATAATTCCTTCCTATGGAATTTCTGGGGAATGGTGTTGACTTCCATGCAGCTTCATTGTATGATTTCAGAACATTTTCTGTAACCACCACGGTTAAGAAGTGGATCTCTGTGAAGCTTAAATCAAATAACATGCTGTCAGCCTAGGAGGTTATGCGCATTACGGATCTGTGATCCCAAGATGACTGTGTCTTAATGTTTCTTAGGGTTCTGTCCCCTTTTCTCAGTTGGTATTGATTTAAAGATTTCATATAGGGGCTGGGACTGTGGCTCAGTGGTAGAGTGCTCGCCTAGCACATGTGAAGCCCTGGAC
This sequence comes from Marmota marmota marmota, assembly GCF_001458135.2. Taxonomy (NCBI): domain Eukaryota; kingdom Metazoa; phylum Chordata; class Mammalia; order Rodentia; family Sciuridae; genus Marmota; species Marmota marmota. Next base: position 5,515,187 of record NW_026000020.1, read on the forward strand.
TCGATCCTCAGCACCACATAAAATAAATAAATAAAACAAAGGTATTGTGTCTAACTACAACTGAAAAATAAATATTTAAAAAAAGATTTCATATACATTTGAATATTAACTGAAATAAAACTTAATGAAGGCAGGTTTGCTGAATGTATGTTTAGTTTAAAGAAAAAGATAAATAGAATTTGGATTCTACTCAAGAAGAAAATCACCTTGAAGTGAAACTTGCTTTTTAGTGCCATCTTTATAATTTGTTTTTTTCTTGGTAGCTCTTGACAATTGCCTTTTTTGATTTTATTGGAAACTGGTTCATTTCTCTAATGTGGTGACTGACACCCTTTACCAAAGTTGTGTTTAATTAATTACACCATATCAAATTTGATTAAATTGTTCATTTATTTTCAGTTGGATGCCAGATCAAGATTCAGAGGAAGAAAAGGATATTGATACCATTACGTTGAAAGCAAGATGAAAACACCAAAGGATTTTTCCACAGAAAAGCCACAATAGGAAATAATTTTTGCTACATCTGTTTGGTTGAACCAGTTTTCCCTCCATGGAACGCTGGAGAAATTGGATGAATTTTGGTTTTGAATATGTATAAAGCAAATGCTTCTCTGAATCTAAGTTATTTTTAGAAGATACGTTCAATTGAACACTTATAGGCCTGGAATATAATGTGTTTTGAGATTTTGCCTAAAGTACAGGAAATGGAAAAACTGTTATTTTCAAACCTGACTCTTTAATCATATTACACCATTTATACATCTGGAAGGGACTAATGTGACACTGGAGGCTGTCCACAAGATGTTTATTGAGAAAGTTTATTTAATCTATCCTATTTAGTTCTAGAATAAATTGGTTCCTTGGAGAAGAAATGCTTTATTTGATTGATTCACTGAGGCTAAAGTAAAACCTCAGAACTTTGAAATCTGCCATAGGGCCTAGCTGGATCCCAAGCCCACACGGTGTTGCCAAGGACTCTTCTATCTCTGACTGATTTTCCCTTTCCTGGTTTCATTTTTAGGGTGGCCCTCTCCACATACAGGACCAGTATCAGCTATAAGCTCACATCCTTAAGATCTGTTATTCAAAAAGGAGAGAGTGAATTTCCCTTTCCAAGGACCACAAATCAAATCCTGCTGAAGAACTCTGGTCTTCCCTGGGTCACCTGCACTGTGACTGACCACTCCCAGCAGAATCCCAGTGGTGGAATGGCAGGCCTCTTCCCTGAAGGAAAGGGGGATTTTGAGTACACGGAAACAACCAGTGTGTACTGTAGACAGCAGATACAGAAAACATGAAGTGCAAGTTTCAGATTATGGTAATTTTATCAGGATCACTTAATACATAAGAGAGCCAAAACCTTTAAATAAAACTTTAGGTTCACCTAAAGTTGTGAGAATCCCCCAAAATGCCACTGAAGTCTGCTGTGTATGCTGCTTTTCACTGGGGAAGGGAAGGTGGTGGATTTCTTCAGCGACTCCTTATACCTGTTTAAGTGCTACGACTTTCTTGGTTATTGCAGTGCTGGGCTGGGCCTCAAGGCCTTGCAATGAGCTACCTACCCCCCACAGTGCTACAACTTCTATTAAATGTAATTCTGATAAACTCTTTAAGGAGTATTTTATGAAACCTTTGTTGAATAACAGCTTTAATGAAGAAGTTCATATACCACAAAATTCACCTTTACACCATTTCCACTTGGTAGTTTTTAGTGTATGCATAGTGTGTGCAGCCATTATCACTATCTCTTCCAAAACTTTCCACCACTCCAGAGAAACACATACATACCAGTTAGTATCTCCCTTACTCCCCTTCCCTCAGCAACTACTGATACACTGCTGGTCTCCACAAGCTGCTCTATCCAGAACCTGTTATATAAATGGAATTATATAATATGTGGCCTTCCATGACTTTTTATTCCACTTACCATAATATTTCCAAGGTTCATCTGTGTGCAGCATCTATCTCATCACATCCAGTGGTGCAGGTGGTGCCACATTTTATTTATCCATTCATCAGCTGATGAACTAGGTTGTTTCCATTTTGTGTCACTGTGACTAATGCCGTGAGCATCTCTGAACAAGTTTTGTGTGGACATGTTTCATTTCTCTTTGAGTATATAACTCAGAGTGGAATTACAATATTGTATGAGAACTCCAACTTTAGCATTTTGATGAACTGTCACAATTCTCCCCAGTGGCTGCACTACCCTTTTACATATTCAACAATCTCCACATCATCTCCAACAGTTGTTGCTATTTATTTTGATTACAGCCATTCTACTGAGTATGAAGTAGTATCCAACTGGGATTTTGATTTGCATTTCCCAAATGGCTAATGATTTGGGCATGTTTTCCTGTGTTTATTGGCCATCTGTATGTTAGTCTTCAGAGAAATGTCTATTCAGGTCCTTAGTCCAGTTTTCAGTTGCCTTGTCTTTTTATTGCTGATTTGTAAGAGCTCTTTATACGTGTAAATACGAGTCCTTCAAAGATAACTAATTAGCCAATGTCTTTTCCCAGTCTGTGGCTTGCCTTTTCCCTTTCTAATTGACACTCTTCAAAGCATGATTTTAACATTGGTGCATCGCAATTTATTTATTATTTTGGTGTATCTAAGAAACACCAAAATAATAGTGGTTTCTTAGATACACCAAAATAAAAAATAAATAAATAAGTTGCGATGCACCAATGTGGAATCATATGTCTTTTTTTTTTTTTGGACTGGCTTTCATCATTCAGCAAAATGTTCTCTAGGTTCAGCCACGTTGTAGTGTCAGAATTTTCTCCCGTTTTAAAGCCAAACAATATTCCAAATAATATTCCAGCTCATGTCGATATCACGTGCTCATGTGCTCGTCCATCAGTGGACACCTGCTCGCTCCCACCTTTGAGCTGCTGTGGACATGTGTCCACAGATGTCCCAGGGGCCCTGCTCCAGTGTGGGCACACACCCAGCAGTGGAGGTGCTGGGGCATCAGCGATTGTCTTTGCTGTTCTGAGGAACTGCCATGCGTTTTTCCACAGCAGCCGTGCCGGTCTCCATTCCTGTCCGCGGCGCATAGGGACTGCAGCTTTTCCACATCTTGTTAACACTGACATTTCTGTTCTCTGAATGGTGCCATCCTAGGGGACATGAAGTGGCATCTCACCGTGTTTTGGTTTGCATTTTTCTAATCAGCAATGATGACAACATCGTTTCATGTGCTTGTTGACCCTTTTCCTGTCTTTGGAGAAATGGCCTTAGGTCCCTTTTCCATTTGTAAATTGAGTCATTTCCTTTTTTGGTGTCATGGTGAAGAAATCATTTCCCAATCCAATGAAGCTCTCCCCTTATGTTTTCTAGAAGTTTGAATGGTTTTACCTCTTAAACTTAGGTCTTTACTAGATTTTGACTTGATTTTGTATATGATGTAAGGGTCTAACTTTTTTTTTTTTTTTTTTGCACGTGGATATCTAATCTCTCAACATCATTTATTGGAAAGACTGTCCTTTCCCCCATTGAATGGTGTGGCACCCTTGTGGAAAAACATTTGCCCATATATGCCAGGGATAATTTCTGAGCTCACTATTCTATGACATTAGTCTATATCTGTATTTTTGCAGTACCGGAGTCTGAACCCAAAGGTGCTCTACCACTGCCACAGCCACATCACTACCCTTATTATTATTATTTTTACTTTGAGACAGGGTCTTGCCAAGTTGCTGAAGCTGGCCTTGAACTTGTGATCCTCCTGCCTCAGCCTCCTGATTCGCTGGGATTATAGGTGTGCGCCAGTGCACCAAGCTATATATGTTTTTAAGCTAGCCAGTTTCACACTGTTGTGATTCTTGCAGTTTCGCAGTAAGTTTTGAAATCATATGAAACCTTCAGCTTTGTCCATTTTCAAGACTGCCCATTTGGGGGCCTTTGGAGGTCCCCTATGGATTTTTCCATTTCTGAAAAAAAAAAATGCTGATGCGATTTCGATAGGAAGTGCACTGCATCTATGCACAGCAAAGCTGGGCCCTGCGGGAGCTTCTTGCAAGACCAACCCCATAGCAGCTTAAAAGAGAGACATTTTCGGAAACAAGAAAGAAAATGTGACACAAAAACAGGAGTTCATGTTACTCCAGATGGAGCCTTCTGTGAGGGCATGGCTGGAGACGGTGCTGGCCGGAAGGGCCACCCCGGGAGCCCAGCAGTACATCCAGACATGGCCAGGCTGGCCAAGAGGAAGGAGTCACTCTGACCTTAGCAAATTCAAATACAGCATGTGCCTTGTGCCAAAATAATTCCAGGTGGATTAATCTAAGAATTCAATGGAATAAAAAAATACTGGAAATAAGAACAGGTGAATATTGAAAACACCATCTTGAGGCAAGAAAGCCAAGGCAGAAAGCATGAGTAATATCCGAGCATGCATAGACTGGGTCATGCAAGTGCCAGCAAGACACAAGTCCAGGCCCACAGTGCACACAGGCCACACTCCACTTCAGAGGCAAAGATGTGGCTGCCCACCTGTGTCACCTGTAGTGGTGAGTCGGAGACGTGTTTAGAATAAGCATCAAGCAGGTCAGGCACACTGCTACATAACAGCTTCTGCATACTTCCCCCATAGCAAAGCCAAGACGGCTGACCATCAGGTGTGAAAAATCTGTTACAGGAGACAGACGAGTTGACAAGCGGAGTTGCAAAAACATGAACATCATGAAAGTATAAAAAGTGTCTGATGTTCCCACTAATCCAAGACACAGGCATTGAACGATGTCGTTTCCAGCTTGAATGAGAATAAAGGGGAAAGGCAGCGGCTTCTCTTTCTGGGAGTTTAAATTCTCCTTGCGCAGATGCTTCTGTTACTGGGAGCTTACCTGAGAGACCCCTGAGCTGTGTTCCTAGAAGCAGCTATGGAGCTGCATGCAGCCATCCTGGTGAGGGAGCAACCACGAGCCACCTGCATTCCAGCAAGTCACACGGCAATGAGCCATGTCTGCCAGCGGGAGGGTGACCGTAACACACACGAGATGTCAAGAAACCTGCTCCAAGTCACCAGTGAGGAGCAGAACCTCGGGCTGTCTGCTGCTGACTTCCAGGCTCTTAACCCCACACCCTGCTGCCTCTCTGCTTCAAATTAAGTGAAAATGAGACTAAAGAATGAGTCTTGTGTGGTACTCAATGCAGTGGCCGGCAACAAGGGTCCTGTACAACGAGTCTTTTCAACACAGGAGAATGAGTCAGGCAAGACCAAGTTCTGTGTTCTTGTCAGTGATTTATTGTCATTCTAAGGACTAGCACATTTACAGCATACATGGCTTCGAATGAGCTAAGAATATATAAAACAGTAACTGTATGTTTATATATTAATACTGCCCAAAACAAATAAATAAAAGTATTTTAATGCACTAAGCTTGGCAAATACAACTGTGTGGGGACAAAACTGTATTATACAATGTTTTTACATCTTCAAAGGAAACTAAAGGCAACTGTGCTGCAGGAGCTCTAACAGAAACCCTGTGACATTTCCAACTGTCCCACATCTGGACATTTCTCTTTCAAGTGGCTCGGGGAGGTGCAGTGGGTGGAATGCTGCTGCGTGGTGACCTGTAATGGCGCCTGCCCCACACAGCAACACTGGGCTCCTCCTCCTCCAGCTGCTGGCACCCTGGCTGTGCAGCGATGCCCCTGGGAGCCGGGCACAGTGCCTCCAGAGAGGATCCTGATGCCTGAATCTCCTGAAGAGTTATGACGACCCATAACATAAAGCAGAACTTGGGAAGAAAATTCACATAAAGGTGCCACATGCAAAACTGCTGACAGATGAGTCAACATTTGCCATAGTCCCTTTATAAATGCAGATAGTTAATGCTCTTTGGACAAAAAGAAGGGCAGAAAACAATATGGGTAACATTTAATTAAAAGAAAAACAAAGTTTTTCAAAAGGTTGAAATGAGAAAGAATGGAACTAAAAACTTACAAATTAAATGAAATGGTGGAGAGGGTGCCTTTGAATAGGGAGTGACACTTAAAGAGGAGAATCTGATGCTAGCTGAGTAGCCACCTGTGTGTGGGGGGGTTGGTGGACAAGAGTTTCTCTGCCACTCTCCCTCCACCATGAACTAGCATCGAGGGAGGGGCAGTCAGCCACAAGCACCCCTCATTAGTGTCCTCCACACACCAGCTCACTTCTCCCTCCCCGCTGGCACCAGGAGACAGTGAGCTCTGTTAGCACCTGACTTCTGAGTAGGAAAGGCCCAGAGGGTCACCCAGTTCCACCCTAACTTATGCCCACTCCTCTGTGTCCCTGCCAAGGACTGGTCCTGCCTGTGCCTCAATGCCCCAGGCCCAGTGACTCTACTGGACATTTCTCAAGGAGACAAGAATATATCTAGACTTCTAGACTTAAGATATTTCCAAGGTGTTTACAAATCATTAGAATCAGAATCATTAATATGTGCCATATATATTTCTTTTACAGCCTCTTAAATAACATGTAAACATAATCGTAAGAAACAACAGAATCGATAAAACACATAAACTCCTAAAGAAAAACAACTCTGCTAAGTGCAGAAAGACTCATCGTCACCTTTTATAAGATGACAAGACATAATTTCTATGAAATTCCTAAGTTTCCTGGCCCATAAATCCCTTTCAAAATCTCATTTGAGGAGATACTTTCAACTGTTTCTCAATAGTCATCTTACATAACAGAATGAGAAGAGGAAAGTAACAATTATTGCAAACCTAAAAGTAAGACACTTTGTCAGATATTCAGACATGATTGTATTGTCTCGCAGAAGACCTACAGGATATCCCGCAAAATCTGAGAATATTCAGGTATCCACTACTCTACAGTCCCCAATTCCCCACTGGAGTGTTGTTCCTCAGACATCAGACACACCACGTTTAAGGTCCTCAGTTGGGTAATAAAGGGAGATGTGTGCTGTGGGCCCTAGGAGCAGAGACTACAACAGGGACAGTGACAGGGACCTCACTGCTAGCTTCATGTCTCAAGCGACACTTGTTCTGGAGCTTGTGTGGGATGGAGAGAAGAGTGGCCCGAGGTGTGGGCTCCCTGGCAGGGGTGCCCTCATGGAGTTTCACCTCAGGTGGGCTGACTGGTCTTTCGCCTCTGGGTTTTCCAGGTGGTGGTGGCACAGGTGACTCACTGGAGCCGCCGTCCTCACTGCATGAGAACAACTAGCGTCTTTTCCCGAAAATATGAGTTAACATTTATTTTTCTGCCTGGGGTCTGATTGTTTTACTGTTTTACATTCAGATTTTTTTAAAAGTAGACTATAATTCAGTGCTCACTTCTAAGTTACTCAGTAGAAAAATAAGTTAGGTGAGCAGTGCCTACATGGGCATCTGAAAAAGTCTTCTGGCATTCCAGACAAACCTAGCTGGAGGCTTACAGGTAGCTGTGGACGCCTGCCAGGTGGTGACAGCTGGAGGCTAATTAACTGGGTGCTGGTCACTATCCCCACTACTGAGCCACACATTACCTCCTATGGACTCCAACGGAAAAAACATGCTCCGTAGACTCTTTAGTGAAATATTTTAAAAACACAAAAATGAAAACCAATCCTTCAGGTCTTCTTGAAGAATTCGTGTGTAACACTAGAGGGTACCCACATTTATCCTGTAACAGCTATTGAGAGGACACCGTGCTCACGTCTCAACTTTGCCGTAAGTCCCTTCGGGAGGCCTGTAATGCCTGGGGAAAGCCTTCAGCTGCAGGGAATTAAATGCATATTTGCGACTTCCAACATTCTTCATTGTATTTTCTCTCCGACAACCCTCACTGAGGAAAAAAACAAGCACAAGAAATGACAGCAGTAAAAAAGGAAAAAAGAAAAGACTTAAACTAAGATGAAATGAATCATTTTCATAGCATTAAAAAAAAGTTAATTTAAATGGGTGCCGGACTCGTCTACGACAAATACACACAGAAGATGGCGGGTTTCTGAACGAGGCAACTAAGAAGCACAGAGATGGATACATGCTGAAAGGGGCTGGGAGTTTTGCATTTCTAATGCAGTGCTGTACCCAAATGGAAGCAATTATTTTTAAGTTAATATCTCATCCTGTATCTCAAGCCTAGTTATCTGGTTCAAAGGCTGTATCACATAGCAAATTAAATGGGACAAGAACTCCTCCTCCTCTTACCAAAGTCTTTAACGAGCTACACTTCTGCATGTTAACAACAGTCGTAATCATATCAAATGCAACATGCTGATTTTCCCTGCAGAATCAATCCAGTATGTAGCAAAGCCATCTGGCTAAGAAGGCTGTCCTGACACCCACCTCCACCTAGGGGCCAGCTGTTCTAGGGTAAAGGGACCCCACGGGCCATGCACTGCCCGGCTATTGGGGCTGGGGCTGTGGCGGAGTGACCCCACTGAGGTCACCTGGTAATACCAGCCGCCTTCTCTGGGTAGACTGCCCTCACTGTGGGCACCTCAGGTGCCAGGGGGAGCCACAGTGCTCTTCCCTAGAGAACTCAGTACCAGAATCATCTTCAGGCTGCTCTTGATGGCAGGTTGTCATGGCAACCCGCTGGCAAAACAGATGGTGCTGGGAGGATGCATGGGCAAGGCAGACTCACATTCTCAGTGGGAGAACTCAGGGGAATTCTCTGGGAAAGGTCCTGGTGCAGACATAAAATTAATAGGCAGAAGCAATTCTGAATGTAAACGGCTTCCCACAGCACAGTGTGACTTGGTACTGTTACCTTGTTCTAACATTGGCAATGAAATCAACTAGTTATCAAGTTTAGTATAAAATCCCCCTTATGAGATGTAAAATTTGCAGTTACAAAGAAACAGTGATTTAAAAAAAATACTTCAAATTGTATGAAGACCATTATGTCATGCATTTAAAAAAATATCAGTGGCAATTGCTCAAGCCTTGTAAGTGAAAAGGACAGTCTCATTATCAAGAACATGTAAAAGAGTTTTTGGTAAGACAGTAATTTTTATTCAAAAGATAAGCTTGAGTATTTTTTTAAAAAGTATCCACCTGATTCTTTTAACTAACATAGTGACTCAGGTGTGCTTCCTTGTCCCAAAGCCTCAAGCCCTCAGCTGGATGTGTGTCATCTAAGCTGAACACTTGGGCCACATGAGCAGGGTCCCCAGAGTAAATAATGATCATGTTTGTATAATATTCAGAAATCACAGAAAAATATAATTCTATTTAAAGCAGAAGCTGTAGGCTCCTACACAGTTAATATCCGTTAACCTTTGGAAGCTCTTACATTAATGGACTATTTCAGATATGGCTTCTCCATTTACATAGAAACATACAAACATCTCAAAAACTGCCTGTCACTAGTAAATGCCAAACTCCCTTGAGGAGCAGGAAGAATAATTTGGGAACTTTTATGTTCTCCTGTATTTACATGTGAAAGGAGCTAACCCCTGGTTTAGCTGGCTGAACAGATTATACATGAAATTATAATCAAGATTATACTGTCATTTCAATTTAGTTATAAATCAAATTTTTTCTCCCAAGTATTTGCATTTATAAAATCTGGCTGCTGTGGCTGATCTGGTTGACAGTAACATACTGTCAATGGTCACCATGTGATCTGCTAGTTCCATGAGCTGGCACTAAAGCTGGGGACTGCATATGCTGAGATGATCTGGGATGGATTTTAACAAGAGATATTAATTATTCTGAAGCTACGTTATTTTTAAAATCCTACCAGCAAGTTATTAATTTTCAAGGATTTGGATGGAAACCCTACATGACAATTAATTTTAAGGGAACCACTGGCCTCCCTTTCCAGTAGGGATCAGTACCTCAGAACTCATCTGGAGACCTCAGAGCCTCAGCGATTCCACATCAGACATGGGGAGTTGCCTTGTGGAAGGACAGTATGCCCATCTTTTAAGATCTTGGCTTGAACGAGCCCCCAGAATAAACAGTGACAGTCACACTAGTTGAAAGAACTGGCACCATCCAGTGGGAACTGCTTCTGAGTGTGGTTCTCTGATTCCAGAGGGATGACTTAATGCCGAGGTCTGGGTGGCTGGCGCCTAGGATGCCTCAATGCCTCGGCACTGGATTGCTTCTGAAGCATCACCCATGGCAGTGCCTCCTCTGTCCTGAACCAAACCCCATCCCTGCTCCATCCGGCCTGATTCTCACTAAAGCAGAGAAGATTTTGAAATGTATTTGGCCTGATTTCATGAGCAAAAAGCCTTAGTGACATTTAAAATTCAGCATAAAAGGAGAGTGTCCCGAAAGAAAACAAGCTAGCTTCCCCTCCTGCCTAGGCTGGTATCATGGTGCTTCCTAGGATCAGTCTTCCACGACTGGAGGCTCCTAGAAGCGACTGGAGGAGACGGAACACCCCATCCTCCCCTCCTTCCATTCTCTCTCTCTCTTAACCCAACAGCCACGCCTGTGCTGGACAGTAAGGTGTTGCTGGCACCATGGCTGGCGAGGATCAGGCCTTGCTGTCCTGGAGGCCCCCTCAGAGGGTTCCTCTGGCCGCCACAGCTCCCCTTTGCTATGAAGTGGGGTTCCGAGAGGAGCCCCTGCAAGGTGCCATAGAGCACCTGGGCTCTGCGGGAGGGAGGGCGCTGTGTGTAGTCAGAGGGCCTCTCTCCTCTCCGCCCGGCCACTAGCTCCACCCTGGAGGTAGGCGTGTGCATGGGCTGCCACCACGGGCATCAGGATGCATCGCCCAGATGGGAACAGGAGGCTGTGGGGGTCCATTTTCTCACTTTCAAATGAAGCAAATAAAATGGCCTTAGAGAGCTGAAGTACATACCTTGAGGCAAAAGAGGGCAAGCATCAAACACCTTCCAGAGAAACACAGACCGGCAGGACACTGCCTAGTGACTAGTGTCAGTGTGCTACAGCACAACACCACCCCTCAGCTGGCAGGCAGTGAACCTTCACTGGAGGATGCAAGGAACCATACTTATTCCAGAGGAGACAAATGAACTCTCCCATGGTGTGACAGAGGTGACACATGTCCTTGGAATCCTGCCAGTGCTGGGGGATCTAGAAAGAAAGGCATCCTTGGGCTGTGGCTGTGATAAAGATGGTCTTACACTATATCAGTTGGATTCTGGCCTTTGTACTACTTCTGTGTTTCCTAGTGTGCAACTCCAGGCTGATGCTAATTCAGAGAAGCCCCAGAGTAATGGCTGGAAGTCTTGGAGAGAGGAGAGAGAGGCCAGCTTCTGTAGTGAACTTTTTTTTTTTTTTTTGTGCACCAAGGCATTAAGGTTCTGGGAAAGCCAGATTCTCTAATTCAACCCAGTTTTTCCAGAGTGGTAAAAAGAAATCCACTCATAAAACACAGCATATGGGGAAGTGACTACCTCCAGTGTTCCAATGCTGGAGGAGCAAAACCAGAAGCACAATATGATATGAACTGAACAAGAGAGAAGCCACTGTTTCTTACACAGGGCGTGTGGAATTTCCCCAGATTTATGTGGTCACCTTTACAAATGTGATGTCAATCTCCTGCCACACGTTGAACATACTGTTTTAGGGACACTGAATGTTAAAATCAACCAGAAACCACAGCGACCTCTCTTCTCAGCTCCATCTGCCACAATTGACCAAAAGTTAGACTTTCATTTTTTGGTAGTTTTCCTTTGATTAGTTTTTGTTCATTATTAACCATATTTGATTAGTAAGAGAGAAAAGCTTTCTGAATTTCAATTTGGAATTAAAGATATCATTTTAAAAATGAAAAATGATATCTCAAGAAAAATAAATGTATATGACTTTAATGGCCTTTTATTATTCTGTGCATGAATTCTTGGAGCCAGTTTTAATGAATTTAAAGAGTCAAGATGAACCTGAGTCTCGTGCCGTACGTAATCTTCATGTGCCTGACTTGGTACAAGGTGTTCTGTGGTCACAGCCTGTTACCCCAATCAAAAATAATAAACACAAGCAAGGAGATGTTAGGATTCTGCAAACTGTTTGCTACTATAATCCAGGGACTACGCTTTGAAATGAAAGCAGAAAGTACATGTCCTATTAAATAGGTTAACTAGATGAGCCAGTTATAAAGCATCTATATATGTCTTTTCATTTTTCTTCAAAAGGAAAGGAAAGTTTTGCAGTACACTTAAAGAATAGTATCAAATATACAAATATTTCCAGACAGAACTCCTTTCTCTTGGAAATAGGGCACATTGAGATGTACAGGTAATAAATAGTTTTACATCAGAGGGTAAGAGATCTGGTACAAGTAATTGCAAACCAGCTAGATTAACGCAGGAACGTTAGGGTACCATTGAGAACATGTTACAAGCACTGAAGACGCTATGTGATTAAATGAACAAGTCCTCTTGATGAAATAATTTGGCAGGTATTTACAGTTGAGAAGACAAAACGTCAAACTGTAAGGCATGAGATATTTCTTGGCAGACCACGCTCTGACACCTTCCTTCTGTCCATTTAGGTACTCGGTGGCTGGACATATTCGGGCACTTTTGTTTTTCTTGTGACTTATTAATTTTTCATAATGATATTCATTTGCAACGCAATTTGGTCACCAGGTATGCTATGCTCAGAAAGAGCCACACAATCAGTAAATTGGGGCTCAGAGCTAATAAAGGAATGGAACAGAGGAGGCTGGGGTCTAGCCTTAAGTCTCGGATGGGCACCAGGCCGCTCAAGTTCTTCTGGGTGACTACCTCCCGTGTTCCAATGCTGTGAAAAGGAAAAAGTTTGGGAGAAAGGAAAAGAAAAAAGGAAAGGACGAAAGAAAAAAGAGACACGTGCGATGGATTTTACCCAAAAGTATGGAAAAAAAGAGGAGAACCAAAATATAAAACAAAAGGAAACAATGGAATGGAGCCACAACAAAAAGAAAAAATGATATCAGAGAGGGGATGAAAGGAGGACCAAACAAAACCAGCACAGTTACGGGAAAAGAAAGGAGAGAAAGAGAAGTGAAAATAAGAAAAAATACTGCAGTTTACTGAAAATAAACACATGTAGGTTGAAACAATGGTTTTCCATGTTCACCCTCTCTCGGTTGGCCAAGCACAGCTCCATGCCGCCCACCATGCCCCACATGCTGCAGACGGGCATTTCTGAGACGCAAGCTGAACATGAAGAACCATGGGGGTTGACCTTCTCACAGATGCCTGAGCATCAGCTGGCACGACACAGCAGGCCAAAGCTGCCTCTTGGTTAACTACACAAACAAAAACCATTTACCCAAGGTTCCAAAGGAGCGTCCTCCCCAGACCCACCCTGTCGCAGGCGAAGCAGTGGCAGAGCCTGAGCGATGGTGCCTCCAGTTTGCACACATCTGTTTTATGTGCTAACTCCTGAGAAGGAAGTCCAATACCACGCTAGAAATTTTATCTTTCCCCCTTTTGTGCTAAAGAAGAAATGTACCGGGGGCTGGAGGTGAAGGAGTAGCTCAGGGGTATAGCACTGGCAAGGTGCTGGTGCTGGGTTCAATCCAAAAACATGAAAAATAAATGCACCGAGATGAGATGGCACCTAGGACACCAGACTCCAGAGCCACAGACACATCCACCAAGTAGCAACAGTACAGAGCCAGAGGCCCCAGGGCAGAGCAGGCAGCCGGGAGCGTCCATCTGGAGATGAGGAGGCCCAGGGCCAGGGCCCCTCCTAAGCTGAGTCCTCTGAGCTTCCCAGGGAGGCCCTGCTGGGATGTGCTGTCCTGGCAGGGAATGCTCTCCCGGCCAGCACTGGCTAGTGGTCTCATTTCCTGCCAGTACAGGCTGCTGGGTCACTGTGGCTGCTCAGGAAGGTCTGCTGTGTAAGGGTTCCAGCCCCAGTGGGCACAGAGCAACACCACTGGTGTGTGCTGTACACTCCCAAGGCTCCAAGAACTGAGTGTGTGTCTCTCCTCCCAGCTCTGTGGTCACAGGTACCACACTCAAGGCTTGAATGGGCCCCGGTAGAGTTATTTATGCCACAAAAAGTGGGAAACACTACAGATCAGGTCTTTTTTGGAGAGAGCTTGTCACTGGACGTTTAAGCACAGTGCTGGCCACCACCCTCAGTCTCCAGGAGTCAGTGGGTGTCAGCTTTGCTCCCCCTGCATCCCACTTTCGCATGCCACACTATTCCATCTAGTAAAATGTGAGGGAGGGAGCAAGAGAACCAAAGAGCTCCCTCTACTTAAGGGCACAGAGGTTGTCACTGCCTTCTCAGGGCTCTCAGGTGACCTGTGGGTACTGGTGATCACAGAGCCAGATGCCAGCTAGCAACGCAGCCACTCAGGCTTGCAGTCAGCTAACAGGTACATGTCTCCTCCACAGTGGACGATCAGCAATCAGAGTCAGGCATGGCAGTGTCACTCAGAACAAATGCCTGGGACACTTGCTGCCTGTGAGAGCCTGAGACACTGCAGGGTCAGCGCTCTGTTTTATTTTTAAGACTTCTTAAATAATTATTAAAGTAAGACATGTTCGCTGTAGAGATTTTAGAAAATTCAGAAAAAAATGAAAATTTAAAAAGACATCTGTCACTGGAAGCAGAGGAAGGTCAAAGGAGTGGCACCCATCCCCTCTGAAGAGGGTCCATCTCTGTTCAGGATCTCAGGTCCCCTCAGGAGTAGAGAGAGGCACCCTGACTACAGTCACTGAAGTGCTGGGAACAAGGGCAGTGATGACAGTTCTCAATGAGGGTGGTGGGTGGGCACCAACCCCGGGCAGAAGTATGACTGGTCTGGGAGCCACTTGCCAACAGGTATCAAAACTACTGAGAATCCTCACAAAGATTTATGCTTTTTAATCTAAAAAATCAATTTGGGGGTTGGGGTTGTGGCTCAGTGGTAGAGCGCTTGTCTGGCATGTGTGAGGCACTGGGTTTGATTCTCAGCACCACATATAAATAAATAAAATAAAGGTCTATCATCAACAATGAAATATTTTTTAAAATCAACTTGGAAAATGCAGGTAGGAAAATATATAAGGACATTCACTGCACTATTGATTTATAATGCTGTCAAATCATAAGCAGCTTAAATAGTCAATAAAAAATTAGATTTATCATGATGTGTCAAAAGGGATAAGATCTATATTTATTAACCTGAAAAGAATGCTCACAATAATTAAATGAAAAAAAGTAGTCTATAGTCAGGGGTGGTGGCCAGGCCTGTAACACCTGACTCATGAGGCTGAAGCAGGGGGATTGCAAAGCTCAAGACCAGCCTCAGCAACTTAGCAAGACCTTATCTTAAAATAAAATATAAAAAAGGGGGTGGGGATGAGGCTTTGTGGTTAAGTTCCCCCAGGTTCAATCCCCAGCCCAAAAAAAAAAAAAAAAAAAAAAAAANAAGGGTTCCAGCCCCAGTGGGCACAGAGCAACACCACTGGTGTGTGCTGTACACTCCCAAGGCTCCAAGAACTGAGTGTGTGTCTCTCCTCCCAGCTCTGTGGTCACAGGTACCACACTCAAGGCTTGAATGGGCCCCGGTAGAGTTATTTATGCCACAAAAAGTGGGGAGACTGTGCATATAACTGCATTTGTTTGTGCATATGAGTGTATTTGGCTTATGTGTTACTCAGGGACTAATTAACCAAGGTATGCATTAACCAGCTCACACCCGCATGTATGTATGTATGTATCCATCCATCCATCCATCCATCCTAAAGAATGTATCTCAGTTGTTAACATGGCTATTGTTTAATAGTAGGTATAGAGGGTTCTGCAGGCTGTGTGTTTGTGTTTTCTAATTTTCCTATTAGGACTATCAATTACTTATGTGATTAAGAGTTATAGAAATTACTTTGTGTGCTGTAATAGTTGTGATAGCTATCCTGGTCTGGGGATGTAGCTCAGTGGTACAGCATATATGCTTATTAGTGTGCTTAAAGTTTGTGATAGCTATCCTGGTCTGGGGATGTAGCTCAGTGGTATAGTGTATGCTTATTAGTGTGCTTGAAGTCCTGGGTTGAATCCCCAGCACAAAAACCAAAAATAAAATAGCTGTCCTGCACGAAAAGCCCCAAGTGGCCTTGGGGTGGGCGGGGTGGCCCTCCCAGGTATAGGGCTTGGCAGGCCCTTAAGTTAAACTGGGTCTCTCTCTGGGGTCACTTTTTCCCTGGTCTCCTGAGACCCTGATGCTCAGATGTAGTCAGAATGGATTGTTGGTTTTGTTGAAATTGTTCACAAGCTCAAAACTGGAGAGCAACAGGCCTAATTTGGGGCTGTAACGACCTACTCAGTAGACCTGACCTGGGCTTGGCCTCCACAGCACAGGGCCCCTGTCTGGCTCTCCCTTGCCTTTCCACTGGCAGAGGACTCCAGCTCCTGTGCCCTCTCCCCGCACCCCACAGCTCCTTGAGTGCGGGATGGCTACCAGGCTGTAGCACCAGGTCGCCTTGGATGGACGTGGAGCCTGAAGGACCCTGAAGCTCCTGAACACATGTCCTTGATCAAAAAAATTTTTTTTTAATTTTTTTTAAAGTGCTCCCAAGCAGGGGTTTTCTGAATCTCCACTGCTTCTCCATTGAGGGGCAAGGGATGGAGAGATGGACTGACCTTAACAGAGGCTTAGATGAACTTAGACAAAATGATGCCATTTTTACAAAATGCTGTCCTCAAGAGGCAAGAGCTCATGCATCACTTTTGTGCATTATTGTGAGAAGGTCAAATGTCAGAAACATACAGAAAGGATAAGAGAATCGAACACTTTAAAGAATTTGGTGAGAGGACAAATGATACAGAACACTCAGTAGAAGTGACCGTTGGAAACGAGACTTTAACAGCATTGGTGACTACATCGAAGGAGACAGGAAAGCCAGGTTTCTTATCCTTTCTTTTGGTATGTGAGGTAGGGCTGCCCAGCAGTGCTTGAAACAAGGCATCGATCAACAGTGGACAGTCTGAGTTCTGGGTTTCATTCTGCAAATACGCCTGCTGCCTCAGAATCAGGACGTCATTAGGGGGACGTGGCCAGGACACACTGACAACTGTCACCATAAAACACTCACTGGACACTTTGCTCATAAAAGCAAACTGTGCCCACTGCTCAAGAGGAAGCAGAGCAAACCAGTGCAACCTGCAGACGTGTCTCTTCACCCAAGTTTGGAAACACATAATGTACATATGGAAGGCACTGAAGATGACCCACTCGGAGGCCAGAGCCACGCACAGGGTCCCCTACAGAAACAGAAGAGGCCTGCAGAGAAAGCACAGGCCCCAAGACCCACCCACAGTCAGGCATGTGGCCTGGGGATGCCACAGGTGTCCCTCCTCCTTAATTGCCCGCCCTTCTGCATTTCAGTGCAGTCCTGCTCAGGAAGACGGCAGCTCCTCCCCATCAACTTATGAGAACAAGAATGCTGCCTGAATTTGACAGGGCCAATGGTTTGACCAATGGTCAAACTCTAGTAGGTGTCCGTGAGTGCGGGCCCGGCCAGGCGCGGCTCATCTGCAGCTTACACGGGGAAGGGCGGGCAAGCAGCCCGCAGCGGCACTCACCTGCGCATGCACTCCAGGGCCTGCGTGAAGACCTGCGGGGCCATGCCGTGCTCGTGCTGCAGGATCAGGCACTGCTCCAGCGTCACTGACATGGCCGTGCGGTCCTTGGCACTCTTGCAGCTGGTGAACCGGACCCCGTTAAGGCGGCGGCAGATCTGCCAACAGGAAGCAGGCTGTGCTGAGGAGGGGACACTGCAAAGGGGAGCATATCTGCTCCCAAGGGGGCTCCCCACAAGCCTGGCAGGGTAGCTCCATGCCCAGTCCCAGCAACAGGAACCAAGTCACCTGCAAACAGGCGCTGCTTGGAGGCCCTGCTGCCCCAAGGCTCTGTCTTCATGGTGTCTTCCTGTTCCTTGAGTGCTTTCTTCCTGTCCTCTCCCATGGGACACGCCTCCCAAGCCCAGCTTTCCTCCCTCTTGCAGTATTACTGCTCTTCTTCGACCCTCCCAGCTGTCCCCTTCCAAGCCATCCTGGGACCTTCCTGGCACGTCTAGCCCTTTACTGCCAGCCCCCAAGCAGAGAAAGCATTGAAGATGACCACACAGGGGAGGCCAGAGCCACTCACAGGGTCTCTTGTTCCTGGCCAGGTCTCCAGGCCTCAGGAAGGCAGGGACAGACCCATTGGTCTCAGCTCTCCTTTACCCACACAGAGGGGAACAGCCCAGAGAAGCCACTTCCAACCACAGGCCCTTCTCCACTCCCACCTCCCTCAGGGTCCTGGGCACAGGGTCAGACACCAACAGATCCCTCCCAGACTGCTCAGTCACGTGGGTGGAGCATGGCAGCCCCAGACTGGGACAGGTCACTCTGCACCTCTTCTCCCAGTGGGAAGAACACTGAGGGCACTTCCTTTGCACCAGTAGATATAGTCCTAAGTTCACATCCCCAAGTCCAGTCAGCTTTAAAAGAGGAAAGAGGCTTTTTTTCTTTCTAAGTTTATGGCAGACTCTCTTAGCAGTACAATCAGACCTGAGCTGATGAGAGTATTTATACTTTTTATATGAATATTCATACTTCTCAATGAGGAAATATAAATGATTCTATGGGGCTGCCCCAGACTCTCCCAAGAACAATAAGGCACAGTGGGCCCTTATATACACGGGTTCTGCATCTGAGGAGTCAATCAACTGCAAATCAAAAATACCAAAAGAAAAACTGCCTCTGTACTGAACATGAAGACTTTTTTCCTGGTCGTGACCATCTGCACAGTGTTCACACTGTACTCAGTGTCATAAGTCACCTAGAGATGATTCAAAGAGCACAGGAGGATGTGTGCAGGTTCTATGCAAATCCTACACCCTTTATATTATATAGAGACTCAGCAGAGCATCCTTGGATTTTGGTATCTGCAAGGGGCCCTAGAACTGATCCCTCACAGTGCCATTGGATGGCTGTATTTATATGCACATATGTATTAGGTATATTATACATGTGTATACAACTTTGCACCGTATTACTGCCCTAAAATCTGAAAAATCTGTGCATTTCAAAATATCTGGTCACAAGAAGTTTAGATAAGGGCCTGTGACCCTGTACCAGATACCGTACTGTGAGAGCAGGTCTGGCATTTAGTGAAAGATCACCTAAGCTATACAATGGTGGGCTCTCAGTTACCTGTTGAAATCCAGAAAAATATTAGAATTATCATTGACTGTCCTGAAAACAGTGCTGCCCCTGCCTCTCAAGCCCGCAAAACCACTTGACATAAAAACAGTGAAGCCTTAAGAAACATGTTCAGAGAAAGGCAAATAGTCAAGGTCCTGGTTCAGATGAGACAATCAGGAAAAAAGGCTTCTTTTAAGATTAAAAAAAAAAAAAAAAAGACCAAAGTGACCCAAAACTAGCAAGGGTAAAACACAAATTTTGAAGTCATAATTGATGAAGTAAGGATGAACTTGAACTTGGTGAGCTCACTACATCCTATAGATTGTTGACTTCATGACTCAAATATGAGGCATAAGCTGGAACTCTAAATAGACTCCAAAACCATTTAAATGGCACTTGGAGAGGCGGTGCATCCAGAGCTGGTGTGCGTGCCCACAATGCACCTGCAGTGCCAGGCTGCTAGCCCAGAGGGCCATCAGCCAGCCCTTGAGCTCTGGCCAAGTCTCCCTTCTATGAACTGAAGGGTCACACCTGACTCAAGGTATTCCAGCTCTTTAGCCAGAGACTCTGCTCATATACAGAAATGAAAAGAAATACGATCCAGAGAAGAGAAGCTCTGGGAAACTTGGTACCTCCCGCTGAGCTCCAGGGCTGGGCGGGTTATGCTGCCACAACCTGAATTAAACTCACAACCTCATCAGAAGTGAATTGAGTGACTAAGTAGGAAACTGCTCTGAGACCTAGACCCAAAGCAGTGACTTGGAACTCCACAAGTAAAGTTATGAAAACATATTTGCAGTGTAAGTACTTGGAGAATTGCGATCAGAATGGCAATACAGGCAAGGACTGTTTAAAGAGAGCTGAGAGTCCATCACAGTCTCTCTTCAAACCCATCACAAGCCAAAGGAGGCGGTGAGGTTGAGCTGGTATGCACTGTGTAGGCTTCTGAAGGTGCTGCCTGCCACTAGCCTGGCTCCATGCCCCCAGGACAGACTGGCTCAAGCTTATCAGTGTCCTGGCAGCCCTAATGCAACCAACTCAAAGGCAACGTTCAGCATTTCCCAGAGTCTCAGAGCACGTTCAGTTACTTTCTTTGTATCCTTAGGGAGGAATCTGCTCTCTCCACCCTGGTTCAGATTCCCACTGTCATTATTTTTGCTATGACGCTTGGTAGCAGGCGTGGCTATAACCGCTTCCCTATCACAGCAAGTACCTCGGCAGCTTGCCAGAGGATGTCCACGTTCTTATTCTTCCGGGCATGGACGTTCTGACCCAGAAACCGCAGCAGTTCTGGCAGACAGGTCTGACTTCGGGATCGAGGTAGACCTGGAAAGTAAGAGGAGTCTGTGGGAGCCATACCAAGGGTGCTGCTGCCAAGGACGTGGGAAAATGACCAATTCAGAGCCAAAGAAGAAGGGAGGGAGGTGCCGAGCAACTGGACATGGCAAGCCCTTGATTTCTTTCCCTGTGACATTAGTGTCACCTTCAAAAGTGTCTTCATTAGTGTCTCCTCTGAGCTCTCCCAAGGGGCTAGGGAGCAGAAGCTAAGGAACTATGGGGTACTATGGCCCTGGTACCTCTTCCAAGGGAGGTGGTTAGGAAGGAGTGAGGATGGTCCAGGTAGTCTCCAGAACCTCTGCCAAGGACGGAGAACCTCTGAGCCAGGGTGTACAGACCACTGCGCAGCCTGGAAACCCTGGGGGAGTCTGGAATGTGCAGCCTTCCCCAGGGGACCTCCACCCACACCTGGAGGAACACATTTCTGAAAGACCTAGGAGCCTCTCCTTGCTCTAACAGCCTCCCCTCCCACCACGGCAGTCCCTTCCAAGGCCCCCTGAACCCAAAGACCTGTCAGATGGCCTCACCTAAGCAGCCTGAGACAGACAAAAATCAAGGAAACTGCAACCATTCCTGAAGGCCCTCTAGGATCTTCACCATTGGGATTACCAAAGACAAACAGCAGAGCTTCAGGTCAGCAGAGCCTCAGATCAACAGAGCCTGAGTAATCAACCAAGTCCATGGCCTCCAGGATCTAACCCCTCCATACCCACACAGCTCTCACCACACCCCAGGGGACCAGGATCCTTTGCTGATTGTTTCCTTTAGGGCATTGGGCAGAACCAGAGAAACAGGAAGAAGCCTCCTGCCTGTGAGAGCTCTGTCTAGGACAGAGGCCTTAGAAGCCCAGAAGATAAGGCTGGCCATAATCACCCCCCACGAGCAGCTGCAGCCTCCGCCTGGCCTCCCAGTGAACAGCTGCCCACCAGCAAACCACAAGGGCTTGGGGGACATTGGGCTGCAGGGGCTCCAGCATCAGCCTTCCCGATCATGATTCTCTCTGAAACAAAAGGGTACCTGGGCAATGCTCCCCAGCTTCCTGCCCTGCTCCTGTGCACCCCACCCTGGCTTTCTTCTTCAGTCCACTTTAACATCTCTGGGGCCTCAGCAACACCACACTGCCAACTCTCCAAAACACAGAGCTCCCCTTCCTAAGACCAAGCTATCTGCTCCCACCTGCTGCCCAGCCTTGGGTGGCCTTGGTCTCTCCTCCCCGCTGACTGTCTTGGTTTCCTGGCTGATGTGCTGAACCCCTAGTCCATGGCCTATCCCCAGTCCCTATGACAGACAGGGTAAGATGCTACCTGGCTTGACATGGCTCCTGGGAGACTCACCCTCCTTCCTCAGGTCCTCATCTCTAGGTGCACGCCAGAGCAGCACCCACCTCCCAGGGCTGCTGTGAGGATCAGATTAGATAATCCACATAGAGCAGGGGAAGAGGGCCAGACATGGCGAGGACCTGATGGATCTATCATTTTTTCAAACTGTGAGCACTGCTGAAAACCATGAGGGCGCCTCAGCAACTGGGTTGAGCCACTCTCTGCCTTAGTGACCGCCGCAGCTGAGTGCCTGGAGGGTCCCTGCACTTAGCTCCATCTGACCCTGGCTGCGGCGCGTTGGGATTACCATGGGGATCTGGGCCACACCGCCTTCTCAAGGTCCTGTGCTCCCTTTCCTGGTGTTCCTGCAGTTTGGGGAGACTCAGGCTACTCCACCTGAACTCAGGCATTTCCTCCATTCCACCCACACCTCTCTCTCCTTCCCTACTTCCCAGGGCACCTCTAACTGGGCTCTCCAGGACCTTGGTCTATGGCTGTCATCCTCTCACGTCTTCCAGCCATTCTCAAGTTCCTTCCTCAGGTGTCAAGCACAGTGCCAACATCCAGGAAGCTGCAGAGGTGTTTCCAACCCCCCCCCCGCCCTTGTCTTTCCAGGCACTGCCAATCTTTGGGACAGAGGGGTCCATTCCAAGGCATCACCATGTCACCATCCACATGATCCCCCAGACCACTCCTCACCATTCTGACTGTCCTGAGAGGTCACCAGGGACTCCTGTCCACCAGTCCAGAGCCTACCTGCACCCTCTTGCCCTCCCTATCTGGCCGTCCTGTGGAACCCCTTGTTCCCCATTGATATTGGAGCACGTGGCTTCCTCCAGGCCCATTCCCAGACCTGTCCTCATCGGGCCTCTCAGTGAGCTCAGCCAAAGGGCTTCACTGGGGTTCCAATCTGTACTTCCCATGGGCCATATGCCCAGGTCACACACCCAGCCAGGGCCTGAGCGTGGCTCGTCCCTGCCCTCCCACCTCTCCTCCCTGTGGGGACGTCATTCCTGCTGCTGCTGTCTCTGCAATCTTCACCCAGCGCCAGACTCTGTCTCTCCTTATGCACTATGTTCCTCTCTCGCTCTGAGGTGCTGGCTTCAAATACTCCCTGTGGAACAGATGCTCAGTCTGAAACCTCCCTAAATACTTCCTCCTCTGTGCACACCCATCACGGTACCAGGTAAGACTAAAGAGAGCAAAATGTGATCTCAGCTGATATCTCCCAGTCTCCCAGGCTACCAGCCACCTGTGTCCTCCAATCCAATCAGCACATGGTGAACCAGCTGTCCCCAACCCTGCTTCCCACCTGAGCACCACCCAGCAAATACACATGCCTCCAGCTGGTCCCAAGGTGGTCCCTGGCCACAGTCCCTCCTAACAGGGTGGCATCCTTCACTGCCCAGGCACATGGGAATCAGGGCCTGGCACCCTTTCTTCATCTGGACATAGGCACTAATATGGACTTTTCAGGGCTGCTGTGGACTCAGTAGAGAACTGTGTGCAGGGGAATGTTCACTGATTTACTACCATTTCCCAACTCCAAGACCCACTCAGCCTTCCAACAGAAAGCAACTGGAGCTGGCATCTTCCCAGCCCATGTGTTCTCCCCTCTCTGGGCCCCATTAGAGGAATCTGGCCCACCTCCAGGGCAGGACAGGTCTCCTTTAGTCCAGCGAGGGAGCCCATGGCTGGAGGAGTGCTGCATGAGCAGCAGTGCACTTCAGACAGGTGCAGGTCACACACACTCTCGGGTCTTGACATGCCTCACGCATAGCATGTGCTCAGTGAGTCAGCTGGACTGAATTCAGGAGACTCTCGCATGTAAAAGTTGTACTGTGCCCTGGGTTCCTGAGTTCTGAGTTGCCAGAGCCTTCTCTGTAGCCCTCTCTTCACTGGGAGCAGAGAGAGCTGTCCTCAGCAGAACTTACCTCCAGGGGACGCTACAACAGGAGCCATCTTGCTCTCAAGCACCCAGCAAGGAGTATCTTGCCAGCACCTTACTTTCTAAGTACCATGGAGGAAGGTGTGTGGGCAGCTCAAACAGATCCCCTGGGCTGAGGGGGATGAGTCCTGAGTCCCTCATGCTCTCCCAGCAGGTGCACAGTGTCTACCACCAAATGTAGTCATTAGTGTCAGTGCTTCTGACAGTGTGTGGGAAAGCCCCACGTCATACACACTGGAAGAGAGACACAGCGGCTGCAGTACCAGGAGACTGCATTACCAGTGGGTGGGATCCGAGCTTCCAGCCAGGTGAACAGGCTGCCATGTATGTGACAGGTAAGGAAGGAACAGCTTAGCATGCGCACGCTTGTGCTCTGTGCCCCCGCCTACACACCAGCGAGGTGAGCCTGGTGGTATCAGGAAGGTCAATAAGCAGAGAGAACTCAGACATCCAAAGTGGTGAAATGGCAAGAGGCAGGGCCCATACGAGTGAAGGAATACTCACAATCCTCAGGCAAAACTTCCTTGAACTGTTCAAAGTAGGAATTTAATCGCACCAAACTCTCCACGTTGATAACTTCCTGTAAAGAGGTATCACCAAACCTTGGGAGGTTAAGGGAACACCATTAGTTGGCTCATGTTACTTTTTTCAAAAACATGCAGAATTGCATGAATGTGAACACATTGATTCTTTCTAACATTCCTTGCTCACATCTAAATTCTGAGCCACTCTCCTCCTTCTGAGCATGAAGTCATCTCTATAATGCTGGTGACCAATTTAATACAGTTTGTGGGCAGGAACAGTTTTGTGACTAGGAGGTTATTAGAACCTGACCTGTGCCAAACCCAAGGACTCAAAGGCCTGCTTTGTGTGATGTGGGCACAGCTGTTCAGTGCAGAGTCCTTGTGCCTTCCTGCCCCAGAAGTTAGGAGAGGGGATGGCAGTGAGGTGTGGCTGTGGAGTGAGGACAGCCCTGTACTCTGATCTGAAGTCACTCTGGGTCTGCCGTGGGACACTGTTCTCTGGGCTACCCGAGGCCCTTGCTATCTCCTGGTCACAAAGGGTCGCCTGAGTCCACCGCATGCTGCAAGCACATTTGTGCCCAATGCCTTGGGGAAGAGGGAGGGAACGCCACTTGCGAGAAGGCAGTCATTAAGAACTGTGGGCTCTGAAGGCCGAGACCTGGCGTCCCCAGCTCACCCTGCCACTTCCCTGCTGTGTCTTCCCTGAGCATCAGCCCCTTTGAGGCTGTAGGACATCTCTCTGAGGGCAGGTCTCCCTCTCGTGGGTCACAGCCCACCTACCTCTCGAGCCTGTGATGGGCTCTGTTTTCCTCTCTCTACCTGCTCTCTCTGGGGTCACCCACCCCTGGGCCTGCTGACTCCCTTCTCTGTGAACTCTTTCCACAGCTCATAAGTAAGCACGGTGGGCCAGTGCACCAGGCACAAATGAAGGAGCCAAGCCAAGACCCTGCACCTCCACCTCCTCCCTGTCCCCCGTCTCTCCTCCTCCACTTTGCCCTCTGCTGCATCAGCTGGCCCTGCTTCAGCATTTCCAGAAATGGCTCAACAGCTGCTGGGTGCAGGGAACATTCCTGGACACCTGCAGCTGGGGTCCCTGTGAGAGGCCCACTCTCCCGGAGGTGGGCTCCTTTGCCTCTGTACTCTGGCCTCAGAGGGGTCTGCTTCCTGCCCTTGCCTCAGCCCAAGCCCAGCTCGCCATCTGCAGGGAACAGGATGGACACACTGCCTCTCTGACACACCAGTCTGAAAACCAGCATGTCACTGGTCTGCTTGCCTCACTGTCACGCAGCCTGGGGAGAGGCTGTGTCCTTCCACTACCCCCGTCGTCCTCCAGCCAGGCCCTTCTCAGAGCACCTGCATGCCACCTCTGCGGCCCTGATCCATGGTACTGCCCATGCCTGCCTCTATCCAGCAAGCTCATCACACATGTCCCTCACGTGTCCTTCCAGCCATGGCCAGCAAAATGACCCACTTGACATGTTAATCTGATTGTGTCCTCCCCGACTACAAGTCCCGCAGCATTTCCCACATGGCAGAGCACACTTGCTAAGTGGGGGTGACCCAGACGTAGGGTCCATAGATGCTGACCACTAGGTACCAAAGGGCCTTCATCCTGGAGACTGAATTCCTTTAATAGCAAGTACTTTAAGATGTCTTTTTAAGTTAAAACACTCATGTCACATGAATGCGAATGGTACACGAGCAAGATGTGCATTTACTAGTGGAAGGCCACACCACATGCCACACAGGCTCGCTCACTCCTTCCACTCCCCACATGTGCAATGCCAAGGGATTCTGGAGGAGAGTTCACAGGCATGACTCCTGGTTGGGCACAAAGGCCTTTCCCCTCGCCACTGCCAGTCCCTGCCACAGACTGTGCCAGACCCCATGCTGCTTTCTCCCGGCCTTTGCTCAGCCTTTGCTCAGCCTTCCTGGCCTGAGACAAGCTGGTCCCTCCTCTACCTCCTCGTGTAACACCCACTCATATTCAAAACCCACTTCAGGGGCCAGCACTGTAGCTCAGTGGTAGAGCACTTGCCTAGCACACGTAAGGCCTGGGTTTGATTCCCCAGCGCAACAAAAATGCCCACTTCAGTTAAATAAATAATGCCCACGTCAGGCACTGCCCACCTCCTCCTCTGCAAACCCTCTTAGACCATGTTGTGTGACCCGACTCAGGACCCATAACTGCCTGCATTTATCTTCATCATCATCTCCACACCTATCTCTGAGAACAGAGACCACGCATGGGTCATCTTAGGGGAGATGATGACAGTGCTGGGTCAGGGCTAGTGTGAAAGCATCCTGGCTGATGGAAGGGAGGATGAGCTGGGAGCCTGCAGAGGGGCAAGTCCACATTCCACATCATCTCATGATCATTCCAGGCACTCAGGAGTGTGGCACACACCTCTCAGCCAGCGTCTGCTGCTCGTTGATGCCCACATTGAAGAGGACAGGCTGCACCCGCAACAGCATGCCACTCTGGATCTCCCGGGGCAGGGCGTCAAACAGCGGACCTGGCAGAGGGATCCGCACGTTAAACCCATCGCTGGAAGAGAGCGGAGAGAGGAAGAGCAGGGGTGAGACCCAGGCACTGGAGGGCTGAGCAGGGACCCCAAGCATCCCCCTCGTGAGCCTGTGGGCAGCCCCTCTGGCTCAGTGATGTCCAAACCCCCAGCCAGACCTTTACAGGGGGAAAAATTAACATGGGATACCTTGACCAGTGCTTTTAAGACAGTGAAACAGAATAAATATAAAACAAAGGGAGCATGCATCCCACAAAATAAACATAACTGAAAAAAAGTGCTCTGGATTGAAGAATTCTGAATAAACATTTCTACCGATTTCCTGTGATGACGGGCAGCATGTCAGTTGATGCATTAGAAGTGGCCTGTGTGACTTTAAAGGTCACATTCCTCAAGTCCATGATCCCAAGGCTCATGTCCTCCAGCATTGCCAGCTCCTCACCTAAACATGGGGGGTGGGGAGGAGGCTGTCAGGCAGAAGGGCCTGCCTCTCTCCCCACAGACTGTGCAGAGGAGAGGTGATGAACTCAGGGGTACGGACATGGACAGGGACTCCCTAAGCCCCTTCCCCAATGACTCACTGCTCTGTGAGTCATCAGGGCAGCTGACCCCCATGCCCACACTGCAGGCACAGCTGGGAAACACACTCTTCTGTGGTCAAGCCCAGGATGGTGAAAGGGGAACAGAAGCACACAGAGCTCAGGAGGCAACTCCAGCTCAGAATGGAGAGGAACTGCAGGCAGGCTTTGCTACGGCCACAGCTTCCAGTGCACTGGGCTGGAGGCCTATTAATTGTCCTACAGTTTCAGAGACTAACAAATACCTTTAAAAAAGGGCCCATTTTCATGGCTCAGAAGACATCAAAGGAGAAGAGAGCCCCCCCAGAGCGATCTGGAAGTCAATCTTAACTCTGAACTCTCCTGCCCTTTGACCCCACTCTCCTCCTGGTGATTTAGAGGCTGCAGAACTGGGCTCTCAGTGCCTTCTGTGTCACGGGCATCAGTGCATAAAGGGCTAAGTAGAAACAATTCAGAAACAACCAAGTACTTGGAAGAAGGGCCTGGGGAGAGAACACCATCCATCCTCAACCAAAAGGATCTTCACCACCAATAGCCAGGGACAGGGCGAATGTGCGACTGTTCAGACATCCACCTGGTTCCTGTTACGTGTTCTGAAGGTGTCTGGTTCGCTGTAATATCTGGGAAGAAAGGCTGGAACCACCGCTGCCCCGGGGCCCATGCTCACCGTAGGTGCTCAGCAGGCTCTCGAACTGCGCCAGCAGCCCGATGGTGTAGAGCTGCCGCAGGAAGCCGTCGTCGTGCAGGCAGTTCCTCAGCTTGATGATGAAGCCGCAGATGAGTGCGGTGAGCTGAGGGGCACATGGGGATCGCGTGAGCCCTGGGCCAAGCTCCCGTGTTTCCACCGCAGCACCTCCTGTCCCTCGAGCCGTGGTGGGGATGCCCTGGCTCTGAGACCATAGTGGGCAGAGGCCATGGGTGGGCAGGGCATGTGACACTGGGGGCTTGCTGCACCTTTCACTCCAGAGGTGGGTAGGTTTTGGCCCAGTTTCTGACCTGACCTGCCTGGGTTATTCCTGGGCTGGAAACTTCTAGAAGCCCAGAATCAGTTTCCCATGAAAGGCTCTATCTTCTCAAAGATCCGCACCGACTCTAGAAACTGAGTCAGTCACAACCAAGAACAAAAGTGAAAGAAGGTGGCCCTCAGCTTCCTCAGCAGAAGGTGTCTATGGATGAAACAGGCCCTCAGCAAGGGCGGGGACCTGGAGACCCAGCCCACCCCTGCTGCTATTCTGATCTGTCAATTAGATTACTGGCATCTTTAACTTGTGACACTAACACTTCACTGAAAGATAACAGAAATCATCAGAAAAAGTCCTGCGACAAGCCAGAAGGTGCTGCTGTTTATGAGTGAGAAAACAGACTGCGCTGACAGCGAACAGTCTGCATTCCTTTGGAGGGAAAAAAGAAAAAGATGGCAAGGAGGCCTGTGCTGCCTGCCACCACCTCGGAGCAGAGCCCACTGTCACTGCCAGCCCTTCAGGAGCAACTTGCACTACGGATGGAGCAGGCGTGGTCCGTTCTGAAATCCAGTCTGTTAGACCAGCTTAGAGAACGGCAGGTGGAGAGACATGGCCATGTACGCTGGCACAGTGATGGGAGAAGAACGAGGGCCTCCCAGGCCTGTTTCTTCTGAGGTGGGAGTGCCCGTGACCTCCCGCAGGGCCCTCCCAGGGCTTACGGTTTGGCAGAAGACCACGTCGCGGCGGTACTGCAGGCTCAGGTAGGAGGCGATGGTGGGGGCGCTGTCCTGCATGAGCAGGAAGACCATGGCCTTCTTAGCCTTGTCGCTCATCATGGCCACGCAGTCTGTGAGGGTGGTCAGCAGTGGGTAAAGAGCCTCGCTCCATTCACCTGGGCACGAGCGAAGGAGTTTTGATTAGAAAAAAGATCTTACAAATTAGTGTCTGTAAATTAGTCGCCCAGCCCCAACCACTGATCTGTCCTCCCCTACCACCCTCAGCCCCTTCTGACCCTCCTGGCCATCTGAACTCTGACCCTCACTCCACTGTCTTTCCAGTAACCTCAACACCAGTTCTACTTGGGTGCTGCTTTTACACGCCTGGTCTAAAACTGTTGGGGACGCCCACCTCAGCACTCAGGACTGCCCTGCTGAGGAAAACAAGAATGCCTCTGGCCCTGAGGCGGCCAGAAAACGATGCTGTTCGCAGAGGCCAAATTCCACAGCACCTCGGTTCCTCACCTGGGCTGAGAAAGACACCCAGAGAGGGAATCTGTATCTCACATCTCTTGACCACTGTAGAGACAGTACCCCCGTCCTTCTGGAGCAAAGAACCAATTCTGTGACAGTCGGCCGTGTGTGTAACTGCTGAATTCTCGCCTTCTACACTCTTCCCACGTCCCCTGCTTTTGTACTCAATTTCTTCCCTGTTCCCCACCTCCCTGCCCAGTGCCAACTATTTCTAGATTAGTTTTCTTTTAGAAATATAAGGAAACTTTGACCCTGGACTGGAACAACTTTTTAAAAATAGAACCTCAAGGGAGAAATCAGGGCTCGGGGCATCTTTGGCTCTTTCTTCCTTCCTGTTTAGAAGGCGTTTGAAAGAGAAGACATGCCCTCATCAGTTATATTTTTAACAGATCACTGAGTCCAGAAATAGTCATGTGCTCATCCCCACTTGGTGAGCCCAGTGCACCAAACAGGCTCAAGGCCCTGGAAGCACCCAACCTTTAGGGCTGAGGCCCCAGGCTGTCACCATGATGCAGAGGGCCATTCTACCTTTGATAAACAGACTTTAGAAGGCAGAGGGAGTGGGATATGGCTGTGCTCTCCCAAACTGTCTGACTAGCACTCTGTTGAGAAACTTACAGATAACACCTGGAATGTGCACAGGAACTTGCCTACACTCCATGTTTGGTTAATGTGGATTAAACGCATATTAACTGCTCAAAGGTTGGGAACTAACTGGAGGCAGGCATGTTGTATGTTGACAAGGATTTATAACCGTAATGGAAACAAAGCAGACTTAAATTTAGAAATCAGCAGCAGAAAGATCTCAGCAAATAAGTCACGGTGACAAAGAACATTGGACTGAGAAGTGGAAAATGTGAGTCGCGGGCCAGGCTTGTGCCGAGCAGTGGTGGGTGGCAGCAAGGCCTCCACCCTCAGCCGCGGGAGCCTCTTCAGTAACACACCAGCAGTGCTAGAGAATGTCTAAGTCTTTCTCCCTCTAGGATTCTCAGACACCAAGTTTTTGTTTCTTTGAAGAACTCTGTTGAACACATGACAACCATACCCAGGACCTAGCAAAAATGACCAATAGAAATCAGGTTTTATTAGCCAAAAAGTTTGAGGAAAGCTAGGTAGTCACAAAAATTATTTTTCACTAAGAAATAAATGTGCTCAGAGCAAATGTTGCCAATTTTGTTTTTCCCATTATCATACATATATAAGTAATATGCAAATATGATTATTTTAACCTGAAAATATTCAGAAAATACAAGTGGTCTTAATTGACTTCAGATATAAGGGGCTCTTTCAAGTCCACACTCTGCTTTTGCACTTTTTGCTCATTGGGAGGTTCAGCAGGCGTGTTTCTACCCAGATCAAATACAGCTCTCCAGGGACTCCGGCAGGGGACCATGTTGTCCATTTAACATCCACTGTGAGAAGGCACTTGTGCCTCTGGAAACAACATGGCTGGCATGACCCAAGAGTCCTCCAGCCAGGCGCTGTCTGTGTGCTGACTTCCTTTCAGGTCGATCAACTTCAGGAAGCCTGGTGTGGAGAGGAGTCTCTGAGTCTCTGGCAGGTTTACATGCCACCCGCTTTCCTGGTCCTCACTGTTCAGGGTGGCCCCGGGACTTTATCCTTGAGGCTCAGGGGAGTGGGCTCAGTGTAAAGACACCAGCCTTCTGCCTGCTGTGAAGGCAGGCTGAGGACAGAAACCCAGAGACAGAAATAAAGGAGGAGGATGAGGCCTGGGCCCAGGAGAAGCAATGGAAAGAAGGATCAGGGTGGACTGTCTGTCATCTACTAAGGCTCAGTGGCTGTGGTGGATGGCATGGGGTCTAACACCTGCTCAAGAATACACTGACTTTTGGGAAAGAGAAGCTGTGAAGGGGCTGAAAATAAATGCATTGTGACCAATCAATTAGTCCACTGAAGAACAACTTCATATGGGGTTCTGGGTTGCTAATAAGGAGTCACTTATTCACGCTGAGCTTATTCAGGGTGCTGTGTGAACAGACAGGATCCACCAATGAGTGACAGGAAAGGCTCAGTAAAGCTCATCATCATCAGTGTACCGTACTCTAGGGATAAAGTAAGTGTTCTTTCATCTGACATTCACATCCAGTGAAGAATATTCAATTATCAGACTGTAGCTTATTTATGAAGTATAAGAAACAAACAAATAATATTATTTGGGGGCTCATGCACACTCTGGGAAAACCATAAGCCATATCCAGGAATCTCAATATGAACTAGATCAGGGGTCGGCACACCTTTCCTATAAGGGTTGGACAATAAATATTTTAGGCTCTAAAGGACACAGGGTCTCTGTGGCAAGTAACTCAGCTCTGGCATTGCCACGCAAAGACAGCCAATGATAATGCATGGGCATCAACAGTGGGCATGAGTCTTTTCCAGTAAAGCATTATATTTATAAGAGCAGGTTGTAGACAGGATTTAGCTCAGAGCTCTAAACTCCTGGACTAGTCTGCCGACTCCTGGACTAGAGCCATAGCACTGCATTTTACATGCAAATGCAGCAAAGATTCCATTTCTAGGGCTAATCCCAACAGAGGCCCATAGCTAGGTCTTATAAAATTGGTTTAAAGCTATATCCAGGATGCAGAGTGGTTACGAATGTTGCAACTTTCAGGTGAATACATATTAACTGACTGCTTCTTCAGAGTCAAGCTCACAAGTCAGGTGAGCACACAGGAAGTATGAGTAATAGGTGTGTAACAAGCCAGGTCACCCACTTCAGAAGCCCATCAACACTCATAGCATTAATCATCTGCAAAGGTTTTAAGATGTAAAAGTTAAAAAAATGCATGTAGTAGCCTTCCTGAGGCCATAATTCCCTTAGCCCAACCAGTCCCTCACCAATCTTCACAACCAAGAACTACTGAAACATTTTCCCAACTATAGGAGCATAAAGTAGTCTCTGATCACTTAGTCACAAATGCTACCTGAATGTTAAAAAGACATCGGCAGGAGCCTCGAGTGGAAAGCACGTACCTGGGCTGGACTCTTCAGGAGGGGGGCTGCAATCTGCACAGAAATGGAGGGCGACAGGGATGATTAAGGAACGGCACACAGTTCAAACACAAGCAGCTCAATCTTAGAGCAGCTGCATCAGCAGCTTGCAGTAAGGCAGCTAAGGCATAGGAGAAGAGGTCTGGGGCCCGTGCCTCTTCTCTGGAGCCTCGGGCAGGTCACCGCTGCTCCGAGCCCTCTCCAGTGGTGAGCACATGGTTCACCAGCACCAACACTCAGGTGGCTAATACATCAACACCAAATGCTCTTCAGGATAGGTGGACCAACAAGTATACTGTGAAACACATGCCACAGAACAATGAACCCACATCAAAGACACGGTAGTGATGGAGCCCCACGTTAGCTCACAACATCAAATGAGAGAGACTGACCAGCAAATGGAGCTTTCCTGAGTTGGAGCCCACTGCCCTGACTTACTGGGCAAGCCTGTGTTCAAGATCAACTTCTGCGATCCGAAACATTAAGACCCAGGAACGAAGCCAATGTACCAAAAAGAGTCCTAGGCCAGGCTTTCAGATTTCAACTACAGGGAAAAGCTGGGCCATCTGAGCAAGTATCTGATTAGGAGATTCTCCAGGTTTCCAAAGAATACCAATTTTCATTCCATTTCACCCACTGAGTCACACTGGGATGCCCTCATTTCAATTCACATTTCCCATAAAGCCCCTAACATTCCTGGTTAACTGTGCCATCTGAGGGGAAAAAAGTTTGAAAAGGTATCACAGGAGTAAAACTTCATTTAATTTTGTGCCGGAACATGTCAATCAAAGGATGTTCTCAGGATATTAAAATGAGGCAGCTTCAGATTCCCCAAACCAGCCAAAACCAGCTTCTGGGACACTTCTACAACCTGCTGCCAAGTATCCTTCCCCTCCAATCAACTTTGGACATAGCTTCTTAAACTGGCAAAGGGGACAGAAGATATATATATACATATATGTGTGTGTGTGTGTGTGTGTGTGTGTGTGTGTGTGTATATATATATATTTGTTAAAAAAGGACAATGAAGGACCCAGGTCAGGCAGAAAACTGGAATGAACAGTGACAAAGCCTTTCCAAGGGGCAGAGTTGTTCTCCTAGAGTCAATCTGTTGGCATGAACACGACCTGCTCAATGGGCCAAAATGACCACCCCTGTGATTGGAAATGGTGTGAAAAGTCATGACAGCCATGCTCTGGCACTGGGGACACATGGATCTATTCACCAAATACATGGCTCATGGTCTCGTTCTTCCTGGGCTTCCTGACCACACTGGGGTCTGAACAGCTTCCTGGCTACACTGAAGGTTTCTAAGTTCAGGCCCACCCATAGTCACTTTGGGGGCACATGGCTTCCTACACTCTGAGTGCTGATCAGCAGAGTAAGGCTCTCTCAGGTGCATGCTTCACAACAGAGCTGATGCTGATGGCACAATGACAATCAAGACCTGAACAGTGCACAGATGTTCACTTAAATCACTTTAGAACTGAATTTAAATGTGTTTAAACTATATCAGATGTGCCTAGAAAAAAGTGACATTTATATTATGGATATACAGTATCTTTTTAAAAAATATTGTTTTAGTACACACAAACACAATATCTTTTTTTTGTTTATTTTTTTAATGTGGTGCAGAGGGTGGAACCCAATGTGTCTCACGTGTATGAGGCAAGTGCTCTGCCACTGAGCCACAACCCCAGCCCTACAGCATCTTATTAAACAAATTAGCTCCTGATTTTTTAAAAAATCCAACAAATTACTCTTTTTATATCTGCAGAAAATTTTAAAATTACAAACAAGATTTTTTTTGTGTGTGTGTATGTGTGGGTGTTGCTGGGGATTGAACCCAGGATCTCACGCATGCTAAGGAAGCACTCTACCACTGAGCTACATCCCCAGCTGCTATAAACAAGATAATATTAAAGAGAAGTAATAAACTTTCATAAAATTTTAAAGAGAAACACAATTCACATTTTCAAAAAAACCAACAATAAAACAAGACCACAATAGAGACAAATGAACGCTATGACTCAATCACAGGTGTAGGAGGTTGAGGCCACAGTCCCTCATACATGGAAAAGTGAGTGACACAGATACTGTTTAACCAGAGGCCCAACAGGACAGTGCTCTGGAAACAGACTGCAGGTGGATTAAAGAGGCAAGAGCATTGTATATAGAAGAATCTATCAAGAGATGATTCTGCCTTGAATGGAAGGTGTCCAGTTGAGATTAAAGCTCTCATCCCAGGAAGCATAACCCTGGCATGTCTTGGCCTGATTCACGCAGCCTAATGCTCCCGCCGCCCTCCAAGAGCAAGCTGGGTCTATAGCCAGTTCCTAGCTGCCTGGCCTCAAATCCTTTCCAGCTCTTACAAGAAAGGGTGGAAGACACCTGGGAGGCAGGGACAAGGACCCACTCATTTAGAAAGCATGTGGTCCTCAGCTTTAATGACCTCCTTGGGGCAGAGGGTCTGGACATGCTCCGTGTGTCTGCTTTGAGGTGTGCTGCTCCATAGTACTGTCCCACATCTACTGAAGGTCCCCCTTGGAGGGTTGTGCTGAACAGGCAAACCTAACTCAGCCCCTCAGAGGCCCACAAATGGGGAACTGCCATCTGACTGAGCTACAGGTCCCCAGGAAACGGGCCTCTGCTGGTAAGAGTGCCTACCCAAGAACAGCAGCCTTTGGGCAAATCTTCGGGGCCTGCAGGCCTAGCTCACCCAGCAGTGACCCTGTAATATTCACCTTTCCCTCTGCTCTACTAGCTCCTAAAATGCAATAAACATCATATCAGGAAGGCATTCGCACCTCAGCTTCCTTCAACTTCTCAGGCTGGTTGACAAGCCTGAAAAGCCAGGGAGCCCTAAGCTTACCGTCTGGCAGTGTGACCCAGAAGGCCTGAGAGTCTGCCTTTGACAGATACGCAGACTCACAAGTGGGCTTCTGCTGCATGGAAGGGCCAAAGGGGCCTCTACCCTTCTGCCTGCTGCTTCGTGCACTGGGATGGCCCCTCTGCCTGACAGCCCTCCCTGCAGTCTGCCTGGGGCGGAAATAGAGTCAGAGACACAGACGACAGAACGATGTGGCATGAGGAGGTGGTGTGGGAAGCGTGGATGCATACGCACGTGTGCTCGGGTGAGGATGGCATGCAGCGGTGGGCATGGAGCAGGGGCATGGCGAGCAGGGGGCGTCACAGTGGGGGTCCTCCGGTCTGATCCAGTAGGCATGGCTGTCCCTGTTACCTTTCTTGCTGGTGCAGCTGCCTGCGCAGGGGAGGACGTCCTCACAGCCCGTGCCATGCAGACGCTCCTTCTGCAGCAGCTTGTCCACCCGCTGGATGATGCACTCCAGGCTCTTGTCCACGTTCAGCCACACTTTCTCCTTAAGAACCAAGAGGGCCGGTTAGGGTCAGCTCTCCCACTCACCCCCGTGCCCAGGCCACCATGTGCATTAGAACATCAACAGCTGAGAAATGGTAAGGTGACTGCTCATTCCCCATGCCTTATCTGCCTTCCAGAGACAGCAATGTCCTAGGAGCACTGTGTTGGAAGTTTGAGAGATGATGCTGGTAAATCTATGTAGCACTGCTTTCCAGTGTCACCAGAGGGTCACAGGGTCACAAAAGAGCCAATCTCTTCCCTCCTCCCTCTACAGCAGGCTCCTACAACCACCAGGCACAGAGGACTAAGGTCTACTTCTGATGGAAGGGGATGGAGACAGCTGGTCCTGGGGATGGGGAGCTGGGGAGGAGACAGAGGGCTGGGGTGGTTTGCAGAAGACACACAGAGCACAGGATGCCGGTGCAGAGGACCACAGTGCTGCTTAGTAATAATTCAGTGCTTCACAAAGCAATGCTTCAAATGACGATGATGCTGAACAATGTATCCCTCCCTCAGGAGACACAGACCCTGCTCTCAGGGCCAACTCTTGAGGAACAGCAATGTGACACAACATGTGGGCAGCAGCTCCAGCACCTGAGTTCCCACGTCTCCAAAAATACAGAAGAGGAATGGGTGGGCAGAGATTGATGAAGCTTGGTTGGTCTCAGGCAGCCAGCACCAGAGGCTGCAGTGGGCAGGGAGGGCAGGAAGACCAGAGAAGGCAGGGGCTCAGGGAGAAAACCTATCTCCTCACCAACCTGGGCGGAGACTGGTCCAGCACCCAATAGAGTCCTGCTGCCCATATGCACACAATGGTTTCAAAATAGTCTTTCTCTCTACATCAGGTGGCCCAAGAGCCATGTGAAAGACACCCTAGAGTTGACCCTCTAGGCACAGTAGAGGAGAAGAGACTGGCAACAGGTTCCATAGGTTGCAATCCAAGTTCAGAGGCAGGAAAACAGGCTGTAAACAGCAGACTCACCCATTCCTCCTCGTGCCAGTCCACCTGCAGGGAAGATCTGCTGTTCCTCCCTGTCCACCTGGCCATGAGGGTGTCCTGGTCGTTCCGAAGCATCACCTGCTCCTCCTCTGTCGAGGTGGGGGAAGCCTTGGAGGCGATGTAGTCAGGCCGTGCAGCGTTCAGGCCATGGATCGCATTGGCCAGCAGCTTGCAGTCGCAGACTGTGACCAGCTGCCGGGTCTGCAGGTACACAAGAGCAGAGCTGTGAGGCCTGCCTTCTCATGGAGGAGAGGATGGGCTAAGGCCTAGCCTCTGCTCTCTCCACAGTGCCAAGCAACTAGAGAGCTGCCTCCCCCAGAACGTCTGAGTGCAAAGGTCCCAAACGACTCAGCAGAGCCAAATCTCAGCAAGAACTTCCCATCAAGGACGGAGAACACAAGGAAGACGAGAGGAGACTGACATGTCTTTTCAGACATGCTTTGACCTGTCTCTGAACCTGCCTGTGAGGGGAAGGGCCTTCCAAGAGCCCAGTATCCCAGCTGACTTCCTGGGTTGCCCCTCTAAGGAGCAAGTCCTCAGAGCTCAGGCATTACTTTGATTCAACCATTTGAGACTTTTTGCTTTGCCTCTCAGCATATAAACCCAAGGTCCTGCGCTTGGGCAGCTGGACTATGGCACAGAATTTCTGGTTTTGGAAAATTTTGTACACAATGGGGATTCTGTGGTTCATAGAAATTTTAGAGCCAGGACCACATTTTTCTTTTCCAATGGATCTAATCATCGTTTTTGCTGTGTGGACACATGTGAAGAATATAACACATCATCATCAGACAGCAGCTTGCTTGCAGCAAAGCAAGTGTGGGTGAGAATGTGTAATCAGAATGTACACGTATGTGCGCGCACACATGTATTGAGAGGCTGATGAAATCAAAAAGCATCATCCATCAAGGGCTGGGGCTCAGTGGTAGAGTGCTCACCTAGCATGTGCGAGGCCCTGGGTTGGATTCTCAGCACTAGGTATAAATAAATAAAATAAAGCTCCATGGACAACTAAAAAAAATATTTTAAAAAAAGCAACATCCATCAAAAGGGTCTGATATCTCCACTCCTTTGCATGGACCAACATTTACATATTTTGTAATCAGGATCAAGTTATGGTTAATTAGAATGGGCTTACTGGCTACATATAAGCCAAGAGAATCATGTTGTTCTT
The DNA here is from genome assembly GCF_001458135.2 of Marmota marmota marmota. Taxonomy (NCBI): domain Eukaryota; kingdom Metazoa; phylum Chordata; class Mammalia; order Rodentia; family Sciuridae; genus Marmota; species Marmota marmota. The sequence goes on from NW_026000020.1 coordinate 5,553,231, forward strand.
TTCTTATGTCTGTATATTGGCTTGGTTTCTTTTTAGAAATTTAAGTACAATAGAAACGTGTCTAAAAAAATGCTGATAAGGCAGTCACTAAGAAAGCTGTGGACAGCATCAGCCCCAATAAAATGATTCCATGGACTTGCTGGGAGACACAGCAGCACAAAGCAGCACCCGAGAGTTGTAGGCCCTGGGCTGGCTCTGCCTTTGGCCAGTCCAGCTCTGCGGCCATGAGGAAATCACCAAACCTCCTTAGCATAAGACAGGTCATCCAAAAGTCACTGTCTTTGTGGCACATCTGGGCTATCCTGGGGAGTTCACTGGCTTCCAGAAACCCAAAGACACCCCCCTCTGTAAACACACACATACAACAAGGCAGCCCCTCCTACCTTGTCTGCCAAGATGGCAAGTGTCCTCTCAAGGCCAGTGGCAGACCTGTCCTTGGCCGCCCTTGAGAGCCGCTCTGCATAGTAACTAACTTGGGTTTTCAGGGTGTTGATCTGGGCAATGATCTCCTTGGCTCTGACGACATCCTGTGGTATGTAGATTATGGACTGGCAGCTAGAAGATGTACTAGAAAGGACAAGAACAGATCCTAAGGGGTTCTCTTGAGTCTGAAGAAAATGGCAACAGCATCCTAACCCTGGCCCATAGGTCGCCCTAAAATAAGGAAGTCTGTTACTCAGGGGTATCTTCTTGTGCTATATTAGCTGCAGATGGGCAAAAGGAGATTTTGGCAGGTCCTTTACATCTATGTGTTCAAAGCCTAACATATTAAAATAGGATGGTCTTTTACCTGCATTTGTACCTGTTTGTGTTTCTGCCATGTTATATGTATATGTGTGTACAAACATTGAAACGTCACACACAGTAATCACCCAAACGATCAGAATCTTTACCTAAGGACTTCGTCCATCAACTTATAAGCAGTTCTTAAGTAGAGACCTGGGGTCCCCTTATGCCAGAATGGGTCAAATTATCACACTGAAGGGAAAGACCACAATTGGCGGTGGACTTTGCCAAAGAAAATAAGACAATAACAACAACAAAAGCCCCAAACCTGCTTTTTCATTTGGCCAATCAGGATGTCTAACTTTTTTTAAGCAGAACCACAGTTCTCCTCCCTCACGTCTGACCCTGGTGAATCCCGAGAAAATTGGGCTTCCTTTCCCTCTTCCCTGCTCCAGAATGTCCTTATTTTGAAAAATAACAGTCCATCAGAGAAAGAGAAAGTGGAGAATGTGCCAAGCCAGAGGCCAGGCCCAGCACCTCAGTGGCTTTGAAAACCTGGTTCTTCCTCCTTCCCACCTCCTCACCCACTATGCAGCATGTCAGTCTGGGGATCTGATGTCAAAGGGCAGCCCCGTTGCTGCTCAGCAGAACCAGAAGCCTCTGAGGGACCAACTCCACACTCCCTAGAGCCCGGGGCTGGGTCAGTATGTTTGTAACACCTAGGTGGCAAGGATGATTCCATGTCTCTTAGCTCAGATCCCAAACAATCCAATGTGATAAGTTTTTCAGACCACCTGGGAAGGCCAAGGAAAATGAGGAGTAATACAAGTAGCCAATATGGAAGTCTCCTAAAATCTGAAGTTGTGAACTCTGGATGCAATGGTGTCCCTTCCCTTCTGGAAAGAGGGACCTGACTGACTGACCCTTCAAGTTCTGAGGGACCAGTTCTCTCTTTTGAGTTCTGGGAACAAGGGAAATAGGAGAGGACAGAGGGTACCACACCCTCCCTCACATCCTGGAGATGAGGGATACTGGCGCCTTTTCCAGGGAAAACCAAAAGTGATCATCAAGAAACTACGGCTGCCCCTTCTCTTGCTGGACTATGGGGGTGAACATGCAAGCACTACAAACCAGAGCACCCCAGAAAGAACACCACCACAAGCCCACACACCACAACGAAGAACAATGGATGTGCCAGAAGCCCATGCAGCAGACGGCGACCCAGCCTGTGTGGCACAAGCCATTCCACAGCGCCGCATGCAGAGACCACCTTCCAATCTGCAATCACTCTTCCAAATGAATAGCTGCCATTTAAGACAATTTGGTCTTGAAAATACATATCTCAAAATAGAACTTTTAAAAAATTGATGCTTCCCAGGCCCTCAATATTTAGAGTCCACATGTAGTAAGAACTTTACATAGATATACCTTTGTGTGTGTAAGTGGGTGGCTGGGTGCACACACCATCCCAAGGCTGGGAGGAAAACCTTCACTTGTACTCACCTGGGCTCCTAAATAGCAGCCCTGGGACTGATGCACAGGATATACATGGTGAGTGTGAGAAGGGGAACAATTCACAGAGCTGCTGTTCAGGTGCTCAGGAATACATAAACACACGTGCCCCATTACCTAGTTCTAAAAGCAGGCGGCCACATGAAAGGAAGCCTGGGGTGCAGATGTTTTGCTCCTTTGTGTGAAACATGCCTTAACAGGGAGTCTTAAAGGAAGTGACCCGTCTGTTCTGTTAACTACCCTGGGGTCCCAGAGTGTCCTGGGGCAGCCCCAGTAGGTAACATCCTAGGTGTGGTCCATGGGCCACACGTTAGGCCCCCAGCCGTAAACCACTGACTCAGACCTACCCAGAGAGGGGTTAGGGACTAAAATAAAGATGACAAAGGAACTTAAGGGTGGACTGTTCTGGTAGGGGCCAGAAATGGCTGGTATGGATGAGTGACAGTCCCTCTGAACATGAAGAGCAAGGCTGTCCCTGTGGAGACTGAACTCCTGAACCCTGCTCATAGTAGAAGGTGGGAGGCTGGGTAGTCTCTGACTGAATTTAGTCAGAAATGCTCCCTACCTGTCTCAGAAATGTCCTGTTTATAGGGAAAGGAAGGTTGGAGAGGTGGGAGTAACCAGGACCAGGTTGGGCTATGGAAGGTCTAGTCTCCTCAGTAAGAGGAAAGGACTAAAGAACTTTCCAGATAACTTCAGTTGGGACTTCTAAAGGGCAACTGAGTTTTTGGCCCACTTCCCCAGCCCTCAGACCTAACCCTGATGTTTCTACCCTCCACCTGTACTGTAGAAAAGGGTGAGGCCCTGGCAGAGAAGGGAAGAGCAGTAGCTACCCTCCCCAAGAGCCCTCCACCCTCTCTCAGGACCCCTGGGAGAAGGGCCTTCCTCCGGGGAAAGCTGGAGAGGCTTCAGTGTGGTGTGGGGTGTCCCAAGGACTTCCTACTGTCAGATGCTCCTAGCAGAGCCCCGAAACCTCAGTCAGGGTCCAGCTGTGGCCCAGAGCCTCACAGATCATCTGCTCCAAAGGGGCAGGTGCTCCAGATGGAGCACCAGTGCAAAGGCCCTGTTCCTGTCTGGGATTGAGGCTGTGGAGGAGAACCCTAGGTGTACACTTGGTGGCTTCTGGCTGCCATCTAGTTCTCTAGTGGAAAGAGTCACTCGGTCACAGGTCTGCCCCCTCAAGGGGTAAAACTGACTCAAGTAAGATCCTTTTAAAAGTCTGCACAAATTAATAAGTATATGGAAATGTAAGCTGGATTCATTTGTACAAGAGGTGGGGATGATTTGAAAACTGAAAAGATTCTTGTAAGAGATGGAAAGGGGTTCCCAACCATACCCATGGATCTGGGATCTTCCTCATCCTGGGAGACAAGAACCGGGCCCTGTCTCAGAATGAGGGCAGCACAGGTTTGCTGCCAGGTTGGAAAGGTGAACAGTTCCCTGCAGACTGGCTATTCATCATCAAAGCACATTGCAGTTGGAAGGGAGAGCTCCTCTACAAGGGTGTGAGTTAACTGCAGCCCAGGTGGCACTAAGGGGTGAAGCGGTGCCCTGGCCAGGGCAGGGGACAGCACAGGCTTTCTCTTCGTGAAAGCGAGACCCAAACAGACACTCTCTCCACGACAGAAAACTCACCAACACTCCTCAAAACTGCTAAAGAAAAGAACCAAAATGAAATATTAGCGATTTGTTAGCAAATACCAAATGCCAAATAAAAAATTAAAAAGCCAAGTTAATTTTTTTGTCAAAATACTTAAAATTATTTGTCGAGGCCCCAACTACAGGGACGATAAACTTGTGAGCCCACCATGCTTATTCCTTGAAGCAACTCAAGCCCAGGAGACAGCCCGCTGGGAGCACGGTTGGCCTGCATTAAAGGAAAGCTCAAACAACAAAACCCTGCCTACAAGTGACTTTATGACACTGGTAGGAAATTAGATAGAAACTTGTGTTATATATTGGAAAACCCCTGCAGAGCACTTTAGGAAATAAAGTCTGAAGTGAACATGCAGAGTAATCAAGTGTCAACACTTTGACCCTCCTGGGACAGGGATAGCCAGGTAGCCCCCTCTTGACTAGCCACACAGATAAATGGGCGCTCTCCTTCAGGGCCCCACGCCATCTCAGCTCGCACGCACACGCTCCACATGGCACATGCAATGGTGCAACAGACACGCTTTCTTGCTGGCTATGCAGAGCTGCAGTGGGCACAGAAGCGTCGTCGTCTTCCTGCTCTCCAAAGGAACACTGGGGACAGTGAATGCTGGGGCAGGTCTGGTCATCTGGTTTGCTTGCAAAAGGAAGAGCCCTTCAAGGGGATGAGTCAAAGTCAAGGAGGCTGTGTGAGGCTTCCCAGAGAATGCTGGGCCCTTCGTGCTGACCCCAGGCCTTCCTGGCTTCTCCTTCTCCTATCTCCAGGACAACTCTGCTCCTGGCGGGCCTCAGGCAACTGCGTGTCTGTCTACACGGGGAGTCCTCCCTGTGTACTCTCTTCAGCTTGCTGCTCAGCCAACTAGGCTCATCCACCTCGGTGACACTCAACAGATGTCTCCTGACACCTTTGGTCACTGGCCTAAACTGCCCCACCCCCATCTAGACCATGGTCAATTTTCCCAAGCAGTGTTGTGACTCCTGGCCATGGCAGCAGTTGAGCAACAGCCTATTAGCTCTGGTGTGTGCATAAGCTCTTCTCCCTGTCTTCCCCTGGCCAACTGATGGGACTCTCTGGATGTTCCCTGGGCCTACGCTTCACTTGGCCTCAAACTATCTCAACTGATGACACTCAGACCTTTCAATATCACAAGCAGAGGTTTGCCCCAATACTTCATTTCATTCCTCCCACCTCAAAATCCTCTCTGCAACCCCATCCACTCTTCCTGACCCTGCTGGGCTGAACTATATGGTCTGCTCTTCATCTTCTTCAGAAGCCACTCTGTCAGCAATCTCTTCTGTTCCACCTCATTCAGGTGTATCTGCCCTATTGGCCTAACCACATGCTCAAGTCATAATTATTCTCCCCACCTGAGAACTTGGTGCTACTTCCTCATTCTGCAGTCTGTCAAAGATCTCACAAGATTATTTCTATTCAGCATCTCCACTTTTTACACTGTACCTTCAATCCATTTACTCCTGGAGACATTGTGGATGATCACTGAGAAATACCCCTCAGTGTCTAACACGACACCTGGGATTAGGGCTCTCCCCAACCCAGGGTGGATTGCTGCCCCCCTGGCATGTTTCCAACACCCTCTGTGGGCCTGCTCCAGGTACGATTCACCCAAGTGGTGCTTGCTGAATTGTCTGCTCCTGGGAAAGCCCCTGAGCTCGACAGGGTCAGGCCCAAATCTGCTAAGCTCTGGTCACCAGTGTCAGCTCAGTTTACTGAAGGCTGGCAGCAAGGCCAGCTCTCTGCCTCAGCTCCTCTCCCCCTGCTGCATATGCTGCATCCACCATGTCCTTGTCTGAAATGCTTTTTCCCATCCTGACTGCCTGGCAATTTCCTACTCAAGACAGTAGCTTCATGAGACCCCTGGATCTTTTCAATACTGGGAATGTTCACCCAGGCTCTCCTTCAGGAAAGGAAACAATGTGCCTCAGACTTTACACTTCTGTGTTCAAGTACCTGGCCTGGGACTCCAAAGGAAGCCAAGTCAGCAGATAGTGCACACAGGCTGCTGCCTGAAGCATCACTCAAAGGTGGATCACAGAATGCTGTTCACTTTGAAGGTCTGGGACCACCAATGCGGTGCCATCACCCACCCAGCTCAGTCTCTCTCTCTCTCTCTCTCTCTCTCACACACACACACACACACACACACACACACACACACACAGCAGCATAGGGTCCTGCCACGCAAAAGCAGATTGAATGGCTGGATGTTTGTGATTGTATTTAGATTATTATTATTTTTTTAACTGAGAAGCGTCAAACAGCTGTACAAGAACCACAAACCCCTTCCTTCTACTTACTGTTTCTTGGTCTCTTCAAATTTGTGCAGCTTTTTGCGGAGACCTCCTGATTTAAAACCTTGGCAGTGTGCTGCTGGTGCTCCAATGGTGACAATGTCGTAGTTCTGATCTGAATGACAGAAAGCTCACCTCTGTTACTCAGGCTCAGGCCTGTGGACAGCCAGCTACAGAGAGAGGCACACCATCTAGGATGCTGCCCCTGCAACCTTGGTTGCCTTGATTCCACAGCCTGGGGCTTGGGGGGCCTGCAGGAGCACTGCTCCACTGTCTCTGCAAAAGGGCTTCTCTGCTTTGGGTGGGCCACGTGGGGCTGCAGGAAGCTAGCGCAACACTCGTTCTCCCCCTTCCTGGGAAAGGGTGAATGGCGGGCAACTTTCTGCCATGGAAGCACAAAAGGAAGTTGGAGGGAGGAGAGACAGGAGCAAAGGCTCTGGGCTCTTGAACTGGGACCTTCCCAAGGTCCTAGGGAGGTGTTTCTTCTTGGAGTCACCCGGCAGTAGAGCACAAAGGGAAACTAGGACAGATGTGGAGTAGCCCAGGGACCAAGTATTCAGGGGAAAAAAAAAATGTAATGTGGTTCAAAAAGAGGGGCCAAAAAGTAGGTACCTGATCCGCCATCGTCTTGAACTCTCATCCTTTGTATATGCAGGTTTGTGGGAACAAATTCTAACTTTTTATCTGCTTTCAAACTGCTTGCTTTAAATGAGGGACCTGAAAAATGGAATATGAGAAAATGAAGGTCACCAGCAGATCATGAAGAGCACGCTGCTGCTGCTGCTGCAGGGAGGCAGGCATATACTGACTGACTTAGAAAACTCTGAGTTGCACACAAGCAAGTTTCGTCTCCAGGTGGTAGGTTGGAGGGCAGCTCACCAGCCAGGAGAACCAGCTTCAGAAAGCTACAGGAGTAAGGAGGACATGCCTTCCACGAATCAGCCTGCAACTCAGAGATCTGAGCCTGTGCCGCACACTGTCAACATCTCCAGGTAAGGCAATGGGTCCGTGCCAGAGACCACCTGTTTCAACCCTAGAGACTGTCCCAGCCCAAGATTTTAGAACAACTGGTTTGGCTAGAGTAACACATCTCAATCCTAAAAAGTGATGGCAAGGTCTGCTCGTTCCCCCAGGTCCACAGGAGAGCAACAGAGCACAACTGCAGCCTCAGGGGCACACAGCTCACCAGCAACCCGTGTGCCAGGCTCGTTAGGAAGCCTGGTTGATGTTTTATAACCACTCTCCACAATCTTATTTCTCTGATCAGAATCTAGAATCCGTAACTAAGAACCTCATGCCTACCAAACGAAGGGATGACAACTGAAATGATAATCAGAAGAAAAGAAATAAATAGCCCATCTAGTGAAAAACCATGAATTGTACTGTCAGCCTGAGATGGCAGCCCAGCAGCTGTGTGGTTTGCATTCTGTCACAGGAGTTTACTCCCTAGAGTCTGATACTCATGCTGAGCCTCTGGGCCAGCAGCCTGGGTGTCCTGGGACCTAAGAGAAATGCAGAACCCAGACCTGATTTTTAACAAGATTCTCAAAGTATCTGGAAGCCACTGACATTTGAGCAGCTCTCTACTCTAGAAAACCCGAGGCTGTGTGGACTCCACTTTCCTGGGTAACACTCATCGAGCATGGGTAAGTGCCTAGGTTTTCTCAGCAAATGCTGCCACTTCTCAGTGATACACTTAGACTTGCTCTTCGGGCTCAGATCCAGCTTATGTACCACCATCTTGTAAGACCTAGGTTTGGCTTTTTTCCACCCAAAGTTGTGGACAGGTTCACATGTTCTTTGCCAAAATTACATAAAGGGCTTATGATTTTTTCCTTTAACCCTAAAATATTATGTAGAGAGGAAGAAGGGAAGAATATGAAGACAGAATAATTTGAAGCAATAAATAGCAAAAAAAACAACAAAAAAATTATTTCCAGTCAGAATAAAAGGGAAATGAGTTAAGAACTGCTTTCTAAGTATTTTGAAAATCAAATGGCATCTTTAAAGAATAAAGGGTGTAATGTGGGCTGGGGAGGTAGCTCAGGGGAGTGCTTGCCTAGCATGCCTGAGGCCCTGGGTTCAATCCCCAGCACTGCCAGAAAAAAAGAAAAAGAAAAGGAAAAGGCAAGATGTTTGCACTTAGCTTTCTTCTTTGAGTCTTTTGACAACTGCTATGTTCAATGAATATTTAAACAAGAAAATCTACAAAACTGCTTTGCCTCAAAGCAAATAGCCTATATCCTTTTGGTCGCTTCAATGGTATTAGATGAAGAAACTACACGAACCAATAATAGCTTGTAATCTTATCTCCCCTAAATTTCATCCTACAGTGGTTGTATTGGCAGATAAGAGCAGAGAAGGACTTTTCTGTGCAATTCACATTTGTTATTTTAATTAACATCTGAAAAAAAACCCATATGTGAAAGAATTCACACCTACATGAAAATCTATTTTTAAAAACCCACTCAAGAGTGTCAGTGAGTATGTGAGCCACCTGGGTTCCAGGTCTCTGGTGGGGCAAGTGGGAAGTATATGCGCCTGGAGGGGACGGGCCACACCCACCTTTGTACTGATGGAGGTCGCTCAGGTTCTCCTGGTATGTGAGGATCACTGTCTGGTACTGGGTGACGATCTGGCGCCTGAGGCTCTCCCAGCAAGGGGAGAGCTCCCCCAATTCCTCCAGCTCACAGACTCTGCAAGAGAGATACATATTAGGCCATGGGGCTAGCCACAGAATGTGCACAGAAGTAGCACTGGTGCCCAGAGAGGGCCAGGTCAGCGGTCACACTGCCAGTCTAAAGGGCAACCAGGGAGTGGGTGGACAGACGGCTGCATGAAAGGCAGACCCGCTGGCCACAGCAGGAAACAGAGAAGCTTTCATAGGACCTCAGATAACTGCTCAAGGGTTACAACATGAAGGTGGAAAAGACAGGTGTCAAGTGCAGCTCCACTATGGGACACCGCTCAGGCACAGGCAGGACCTGCATGCCATCCTCCACATCAGAGAGTACTGGAGGCATGTGAATAACTGCCAGAGACCATCTCCCCTCAGGGCTATCAGGACAGTCTCCTCATCTCCCAGATTCTGATGAGGTGTAGGCTTTCTAAGCTTCTCGGCTACAGCCTAGGGCTGGCTCCTAGCAGCAGGGCCCAGAGCTCAGCTAGTGCTGCAGCCATGGCCCCTCTGTCTCAAGGTCCTCCTCCCTGGATGTGGGACAAGGACCATGAGGAGCTGGCACCTCGGCATAATCTTCCTTTCACTGCTATGGATATGAGGAACTGTCTGCATCTGAAAGTGGAGCATTGTGTCATTAGCTGGTTGAATCAGACTGCCCTTGCTTGGGCCTCGTCTTCTAGATGTGCTTGAGGGAGGGGATGGGTGAAGGGGAATAAGGGAAGAAAAAGGGATTGTTATCTTCAGGAAACTCCAACTTGTGTAATAAGCACAAGCTCAAATATAAACTCCTTAGTTCAACGGTAATAACTACATGAGCATAAAAAGCAACACACGAGAAGAATTAAAGAAAAAGGATGACTGTATTAGGAAATGGGACTGAGGAAGGATAAAAGCTAAATCTCTCATCACAGAAAGGTAGTAGCTAATCCCTGAAGACAATTAATGACAAGAGGACTTGAAACACACAGTCAGAAACACAGTACTAAGCACCACACCCACGAAAAGCAACAGCTTCCATAAAGGACATCAGCAGCAGAGGGAAAAGTGAATTTAATAAAAGTTTTTAGGAATCAATTAAGTTATTTAAAGTTACAAAAAAAGTTTTGCCATTTTATCATTAGCAAAATAGCAAAATTAACATACAAGAACACCCAGTGCAGGCAGGACCATGGTGGAACAGCCCTGGTCTGAGGTCATACCTGGGCACAGGGACTCTGCCGGCCACTATCTTGTGGTATTTTTGCCCTGTGTGGCACATGGCTGCTCCCTATATTCCAGGTGCCAGTTAAACATTGCCACCTCCCCGAGGCCTGCCCTGACCACCCTTTTTCTTGCTCCCTTTTCATGTCTGACACTCGCTGACACATCTGGCTCTCCTGCATACTGCTCCCTGTTCTCCATTTCCGACCACACCTGGTGCCCCACTGACCACACTGCCTGACACGCTGCTGCTGCTAACAACACCACAACTCTTGAACTAAAGCACCTGTCCAATGAATGACTGCTTTCCAGTTGTACCACACAGAACAGGAAAGCCTGCCATGATTAAAAACTAAAACATGAAAACTGAAGATACATGGGAAAACAGATTGCACCTATGAAAATATATGCAAAGATGGACAAAACTAAGAAAAATTTTAGAAATCAAAATTACTTCTAAAAACGTTCATGCAGAAAGTAAGCAAACTATTAACAGTTGGTGAAAATAGATAAAAGGTATCTGGGCATTCAATGCATTATTCTTGCCATTTTTCTCCAAGTTTGAATTTTTTTTCAAGAAAAAAATTAAAATAGTTGTATTAGAACAATGGGATTCTGGTTGTCTTGTTGTCTTTCATGCTTCTGTTCTATGGTGTTGATAATTAACATCATTTTAGAATAAGGAGTGGAAATGACAGCCTGGGACAGACAGAAGACAAAGTCTGCAGGCCTTAGGACTGATGGAGTATGCCCTGGGATAAGTGGGGCTGAGGGGGCGGGACCCTTGCTCCAGGGACCAGAGTGCCTGGACAGGTCCTCCTCAGTCCTGTGGAGGCCCCACCTCTGTGGCCCTAAGCTAGGAAACCACCAGGCAGCTGTTTCAAACTTCCTGAAGGCCAGGAAGAGAAGGAAGAAAAGGGGAGGGCAGGAAGAAGTGCTGAGTTCTGGGCACACTCCGGGTCTTAGACACACCACCGTGTGAAGTCCTGCCCTGGGAGCTGTGATACAGATGAGCAAGCAGAGGCAGAGCCTCAGTCCAGTGCACCTTTGCCCACCAAGTCTCGGGAAGGAAGGGACACCATGTAGGTTGACAAGTGGCTGCCCCTCAGTGGGGCCTCACCTGGCCGCGTCTTCTTCCAGCAGGAGCTTCACAAACTGCCGGGGCACGTGTAGGGAAAGCACACTCTCTGCCATCTGCTCCAGGATCCGCAGATGGTTGCCATCGGTGGTAGGGAACCGATACATACGGCAGATGGCGCCCCCGAACACTGAGGTAGAAGGTGGGGGAGGTAGAGGTGGTGGATGAGACCTGCCTCCTGGGTCCTTCCACCCAGGCCCTCAGCGATGCTGATGCTCCCAAGTCCTCTCCTGTTCTTCCCAGGGAGTCACCAAGCCACTGAGCCTCAACGTTCCTCCCCTGTGACAAGCAACCTTTTTGTCCCAGAAAAGGTAACTAACTTTAAAGTGCAAGGGGCTAGAGGTGGGGAATGGCAGTCACTAAACCAATGTGAAACAAGAAAGGGTGAAAGGAGGAAGAGACCCTTCCTCTAGGTATTTCAAACTCTGTGCACTGCTGAAATAATGGCACATTGACGAGCAACAGGCAGGTGACAATCAGGGCCCAAGTAGACAAGAGCACCAACCAAGGAAGCTGTTTACCTGACTTCAGTAAAGTGTCTTTACGCAGTGAGGCATATTTGGATCGGATTCCCAGGGCCTCAGTCAAACTCTCATCAACAGGCAGAACCATCTAAAAACAGGACCAGGAAAGCATGAGACCCGGCCTACTCCAGTGCGCTCAGCAGAAAGGGGGACTCCCGCGCCACAGAGAAGCTCTGGAGTGGGCTGCCCATGCCAAGGTCGCTCCCCTCCCCGGGCACCCGGAAAACTCCACGCACACCCTATTTTCCTCAGAGATGCGTCTCCTCACTCACTTCACCTTGGGTTTCAGTGGTGTGGTGTGCAAAACAAAAGGGAAGGACAGGCGATGCCAAGACACATTCTGAATAAGATGAGACACCGTCAGACCTTACAACTAGGACTACGCAGTGTTGGAACTCTTAAATTAGAGCTCTCGTTTGAGGGCTCAGGGCTTCTGAGTGAGGGATGGGCAGGAGGGTGCTTGCTGGAGAGGAGTGGGTCCTGAGGAGATGGGGTGTACGAGGTGACTATGGGGTCTGTGTGTGTCTGGGGAGAGTTATTACCAAAATCTAAGGGATGACCTGGTCTCAACAGCCTCTCCTCTCACACTCTCAGGCCGAGTCCTCGCTCTCTCCTCCTCCTTGGAGCCATGCCTGGAGGATTTGAGTGTCCTGCGGGGCAGCTGCAAGGAGCAGGCCCAGAGGCCCAGCCCCAACACCAACTGACTGGCCCTCCCAGTCCTTCTGAGGGAGAGAAGGAGGTGGCCTACTCACCCTGCCATTGACAGTGTCTACAGACCGGGTCACAGGGGGCCGCTGATCTGACTTCTCCTCCATCTGCCAGCCGATCACGGTGATGTTGCCCACACGATCACTCTCTGCAGACCTGCAACAAGCAGCGTGCTTTGGTGAGGGTTGTCACTGTGTGTCTTTTCTGCTTAAAAGCAAAGTTCAGCCATCCTGAACTTTTCAGGGGTCCTGGGAGTGGCAAGACCCAGCCAGCTGGTTAGTCAGTCACCTGTCACTGCTATGTGCCCCCTCTGGGAGAGACACACAAGGAAACCAGGGGGCACAAGAGAGGGCTGCATCTGATGGGACAGTGTGGATGCGCCTGGTGAAGTAGGAGGGGGCCTCCCTGACGAGAAGCCACCACTGGCCCTGGAGGTCACTGCTCAGGGGTGATAGGGTGCATCTCAGATTCAGGGATAAAGAGTATCTTTTTCTGGCAATGGACCACTTTCTGCTCCTTCCCACCTCACCCTCAAGGCTTCATGAGCACTAGGCCTAGGCTGAGACTCCAGGCAAACTGAGACCACACAGGACTGCCTGAAGGCCCTGCATCCTGAAGTGATGTAGCCCATGCCACCCCAGCCCTGGTTGTCTTTACCAGCAAGGTCCCTCAGGGTGGATGATGGCTGTGCCCATCTGAATCATCCATCAGAGCCCCAGGGACACCTTCGAGCCCCAAGTGTTTCATTTATGATGTCTGAGTCAGTCTGGTTCCAATTTTTATCATATCTAATGACCATTTCCTTTGTGACTTTCTGTCACTGTTCTCATGCCCAGAGAAGTCCTTGAGCTCCTTTTCCAAAGGAAGATGTCCACTTCTCACAACTAACTCTAATCTAACTAGATTTAGTTCTGGCACTTGATCTACCTACATATTTTCCCTCAACAGCAATTTCCCTCACATGAGCTCTAATTTTAACCAATATTCTTCCTTTTCCTGCATTGCGTTCTCCCTACACACCCAGGACTGATGCAGGGCTCTCATCCTGTGGGCAGATTGGACAGCCAATGCTCCCAACACTGTCATTACTTATGGTAGCTTCCAAATGTCTCAAAATTGCAGAGACTTTGTTGAATTTTCTTTGCTATTTTAGATTATTCCCCTAGGCAATATATGTCCAATTTTTACATGATTTTGAATAAAGAACAACATGCCAGGGTTTTGGTGGGAACTGCCCCTAAAATCACTTGGAGAAGGACTGATATCTCGACACTTTTCATCTTCCTGTCTAGGGATGCAGTGGGGGTTTCCCTTTCATTCATTCACTCATTCAACAAACACTTCCTGAGCATAGCCCTGTTCTAGGTGGTTAGAATATCAATGAACAAAGCAGAAAAAAAATCCTCCCTACAGGAGATTATGCTCTACTGCGAAAGGGAAGATGACAGCTACATTTAGTATTATCAGGTCTGGGCCCTCTAGATCTGATACAGCTGTGCTCATATGTCCGACAGACAGCACGCATTTCCATCCTGACCGATTCTCTGATGGGCAGGGTGGTTCATCTTGCCTTACCTCAGCAGAAAATACCACTGGCTCAGACCTGCCTCTGGGGAAGCCAGGGTGTCCTCTCAGAAAAGGAAGTAGGGCCTTTCCCCACCTGTCCCTGGACCCACAATTCCAGAGCCTTTCAAAGGAATAAGAGCAAATACCAACCTTAGTGTTAAGTGTAACCTGTGATGCCTGTCCTGGAGCAGATCTTTGACAACGAATGTTCCAGAGCCCAGTAAATACATCTGAAGAGGCGGAGAGAGAGAGAAGCATAAGTGCACTCATCTGCCTCTGGTCCAGTTGCCACACCCAGGGGAGTGGTGCTGCTTCCCATAGCCATCTCACACTCATCTTAGAAGCCCATGAGGAATGCTCAGAAAGCAATTCCCAAAGACAAATGTGTTAGACATGAGTTGCTTTGTGAGCCAGTAGTGAAATCAATCCTGTGCTCACCACTCACTCAAATGATTACACAACTGTAAAAATGGGGAGAAAATTCCATGAACCATGGCATGTTACTTAACTGTTCCCTGAGATCTATCTTTGACATCATATACAGATAATTTGATTTGTGTCATCTGATTGATAAGAGAGTCTTGAAAGAAGGCAATGCTGCTCAGAAATATAGGATTATTGGTTCCCTAGAAGAAAAAAGAAAATAATCAGAGTTGGATTTTTAAAAAGTAATTGTTTTTGAAGTAATCTAACATTTTCAGAATGAGAAACTAACATTTTACTGACTCGGAGTACCTAATGTAATGGCAGCATGAGACCAAAAATCTGCTATCCCAAAGAGGAAAATGCAGTCTGCCGCAGACTGTTAAGATCCAGACACAACAAACAGGCCTGCGGTGCAAGTTGCTACTGTGGGCTCATTTCTAAGGTTCCCACTCAGGAGGAGGAATTTTGTAAAGTGAAACCGTGTGCCACATGCACACCTATTCTCAGTGTCACGGCTTCAGATGTGCTGCACATTTGGACTTACCACTTTGGGCTGTCTCTTTAAGATGTACAAACAGGGAAGAAGAAATGGCTTATTATTTCTAGACTCCTCTGCTTGGAATAATTAAAGCTTGACTTTTAAAAGCTATCTCATTTTAAAAAATATTTATTTTTAGTTGTTGACAGACCTTTATTTTATTTATTCATATGCGGTGCTGAGAATCGAACCCAGTACCTCACACATACCAGGCAAGTGTACTATTGCTGAGCCCCAGCCCAGCCCCAAAGCTATTTTTCTTTTAGGCCCAGCTGCTAGTTTCTAGATCATAGGTGGCTATTTCCTGGCAACATAGCCCTGCCCCTCAAGGCTCTACATCATCCTCTCTCTCAGGCAGTGTGGAACACCATAGCTAAGCTGCGTTGTTTCCTGTTGGCACCTGCTGTGATGCTGTGATGTCCGGGCCTCTGGCTGGGTTCTCTCTGCAGCTCCAGCTCCAGTCTCTCCATGTCTGCTGGACTGTCCCTCCTGGGGAATCTCCCTCCATCGTCCATGGTAAAGCTATCTCTGACTCTTTCCAAGCAGGCTAAACACCTGTGGGCCTGCTTTGGTGCCTCCTCCATCACTGTCAACCACCCAGCAGCCATGAACTTCTACAAGCTCCACCTCCTGAGCCTCTCTCACATTCATCCCTTCCTTCCACTTCCTCCCTCTGCCAAAGTCAGTTCCTGCATAACTCCCCCAAACACCTGTCCAAATCAGGACACCTGGTCATGTGACTTCCCTGCAGCCTGCAGTGGCTGGCTGTGTGCCACATCACCAACTCTCTGGCCATCCAGTCCTTCTGTCCTTGCCCTCCTTGCCTGAGCCCACACTAAGCAGGATAGCTATTCCCAAACCCACATGATGCTTGTTATCATGCTGCCTTTGCAGAGCTACCACTGAACAAGCTCTTCCACATGAGGACCAGCCACGTGGGCATCACCTGGGCGTCTGTGAGGAATAGAGTCCTGGGCTCCACCCTGGACCTGCTGGGGCAGAATTTCATCCAGCCCCTCTAAGGAAGCTGCTCTGACCCTCAGAGCTAGATAGGTCGCCGTGTCCTGGCTTGCCTCACCGTGCTACTCTACACTGCCCCACGGTGCTGTGTATGGAGGTGGACCTGTTCCTTTCTGCCTCCCCCCTCAAAGGTTGGGAACACCCGAGGACAGGGACTCTGCCCCTGTGTCATTACCTCTCACTGAGCTTGATGTGTGGGCAGTGCTAAAAACCACAACAGTTGACCTAACCTTGGAAACAAGTTTCTGAGAGACTAAAAGAATACTCTAGCTTCCAAAATGTAAAACTGTTTTTATGTAAAATTATGTACTATTATGTCTTTATGTGAAAATGTAAAAATAATGTAAATGCAGTTTAATTTAGTTGGTTATTCTTCACATTCCAAATTAAACCCTATGGAATTTAAAAGTAGCAGCCAGCTGGAAATGACAAGGAAGAATTAGTCCTTCTTAAGAGGCCATGAACCTTAGAAGATCACTGCTCCAAATACCCATCAAATAGTTAATCAAAAACTGTCAAGGACATGGCAAATGAGTGGAATGAAAAATATCAATGTACTGAAAACTCTGTAAAACCAACAACTCACATAAACACAACTGTAGCTAAGATGCTCGGAAAGGAGCAGTGTCCGGTGAGGCTGTGAATACCATGGCAGGGAATCCCAGGCCCCCAGAACACCCACCTCAATGATCTCTGTCTGTGCATGCTTCGTCCAGAACGCCTGAGGAGGGGTGGTGACGCTCACTGCTACAAAACTATTTGGTTTTCGATCTAGCGATGGCGTATGCAGCTCACTGCAAGCTACAGAATCAAGACAGGAAAAAAACAAATTCTTCAAAACCAGGCGCTGGTTAGCTGTATGCTCCAAGCCAAAAGAAAGCAGACGATGACACTCGGAAGGATAAGATGATCACACTGTCACAGGAAAGTGATTTTACAAATTTCAGTCTTTCCCCCTTCCTTTGCCCTTCTCCCGCCCTGCAGGACAGCAGGCCCACAGCTGCAGAGGCAGGTGGTGTTAAAGATGGCTTCCTATGTCCACACAACAGAAAACAGAGCTAGCTCTCTCTCTTGGGGGTCCTCCATATGCCCCCAACAGCTGGCCTTCGACAGTGAACTGAATTCCAACCAAATGACCAAGAAGACACAAGTCTGAAATCTACAACAGGGCTCCACGTGCCTGCATCCTGTGACAGTGTGGCTAACTCTAAGCCCAGCACCCCCCGCATCTTGGTGTGAGCATCAATGTATATTGGGAATAAAATTAAAATTCTATGGCAAAATAAAAAAAAAAAACACTTTATTTTGAAAATGTCATTGTTCATCTATTCTCCTAATAAGACACATTATGTACAAAATACTCAGTGTAACTTCTCAGAACTAAAGATATCTTGCAGAACCATTTTGGTTGAAAAATATGATGTGCTACGTACTCTGAAGTACACATCTGATAGTACACTCTGAATAGTACACATCTCAGATAATTCTATCACAGAAGTGATCCACAGGAAAAACTTACATCTCATTGAATCTAACATGCTCTCTGACATAAAATGCATTATGAAAGGGGAAAAACAAAACCCACTGTCATTAAACTATGCTATGCCATTGAGAGGAAGTTATTTCCTTAAATTAAAGAGATGTTAAAATGTGAAAAAGGTATATCTTGGATTTGAGAAAATACACAACAAATCAATGTTCAACAGCAGTAAAAATAATTAGCTTTTTTTGTGGGATTCATTTAGAAAAACATAAATGTTCAGCTGCTCCCTTTAAAATTATGAATAGAGAAAAGTAAAATTAACTCAGTTTTTCAAAATGAAAACGTTCTGGAGATGGGTGGTGGTGGCAGGCATATAATTTAATATCATTCAACTGTACACTTTAAAATGTTTAAAATGGTAACATTTATACTATGTGTATTCTGTCACAATGAAAAAATAGAAAGTCTACCTTCAACTCTAATTTAAAAAAACATCCGCATGTCCACAACAGGAGGGACAAATGCAGAGGTAATGCAGAAGGAGAAGAAGGCTTGGGATGAAGACAGTAATACAGACAAAAGAAGCAATAATTAGAAAGAAAGAAAATGATGAAAAGAAAAGTCAGGAAAATACAAAGCAATGGAAGGAGGAGAGGCAAACTTGATGGAGGGGTTGGGGTGGGAGACGCCTTGCTGTGTTTGAGGCGGTTTGGCTGAGAAGGTTTGTTCAAGAGGCCACTTGGAGGAAATTACTGGCTATCATGGTCCTTTGAAAGGACCATTGCACACAGCCCACACTGCTCTTTAGGGTTCTAATTACACTCTGCCTGCCATTAGCATGGCCACACCAGCTCTTCTGCTGGCACATGCGTGTGTGTGCTTTATTTCACACAGCCACTCTTCACTGAGCTACGCCCAGCTTGCCCAGGGCCCTTCTAGTGCTTGGCTTTCCAGTCCTTTCCACACCTGTGAGCTCAACACCTCAGCACTGTTTACACTGCAAGTCTGTGTTCACAACACCTTCTTTCAGCTTTCGTGGTCTGAAAATGTCTCTATTTGTACCCAAATCCTTAAGATTATTTTCTCTAGGCAGTTACTTTCTCTAAAACCTTTAAACATTGTGTCTCTGAGTTTCTATTTCTTCTGTTATGAAGTCAACAGTCAGTCTAATTATTGCTACTCTGTGCTTTTGTACGTGTTTGTTTGTGTTCTAGCAACTTTACTGATTTTCCCATTGACTTTGGCTTCCGACAGTTTAACTATGATGTATCTAGGGATATTTTATTTTTACTAGTTCTGTGACTTGCTGAATTTTATTAGCTGGGAAAAAATGCTCACCTATTAATACACTTTTTTTAAATTTGGTAGTTTTATTTTTTTCCCACAATTTTTATTGGTGCATTATAGTTGTACATACGGATGGAATTTGTTGTCACATACTTTATATGCATACAAATATATAATATAATTTGTCCAATACATACACTTCTGACCCTTCTCTGTTTCTTCTTGAACACAAAGTAAACAGATACTCTCACTTTTTTTATACTCTTTTGTTTTTATTGTTGTTGTTTCCATTATTTTCTGTCTCTGGCTTCTTTTGGAAGTTCTCTTCTTGACCATCAACTTTCTCTTCAACTGTGTCAATTCTGCTTCTCAGACCCACCCACAGGTTGTTAAACTTGCTGATCTGAATATTCACTAGGTTCTTTTATGGTTTTTCATTCTCTGATGAGGTGTCAATAATGTCTTTATTCTCTTTATTCCCCTTTAACTTAATGTTATGAACTGAATGCCTGTATCCCCTCAAAATTCACATATTAAAATCCTAACCCCAAGATGCTGGTGTCAGGAGGAAGAGCCTTTGGGAGGCCATTAGGCCACAACAACAGAGTCCTCGTGAGTTGGAATTAGTGCCTTTAAAGAGGAGACATGCTCTCCTTGCTCTGCTCTTTGCTACATGAGGATACAACAAAATGGTCACCTGCAAAGCCAGCAGACAGTGGACCTGCTGGCTCCACAATCTTTGAATCCCCAGCCTCCAGAACTCTGAGAAATAAATTTCTTTTGCTAAAGCCACTCAGTCTCTGCTCATGTTCCAGCAGCCCAACCTCACTAAAACAGCCAGCAACTTTCACATCCCAAATCTTTGTGGGTCTGTTTCTATTGTTTGTTATTTCTGTTTGTGTTTTTCAAAATTCATGAACTTATGCTGAATATAACTTTTTAAAAATTGTTTATAGGAATGACTTGAGGCCCAAGATGATGCTTTCTTCAGAAAAGACCTGTGATTGCCTCTACCAGGTTCTAAGAAGCACTGACATTCTTAACTTTTGGGAACTGAGTGGACCTGTAGCAAGCGCCTGCTTCTGGTTCCCTTTAATCTAGAAGTATAGTCTTTTCTATTTTAAACCAAAGTGAAAGGAATTTCACCAAGTATCTTTCCCCTTATGGGCCTTAGAAAAATAATTCCCATCACTTTGGTACTGAAGTATCTGAAGCCCTGCTCAGCTTTCTCTTGGGAGTCACTGTGAGCCCTCAAAAAAAAAAAAAAAAAAAAAAACCCAACAACAATACTGTGTCTCCACCTTCAGCTCCATTACAGAGTTATCAGTTTCCTGGAAACATGAATAAGATACTTCTTAGATTTTTGCTCCTTTTTTCTAGATTTTTCTCCTTTTTTTCAAGTTGTCCTTAATGGTAGAATTTGGTTTTTCATTGTCATTTAGAAGCATGTTAAGTTTTTTTCTTTATCCTTGGAATTTACAAGTTTCAAAAGGAGACACCTAGCAGTTGGTGAACATTTTGGGTCTTACATCCACCCTTCTTCCAGGAAAAGATTCTTCTGTTACTTCTGGCCTGCTGTTCCTCTTTCTGTCTCTTTTTCTTCTTCTGGGTCTCCTAAGCATTTAATAATACAATGCCAGATATTGTCACATCTCTTCACTCAAAATGCCTGATTCTTGATATTTATTCTTTGAGCTGTGAGATTGTTCCTTTGTTTGTTTTTATGTGTTTGTACTCATTTTTAGTAGTGTACTTTTGATTTTTTTTAAAAAAGATACTTTCTGTAAGATCTACTTCACACACTATAAAATCCACCACCCTCAAGTATACGATTCAGTGGTTGGTAGGGTATTACAGAGTTCTGAAACCATTACCATTATCTAGTTCCTTAACATTATCATCACTTCAAAAGAAAAACAAAACTGCCCATATGGGCTGGGGTTGTGGCTGAGAGGTAGAGCACTTGCCTAGCATGCACGAGGCCCTGGGTTTGATCCTCAGCACCACATAAAAATATATATATATATATTATGTCTACCTATAGCTAAAAAATAAATACTAAAAAAAGCTATGGCCATAAACAATCATTTGCCATCCATCCCTCTTCCCCAGCCCTCCAGAAACCACTAATCTCTTCTGTATATATCTATCTATTCTGGACACTTTATATAAATGGGATCACACAGAATGTGGCCTTTTGTCTCTGGCTTCTTCGATCTGGCACGGTTTCAATGCTTACTCCTTCTACAGCCAGTATCAATACTCCACTCCTTTTTAGTGATGAATCATGATCTACTGAATGAGCATACTGCATACCGTTTGTCCATTCATCAATTAAGATATTTTGGTTACTTACACATTTTAGTTATTACAAAATAATGCTATAAACATTTGTATACATGTCTTCACGTGGATGTATCTCTTCATCTCTCACGTTCGAAGGACTTTTTTGCTGGATATAGAATTGTTGGATGACTGGCTTTTCCTTTCAAGAATGGGAATATGTCATCCTACTTCCTTCTGAACACCAGAGTTTGTGATAAGAAATATGTTTACTCTTGCTGAAGATCCCTTGTACATAGTAAGTCACCTCTCTTGCTGCTTTTTAAATTCTTTGGCTTTTGATGGTTTAATTATAATGTCTCCAGGTGTGAATCTCTTTGAGCTTATCCAACTTGGAGTTTACTGGGCTTCTTATATGTTTTCCATCAAATGTGGGAAGTTTCTGGCCATGATTTCTTCAAGTATTTTTTCTCTCCCCTCCCCTCTGTCTTTTCCTAGAACTCCATTGAAACCTATGTTGGTACACTTATTTGGTGTTGTCCCACACGGCTCTGACACTCTCTTTATTTTTCTTCTTTTTGCTTTCTGTTCCTCAGACTGAAAAATGCCAATTGACCTGTCTTCTACATTTGCAGTTTCTTTCTCTGTCTGTGGTTGAGCCTTGTTTAATGGATTTTTAATTTCAATTATTATATTTTTGAACTGCAGAAATTCCATTTGGTTCTTTTTACAAATTTCTCTTTGGTTCTTTTCTACCTTTGCACTGATATTCTCTATTTGGTGAGATACTGTTCTCATGCTTTTAATTAGTTCTTTAGACAGGATTTCCTTCCATTTTTTGAACATATTTAAAACAGTTGATTTAAAACTTTCGTCTAGTAGGTCAAATACCTGTGTTTCCTATAGTCAGTTCCTACTGACTATAGGTTTGTTTTGTTCTGTTAATTTCCCTGTATATGAACCATACTTTCTTGACCTTTTTGCATATCTCAATTCTTTGTTGAAAAATAGATTTAAAAAATCTACTGTGGTAACTCTGGAAATCAGGTCCCTTGCCCTGCCCTCCCCTCCCCAGGGTTTGTTGCTGCTTTTCTGTTGCTACTGATGTTCACCACCTCTGTCACTCACTCAGGGACTTGCCTCATCTAATTCTCTTCCACATGTGGCCACTGTAGCAACTACTATTAAGCTTAGTGGTCAGATAAAACTGGATAGAGATCTCCTTAAATACCAGAAACCACAAACCTCTGATGTGTGGTGCTTTTGCTAGAAGTTTCTGTGTGCAGACTGGGTTACATCTTCGGGGTTCAGGAAGGCAGTTTGTAACTGTCTTCACTTCCTGCTTGTGCGGAGCCTCAAGGTCATTGTGAGGAGATAGCTCAGCCTCCTCAGGTCTTTCCTGAGCATGTGCACAGCCCTGCATGTGTGCCAGCTGCCATGAACATGCCAGAGCTTTTCAAAGCTCCTTATGGACATACCATTCCCCAGCTTTCCCTTTAAAGGCTTCTCCCACCCCCAGCTTTTTGTTTGCCTCAACTGTTAGTACAGCCTCAGGCAGCTGCAATGCTTTAAAAAAAAATTACCACTGATTTCCCTACCCACCCTTGTGGTGCGGGGAATTGAACCAGGGCCACATGCTAAATAGACACTGAGATATTCTTCAACTCTAGCCACTGATCATTTCTGACATGCTCTCAGGAAAAAAAAAAAAAAAAAAAAGTTGCTCCCACTAAGGGAATTCTGAGGCCAGATTAAGCCAAGTCTCACAAGTGGGGTTTTTTAGGAGTCTGCCAGACAGGTCAAATGACAACTGCAAATAGAACTTTGTAGGATCTCCAACCTCATTCTGTTCCCTACAGTGATTTCTAGGCTACTGGTTTTCACCATGATTTCAGGTGGCCAAAGGATGGGTAGACTGCTGATGGGCTGTGGCTGCTTTTAGAACATAACCTTTCCACAAGTGACATTCTCTCCTAGCCTGATCCCCCCACCCATCCTACCTAAATCTCACCCCGTGCTTAACTACTAGCTCCACTTCCATAGCCTCCTGGAGCTTCCTTTGAGCAGCCCACAGTCCATCTCCTGCTGATCACCACCCATGTCACTCACTCATTTGGATTCACCTCTAACGTGCATGCCTTGTCTCTCTAGCCAGATCATCTGTAATCCCAGCCGAATAAATGTTAAATGCTGAGGCAAACTGGTAAGGCACATTGCAAGTGCATATCATTTGACTTAGCAATTCCACATTCAAGAGTTTGCCCTATGAAAATAATCAGCAAAATGTACAAAGAAATCTAAGTATGTTAACTATGGTGGTATGTAGAATGACAAATTAAAAAGCCTAAATGTTCAATAATAGAAACTGGTTACAATAAGGAACACAGCTGAAATAATGAAGCAAACATTCACCTATTCAATGAAAGGATGCCAGTGATAGTTTTCTACACCACAAGGGCATGTCAAGAATACTGGGTGCCATTTCTAAAAACAATTCCATCACCTCTGCCACCAGCTGCACTCATAAATTCCCAAATAGAACTTTGTGAGGGTAGAAAATACACATATATTTGAAAAGAGTTTTAAACGAAAATGCCAACTGATTATCTCTCTCCAGTAGGGTTTCCTTTTCCTCTGAACACTTTCTGTATGGTTTTACAGAAGTGAGCAATTCTTAAACTCTTAAAATTTATTGACTTTTTTCTTTTAGAAATCAAAGTATTTGCCCACACAAGCACACCACTCCTGTCCACTGTTTTAAAAATTGTGGTGAAATCCACTGAAGATAAAATTCACCCTCCCTTGCTTAAGCTCTTTTCTCCTCTGAATCTAATTAACATGACTGCATTACTGCTCTTGAGCTGCCACATTCAGAAATGTCCCAATTTCTATTACAGAGGATAAGGAGTTTTAATTTAATTATACAATGTTCATCCTTTCTCTCTACTCAATCGTTTCAGCTCAATTTTGTGTTAAACTCACATTCCACAAGATTAAAGTTAAGCATATGCCATTTATCATGAGCCACTTCTCTCCAGTATAGACCCTGTTTCCTGGACACCAAGTCATTTTTTCCTCAACGTATTCCCTCTCTCTTTTGGGTGGAGCACATGCTCTATAACTTCTAGAAAAAGGAAGTGGGGGAAGTCAATTCATCTGTGACTCTGCAGAGCTGAAACAAGTTTTTTCTGCCCTCACATTCCACTCACAGTCTGCTTGGACAGAAAATTCTAGGTTGAAGATATAATTAAAGGTGTTGCTGCCTGTCTGTCTTCAAGTTTCCAATGTGACTCAGGAGTTCCATGTTAGTTTTATTCCTAACTATAAATACAGTTTTTTCCTCCAGAAGTTTTTTGGATCTTCATTTAATTCCTGGTGTTCTGAAATTTCACCATGATGCATGCCTTTTTCAATCATTGTTCTCGGTTTTGTGAGGCATTTTAACCTAGAAACACATTCTTCAGTTCTCAGAATTCTTACATTATTTCTTGGTAATTTCCTCCCTTGCATTCTTTTCTATTTTCTCTTTTAAATGTTAGACTTCCTGCATTTGCTCTCTAATTTCCTACTTTCATCTTCTCTCCCATCTCCTACTTTGCTTTTAAAATTTTGTTTTCTGGGAGAATTCTTTGCACATCTACAATTTCTAAACTTTATCTGTCATATTTAAAATGTTAAGGACTGATCTTGTTCATCATTTGCTATTCTTTTTTATCATATCCTGTTGGTGGATACAATACCTTCTCTTGAGAATATAAATTGTAATTTCTTTCATGTTTTCTTCTACTTCTGAACCATCTCTGTTTCTTCCAAGTTCTATTTTTTTCTTTCATTTGTAGGCCTCCCACACAGGTCTTTCATTTTGTTTTAAATAAATTTTGAGCTACAATTTTTAAGTTAAAAGTACCCATTTTAAGTGTACAGTTCATTAAGTTTTGGGAAGCATCCATGCCCATACAATTACACCACTATTAAGATATAGAACACTTCCGTCACCCCAAAAAGGGGTTCCTTCTCTTTTTCCAGTCAGTCCTAACCCCATCCCAACAACCACTAACCTGCTTCCTCTCACTACAGGTCAACCTTCCTTGAGGTTCTTGTGGATGGGACCACACCACATGCAGCTTCTGTGTACTGCTTCCAGCTTTTGCTGTGCACAATGCTTTCAAGATTCGCCCAGGTGCTTATACGTATCAGCCACGCAATCCTTTTCCTTCCTGGATGAGATTCCTCCCATAACTAGCTATTTCACAGAGTTGAGTTTCCTGCTGATGGACATCTGAGGTGTCTCCAGTGTAGGCTATTATGAACTGAACCACAGTGAACACTCAAGCACACATCTTTGCATGGACAAATGTCCACATTTTTAAGAATGGGGCACTGAAGGCCAAGTGATGCTGAGTGTGGAGCTGCTCAGCATGCCTGCTTTAGGTTAGGGTCCAGAAAGCAGTATGTCTGTCTCTTTGGGAGGAGTGGATGAGGATGAGAGCAAAGTTGACAAGTGGAAGGAGCTTGTTATTCAGTAAAGTGTTCCACTTACTCCTGGCTTCCTCTGGCTTAGCATCCTATCTCCTCTGGGCTGGTGTACCTGGCCTGGAGCCCCTGCTTCTGAGTTTCTTGAGGAAAAAAATCCTCTAGTCTCTGCCTGGCTGATGGGACTTAAGAGGAACCTGAGCCCAAACTCTGATCTATAACAAGGGGGTATATGGAAATATTCACTGTGCTAGCTAAAACCAAAAGTCTGTGAATAACTTTTGCAATTTGTAAAAAGCAAGAAAGTCCTCCTAAGGTGGTGAGCAGGAGTATGGAATTCCAGCAGGGTTATGGCTGCATCCCCAGATCTCTCACCCCAGAATGTAGCCCAGCACTCAATGTCCACTGCAGACCAGCCAGCAAGTCAAGGCTGGGGAGACCCTCCGAACATGTTAAGGAAGGTAAATCTGAAATGGTAACATTTTCTGAATTTACTATTAATTTAATAATTGTTCACTTTTATTTTTATGAGTTTTGCAATTTGTCCAAGTCTTTTCAGGAGGGGAGGGGAGTTTAACTGCCTTGATCCTCTTGGCTCTCAAATGAACACCAGCAACCCCAAGCAGCATGTGAGGAAACTGGGTCAGCAAGGTCAAGTGGCAGGCTCAAGGACATGCAACTTGTTTGGCACAGTCAGAACTAGAATTCAGGTCACCTGACTCTCCAGAAGTGCCTCTTTAATGTCACATTACCTCCTGGACATCACTGCTGAGCCAACAACCAATGCTGACTATCACCAAGAGCTGGGGGAGAGAGGAGCTCTGGCCCTGGCCCTCGACCCTGTACATTCTAACCCATTTTGGGGGAAGGAGGTTGGGATTAAACCCAGAGGTACTTTACCATTGAACTATCTCCCCAGTCCCTTTTAAAATTTTTATTTTTTATTTTGAGACAGGGTCTCGCTAAGTTGCTGATGCTGACCTCAAACTTGTGAACCTCTTGTCTCTGCCTCCCAAATTGCTGGGATTACAGATGTGTGCCACTACACCCAGCTCCCACCCACTTTTTCTGACTCTCACTGAGAGGAACAGCAGGCAGATGTCATCATCACCTTCTGCAGTATAGGGAATCGAGGGATATAGAACTAAACTCTTCTGGCCAGGGGCAGAAATTAGAGCCCTAAGCCCAGTTTTCTTACTCCTCCCCTCTCCCAAGAATAGGAGGAGGGGAGAGAGTCTCTGCAGCAGCTCTGAGGCACTCACTTCCCTGTCCCCTGGCCATGGCAGGACTGCCAGAGCACTTCCCAGACAGGAAGTTTCTGAGGAGACCGTAGCCCTGTGGGCCTCTGAGATTCCTTCCAGCCTCATCCTAGAAACACCTCTGCAGAGGTGGCAATAGCAGCAAGTTCTTAGAGACAAACCTGTGCCCGTGGTAGGATTTGTGGTTTTGTTTTTAAGAGACATACTTTTCAAAACAAAACAAGCCGGGCGTGGTGGGGCACACCTGTATTCCCAGCAGCTCAGGAGGCTAAGACAGGAGGATAGAGTTCAAAGCCAGCCTCAGCAACAGCAAGGTGCTAAGCAACTCAATGAGATCCTGTCTTAACACAAAATACAAAATAGGGCTGGGGATATGGCTCAGTGGTCAAGTGTCCCTGAGTTCAATCCCCAGTACCCACCCTGCCCCCCAAAAATTAAAATGATACCTACCTAGGCTGAATTCTAAAATGGGTTCATCTGGATCTTGTATGTTTCCTGAATAGAAATGAAAGAATGAAAGAAAAAAAATCACCTTTATTAAATCTTTCCTTGCTTTTTTAGATTTAATACAATAAAATCTACCACTCTACTTCTTCCCACACCCAACCCCCAGTTATTATAGGAAATTATTTCTTTGCTTTCTAAACATTTTACTTTTGAGAAGCCTCAGGTTCTAAGACCACAATGCCCCTCCTTCTGGGGTCCACATGCCCACAATGCAGAGGGTTTGTCACAGCCAGGTACGTACTATGGACATTCCTATATCATCTATTGGCAAATGGGCCCCAAAGAGGCCCACTTAAACTGGAAAAGATGACGATCAGGATCTAGCAGAGCACCTCCCAGGGGGAGGGTTGACTGTCCCTCCCAATTTCCTAGATCAATCATAAGAAAGCCACAGCAGAGCACCCTCCCCATTCTTCCCGTCCATCCTATGCCCAGGAGGCAGGCTTGGACAGTGTGGGCCCTACATGCTGAGAACTCACACCAGGGGCCCTGGGCAGACCCTGCGAGGCTCACCTGCCAGAGACAGGCCCAGCATATCGGCTGCCACATCAATGGTGGAAGCCCGTTGCATTGCACGGGCCCTTGCGCCATGGCGAGGGCTGTGCTCTCTTGCTGTCATGATGTCATTTGTGAGGATGTGCTTCTTGTTCCTGGGTCAGACCACACCTGATTCCCCAGGAAGCAATGTCACCAAGTCCTAGTCTCCTAAGGTGGCAGAAGCCCTGAGAAATAGAAGCAAACACTGGTAAGAAGCCAGAAGGATGGTGACTGCAAGGCACTATGGAGAAAGAACAAGACCTAACGTGGGCAAGAGGCAGTAACCAGGGTCCTCTGGCAGATAAAGCACTGGGGTGGCATACCCGCTGCTCTCAGCCCATCTAATTACTACTTCTCCCCTCCACTCCCCCAACACGGTGCACCCATGGATTCCCATAAAGAAAACATGTTCTCTTCAACAGATATGCCACAATAAATGATGTGACTTATGTGCTCATACAAATGGCTTTTGCCACATCCAGTGGCACATGTCTATAACCCCAGATACTCAAGAAGCTGAAGCAGGAAGATCAAAAGTTCAAGGCGAGCCTTGGCAACTTAGTGAGACCCTGTCTCAAAATTAAAAAATAAAAAGGACCAGGGATACAGCTCAGTGCTAGAGCATCCTGGAATCAATCCCCAGTATCACAAAAAATAAAAATAAATAAATAAGGCTTTTGAGATTTTTCTTGTTGCTTTATTATGCTCTCCTATCGGCAAGTCTTACAGATCCTTTATAATCTCCAATCAGTTCACCCCTGCTTGGATAGGGACAAGAGCTTCATGAGAGGCCTGCAGTCCACGGGCACAGAAGAACTCTGGAGGGACAAAACTCAGGTCTCTAATCTACTTTTCTGCTTCTCTGAGCTAAACAAACTCCTGTGTGTCTTGGTCTCAGGCTCTGTTTCCCACAAAGCACCAAGTGGTAATCTGCGCCTAACTGAAGGGGAAAGTGCTGAGGTGAGATGGCGCAGGGGGAACTGCCGCCACAGGCTGAGTCAGACAGAGACTGCCCTGGTGCAGCACAGGGCTCACACTCCACTCCCAGAAGTAGGTTAAGCAGAGAGAATGGGGTGTTGGGGTTATCCAACCTATGTCCTACAACTCCTGCTGGATCCAGAGGAGCCAATCTTTGTAAGTCAAGATAATGAGGCTAAGTCATAAGGCTGTTAAAAACATCCTCTTGAATGTCTCCACACATCCAGGGAGACCCATCTTCCCACGGGTTTCTATGACTCTGTACCTGAAGGACCTGGGCTTCTTCTCTTGACTCAAATTCAAGTGACTTACTGGACATGTTTGCTTTTGGACCACATGGCATTTCTTCATAGAAGATCATCCAAATCCATCATCTAAAAACAGAAAAGCAGAAACTTGATGAGCTGATCAATCTGAAGCTCCTGAGAACACAAAGCCTAGAAAAGTGAGGAGCCAAGAGCTACTCCATGTTGTTTGAGCTCTATACCCCAATCTAACTTTTGGCTCAAAAACACAAGTCTTGCTCAAACCTAAAAGAATAAGAAATAAAAAGTGCCCACTCCTTCCCCCAGCTGCCAAGGGGTAATCTGTTGGGGGAGTCTGGGCCTGCCCTTCAGAGCCAAGTGAGCAGTTGAGTGGGTTTAGGAAAAACACGGAGATGTGAATCTGAGTCCGAGCTTTGCTGCTCACAAAACTAGACCCCAGGAGAACCCTTAGAGGCTATGCCTTTTGGCGCTGAAGATAAGACTAGTTGTACATGTCACATAGGGCTGCAGCTGAAAACCAAATAAATATGTGAGAAGAGGACTCCACTGAACCTTCCTCTGCCCCTGCTGCTGTTGCCTGGTTCCCAGAAGGAAGTGCCAGGCCCCACTCAGGACCCAGGGCCCAGCTCATGAGCTACCTGAAAAGTCCCAGGTTCTGGGAAGGGGAAGACAACAAGAAAAGTGTGCTCAGCCCTCAGGCAGACTGTTTCTGGCCCCTATCTCTTCCACTGGGGATGCCCAGGGGCCCTCAGCTAGGCACCTCAGCAACCTCAGTACAGAGCCTTGGCCTGGCAGGGGAGCCACTGTAGAAATCACTAAGGGAAAGATTCACTGTTTTGTTGGTTTAATCACAGCCAGGCATGCAGGTACAGTCAAAAGGTTTACGGGGGCTGGGAATGAAGCTCAGTGATAGAGGGCTTTCTTAGCATATACAAGGTCCTGAGTTTGATCCCCAGTATCCTGGCCCATCCCCACCCCCACACAAAGGTGTACAAGCCAAAAAAATATTCAGTACAAACTGTGCAGCTGTACAACTATAGTACTAAAACCTGCATTTTACAGTAATGCTGTTATAAATGAACAAAAATTCACTAATAATGCAAATGGCAAGTGGTATGAACTCATGAAAGATGAATACACATGGTAAATATTCTGGAAAAGAGACCAAACTCTATAATAATGAAAGCAATGCTAAATACACCTATCTTCACCTAAATTAGTGGAGGTTTATCTGTTCATCTAATGAAAACACATGTTGCTAGTGGACCTGGGGGACACTGCACAGGGCTCTCCTATACTCAGGTCACATTTTAAAGTTGTATAAGCATTTCAGAAAACAAATCTTCAAAATTTATAAGTGATAACAATATTTGTAAGTGATACAAGATTTGTAAGCAATAACAAGATTCTTGCCAATAATACAAAATATGTAACAGACTACTGAACAGAGACACCTGTAGCATTACTTCTAATGACAAAGACCAGCTATCAGTATGTATGTTCTGGAGAAACCATAAGATATGCTATTTATTATACAGCTGCTAAAATGATCCTAATAAAGCCCATAAACACATGAGAAGTTCTTCAACCTCATGTGTCATCAGGGAATGCAAAATGAAACCATGAGCTACCCCTGAACACCCACTAGAGGAGCTTCAAGGGAAAGAGTGGGCAGAGCCAAGTGCTGGCAAGGATGTGGGATGGTAACTGCCCCTGACGTAGCTGGTGCAGCAGAAGCAGTGTGGCCACTCTGGAAACCTGGCCATCTCTCTGCAAGCCGTGCATCTGCCTCTCCCATGACCCAAGACACCACTCAGGGTGCAACAGCTAACAGAAATGCACACTTATGTCCACCAAAACAAATGTGTGCAGAACATGTAGAGCAGTGACAGCCTTAACTGATAGTAAGATCCCAGAGATAATCCACACCCTAATCAACAGCAGGATGGAACAACGTGGATGAACTTTGGAGACAGTGTCATGGGGAAAGCCAAGCACACAAAGCTGGCTCTAGGCAGGGCTGCCTGTGTGGGGTGCCCCCAGGCATGGAATCCGTGAGTGAGGAGTCAGCAGAGGGCTTTCCACTGGGAAGGGCTAGTGGGGCTCTGATAACACCCTCTTTCTTGGTTTGGGGTCTGGTTCCCTGAGTGACTACACTGAAGATTCACTGAGCTGTGCATGAGTGGGTTTTGCACCTCAATAAAAAGTGCATTTAATTCCTCTACTAACTATAATAAAGACAACACAGCATGAAAAAACGCTGATGTGGGCTCTGCGTATCAGGTGTGCTTTAATGAACTATTCCACCTGCGCTCTGGTCACAGCTGTTTAAAGAGCAATGACCCAGAGGGAAGGAGCCCCAGGGAGACCACACTGAGACACTGGCCGTGTCTGGGGTGATCTTGGGGTTTGTGTTTTCTGTCTTCCTGTACCTCATCCTTGTGCATCATGGAAGGGTGCACCCTATGCTGACCCACTGGGTGTGACTGTGGTGTGAGGGAAGAGTTCCTGCCTCTTGACCCTTTTCCCAGTGTGTCTCCAACATTCCATCACCTGCCCCACTGCCCTGCTCAGTTTGGGACTGAAGGAGCCAGGGAGACACTTTGAGTGGGACAGCGGAGACACATCACCTAACCGAGGGCCTCATCTGTACCCCACCATCTTGCCA
Source organism: Marmota marmota marmota (assembly GCF_001458135.2). NCBI lineage: Eukaryota > Metazoa > Chordata > Mammalia > Rodentia > Sciuridae > Marmota > Marmota marmota. The sequence goes on from NW_026000020.1 coordinate 5,584,973, forward strand.
GTCCTTGGGGGCTCCACTTTTATCCCCTTCTCCTCCTCCAGCTGGGTCCCTGCACATTTTTACATTATTATAGGTGTGGTGGCGTCTCTGGAAATAGAAATCCTTCGAGTAGAACATCTACAGACTAATTTTACACTAGATCATGGGTCAGAGAAACTTTTAGGTCAAAAATACTTCAGAAGCCACTTCATAGTTATTTGGGGGCATTTAATTAGAATCTGCAATTGAAGTCACCAAGACCCAGAACGTGAAGCTAATTTGCACAGCTGAACTCGATTGTCCTTCTTGGTCTCATTAACTTCAGATAATTCACCAAGGACTCCTGTATTCCCAAAGCCCATGTTTTCCTTCCCAGCTTCATCTGAAGATCAGACAAAGCTCATTAGGAGGAAGAAAAAAACGGGGCTTAACTCAGGGAGCACAGAGAGAATGTTGGAGTTGTTTGGGGGGCTGAAATTTCTTCTTGGGGGCAAGAAAGCAGCAACTGATCATGAAATTCATGCCCCCTTTCCCCACTCTGGAAATACGGGACCCCTTTCAGCAAGAGAACGCATGTCATCAAATGGACAGCAAACCCTGAGGTCCCTCCCACCAAGGTCCCCTCTCCTAGGCAATGCTGACAAGGGATCCTGGTGAGTCAGAGTGATGTGGGGCTCCATACAGGGAGTAGGATTCGTTAGTGTTGGCAAGGACTCTCAGAAGCGTCTAAGGAACCAGGCTTGGGAAGGAACTTAGGAATCTCAGGCCATGAAGGAGTCTGAGAGGCCCCTGGACTTCAGTGGCCTTTCAGGGGCTGCTGAGATAGTACTGAGGATGGGGATGAACCATAAGAACTCCACTTTGGTCCATCTTATACACTGGCATTCTTCTGAAAATAATCTTCAAAAGAAGTTGCAAAGATGAGATTGCACAAGTACAGACAGGTGATTTTTCTCAAGGTCACCTGGAGGTGAAGAATGAACTACCAGAATCCACGTAAAGCAAAAAGCCCAAATATGACTGGGGCTCCTCTGCTGCCCCGCCCAGCCCTTTGCTGAACTTGTGGCAGCAAACAAGCCAAGAACCTTCCCTGTGCCCCCACTGTGCACACACAGGCAGAGTACAAACACAGGGACAGACAGGACCATGAAAAGTATGAGAGTCAGTGTGAGTCAGCGGCCCCTGAGGGAGAGCTACTTTAGGAGGTGGAAAGAAGAGGAACTTTCTCTCAAAAGCTGGAATCCAGGATAGCTGATATCACTGCTCGATGAGGTGTCTCACCACTCATGGGCACCCAAAATTACTATTATAACAACCTAAGATGACAAATGTCTCCTTCCTCCAGGAAGCCTTTACTGTAGACAGACCTTACTAACAAGGGTTCCCCTGACAGGGCTAAGCATCTGTACCTCAGGGTACTGCATTTCCTTGAGTGACAGTGGAAGAGCCATCTGGGAACCTTGTGTTTCTCCCATGTCCTCTGGGGTGCCTAGCTCAAGCCTAACCCTGCGCCAGGGTGCCTAATGCATACCTGATGCTTAAACAAATCATCAGCCTCTGGGCTCACCTCTCTGGCTCCACCCTCCTTCTCAGGCACAGTGACAGGTCCTTCTCTCTAGTCCCCTTCCAGTTTTGTCAAGCTGTGTGACTGAGTGCAGAAGAGGCACCTGCCTACATGTGGATGGTAAAACACTCTTGAGATCTCTTCCCAGCTTGTAGTGGAGTAGGCAGATGATTCCAAGGCCCCAGGGTAACTCAGAGTTACAAGATGGAAGGAAATCAGGTCCTTGAAATCCTATGGAGCACAGCCCTCTCCCCTCCTTTTCCCCACATACATACTTAAGTAAGGCTTAAGTTAAGAAAGAAATAAGCCTTTGTGGATGAAGCAGCAATTGATCATGAAACTCATGCCCCCTTTCCCCACTCTGGAGACATGGGACCTCTTTCAGCAAGAGAACACATATCATCAAATGGATAGCAAACCCTGAGGTTTGGGGGGTTTTGTTACAGCATCTAGAGTTAGTAACCCTGAAATGTCTGGCAATACCAGGCACTCAATTAGCCACTCTAATGAAACAAACATGACAATCAGCACTTAAGACTTGAGCACAGCCTGGGAGAAAAGGATGCTTTGTTCTCTGGGTGAAGTATGGCTGATTCAGGATAAAGGAGCACACAGGTGATAGAGGGACCACCAAGAGGCCAGGAAATAGGAAGAACGCAGAGAAATAAAGATCTCACATTAGTAGAAAGTCAACCAGACAAGAGCATTTGCCTCCTACGGGAACCAGGAAAAAACTCAGTTTCTGCTACAATTCTCGCACAATCGAGAACAGGTCTGTGAAGCCCAGGTACCTGGGGTATTCCCACATACCAATCAATTCCACAGCACAGTCTCCAGCGGCACTAGCTGGGAGACCTCTACTCTAATCCAATTTGATCCTGACACCATCTGAAAATGGTGTCAGATCCCACAGGCTGTGGGTTCAGGCCCATAAGACTGCCCCCCCGCCACTTCAGATGTCAATCACAAGCACAGATTGTCACCTATACTTCTGACCCACTGGCTATCACCTGGGAGTTCTGACTCTCTTTAGGTTCAATTAATTTGTTACAGCAGCTCCAGAACTCAGAGGAACAGTTACTCATGTTTACTGGTCTACTACTGGTTTATTCTAAAGGCTATTACAAAGGGTACAGGTGAAAGCCAGATGAAGAGATGCACAGAGCAAGGCCTGTGGGAAGGGCTGCCACGTTCCAGGAACCTCCATACATTCAGCCAGCTGGAAGCTCCCAGAAGTCACATCTTCTGGGTGTTCACAGAAACTTCACTGAATAGGCATGACTGATGAAATCATTAGCACTGGTTTTTCAGCTCAGCCATTTCCAACCCTCTAAACACATGACTGGTTCCTGGCAACCCCTCAGGAAGGTGGTTCAGGAGTCCCCAGCCACCAGCATAGAAAAGACACTTATCACTCTGGAGATTCTAAGAGCTATATTTTGGAATCAGAATTGAAAGAGGAAATCAAATTTCACACCCCCTCTTTAACTTCAGGCCGGGCTCAGGACACCCAGAACACATCTACTGCTTCTCTACCTGCAATGTCCCCTGGGCTAGACCTAGACCCTGAGGTTCCAGACACTCCATGGTATGAGATGGCCTTAGTGCTAAGAGGGAAGTTTCACTGTTGTGGTCCTAGAACTGCTAATCCAACCAAAGCCGAAAAGATGAGCCACTTGCTGCCATGAGGTGTTCCAGATCAGCCTCTATTCCACCCATTCCCTAGGGCCAGAGGGAACTGAGGCTACCCAGGACTCCACCTGGACTTGGACCCATTGGAAGCCCAGCAAATAAGGGTTGACAACAACATGGGTGCAAACTTCACAACACAGGCACAAACCTGTAAGTGGGCATAGGGTGAGTGAAACACCAGTGCCACAGATGAAATGGGTCAGATCCAGACAGCTACAGTGACAGGGATGGGCAAGAGGCACAGGGCAAGGCCCACAGAGAGGAAGAGAACCAAGGTAAGGGTGACCAGAACTCAGAGTCTTCACTCCAGGGAAAGGCAGTGGTGGTCCAGGAGAGGCTCCACATACCCATCTGCCACCACAGCTCATTCTCTGATCCCCGCAAAGGGACAGGTGGCACCCACAGGACCAGGAAAGCCTGGCTTCTGTTCCAGAGCAACAGTCAGTGGTGGCAGAAACCTGCTCTGCCTTACGAGTGGAATGAATGAGCGGCTCAACACCTCTATGCGATAGCTCCAATGGAAACGTAAGCCTTGACAGGGAAGGGTGTGCCAAGAAGAGTGTGCGCCCAGGCGGGAAGACAGTAAAACCCACCCTTCCTTAAGTCCGGCCAACCGAGGAGGCAAGGAGGAGGGTGTTCAGTACAAGAGAAAATCGCTGCCATCAGATGAGAATAAAAGCGGGTGGGCTGGGCATGGGTTATTAAAAGCTAAAGGGAGAGCTCTGGGAGGAAGAGGAAGGAAGGACTAGGCCCAGCTAGAAGGCCTGTATTTTAATTTAGCAGATCTGAAGACTCCTTCAACCAATGGCTACTCCCCACCCCTTGCCTCCTCCCTCACTAAAATGCCAGAGAACAGCAGAGGCAGCGGTCTCTTAATCTTCCCCTTTCAAACAGCAGTCATCTGCACAGGGAAGTTCTTAATCTTTGAGGCAAAATCAAACTGCCTCCCGACCATAAAAGGCAAACAATGCCACCTGCCTCAAAGGATCAGGTAATAGTGGAACAATGGCCAGAGGCTCCCAGGACAAGGAAGAGTGGAGAGAAGAGCTGGGGAGGACACAGGAAGGTCTTCATCATGCTCCTCATGTATTATGGCCCAGATCTCACAGGCTCCTAGGACTCCACGGCAAGCTCTTCACACCTGTCCTTCTGCAACCTACACCTTCAGTTCAATCTGCGAAGCATGCCACTTCAGAGTCCTCCTCCCCTAAGGCAGCCTTGCAAGAGTTGTCAACTTCTTCAACCTCAGGCTCCAAATCTGCACAGAAGGAATAATGGATGCCCTGAAGAGAAACACCCAGAACACCCTCAAGGAGCCTGTTGCGAGGTTCTCACCTCTGCTTTTCCTCTCCTCCCCTGAGGACAGCCCTGGGTGCTTTCATACTGGGGGTGCCTTTATACTGGGGGTGCCTTTATACTGGGATTCAATAAGCCTGGAAGGCTTTTGTCCACAGCCAAGTCTGGGTGAGTTCCACCCAACTCTCCAGCCTTCTCTGACTCCTCTAAGCAGAGCTCTTCTCCACAGTCCTCAGCACTTGCTTGTGTTGCAGATTATAGTGACCATGTTTTCCAAAACAAATATTAAACATAAAGGGTATTGCTGAACGGAAGCCCTTCTTGGAGGCACCATGGCTTGTGGAGCAGCCTGGGCATTGGCGTCACACCAGTGGGGAAGACAGCTGACACCTGGTGAAGCACAAACAAGCATATGACCTTCTCCAAGGTCCCGTCCCTGTGCCTGAGTTTCCCCAATCATACAATGAGGACAAAACTCTGTTAGAAGGATGGGTGAGGAGACCCCAGCTCCCTGGGGAAGAAAGTGAGGTGGATGCTCTGATGTTCCAGGCTTTGCATCTATTAAGCAGCTCTCTATGCTGGAGAGGCTTTCTCTGTCCCTCGGCAGAGCTCAGCTCTCTGGCACTTTCTGCTCCCAGTACCTGCACAGGGGAAGAGGACTACAGGGAGGAAAGCTCTGACCAAAGAACTCACCATGCTGCGGAGCATCAGTGCAGCTGCTAGTGCTTAACAGCAGAAAAGACAGTGCTTTAGAAAATCAAGCAAAGGAAGATAAGAAAGTGCCAGTAATCTGCATCCCTTCTCACCCACAGACACAAACACCTGCCCCCGCTCCCCACCTGCTTGTGCTACCTGGGAGATGATCAACCCTGTACCTCTGGCTTCCCATTTCTCCAGCACTGTTCTCTACCAGTGACAATGGTAACGAGTTTTCACCCAATTTAATAGACATTAACAGGCCTCATTATTTTAATGAACATGGCAACTGAAATAATGACTAAGCCCAGATACTAATGCACATCCCCAGACTCTAATTCAGGGGGCTGGTCACCATGCTGGTCAGCCCAGGTTAGAACTGATGCCCTGAGTGGTCCCCCAAAATTTGTGGGTTGAAACTTAATAGTCAGTATGAAAAGTGTGATCCAGGTGGTGCCTGCCTGTAATCCCAGGTAGGCAGGAGGCTGAGGCAGGAGGATTGCCAGTCTGAGGCCAGCCTTGGCAATTTGGTGAGACCCTGTCTCAAAACAAATAATAATAATAAAAGACTGGGGGTGTACCCCTGTGGTACAGAGCCCCAAGTTCAATGCCTAATACCACAAAACCAAAATAAAACAGGTAATCCTTTAGGCGGCCATTAGGTCTGAAAGGCTCCACCCTCTTGGATGGGCCTAGTGCCGTATAAAAGGGCTGAGGGGAACTAGCTAGGCCCTTTTTGCCCTTCTGTCTTCCATATGTGAGGACACAGCAAGAACGCATTCACCAGACCGTGATCTTGAACTTCCTACCCTCTAGAACTGTAATAAATAAATCTTTGTTGTTTATGAATGACCTAGTCTCAGGTACTGTACAGCAGCCCAAACAGAGACATTATTAGATAGGCCAGTGGACATCCTTTAAATGACTGAGCAGAGGACAATTTTCACAAGAGCAGAACGAGCCCAGATGATTTCGCCTTTCTTTCCTGGTCCCAAGCCCCTCTCGTTTTCCCATCTCAGTCAGTGTGGCTCCATCTTTTCCACTGCTCAGAGCAAAAAACAAAATCAGGGCAAGCCTTCTCTGATTCCTCCTCTCATCTGCATCCCAATCCATCACGATTCTGTCAGCTCAACCCTCCCCACAGATATAGACTTCAACCCCCTCAGCACTCGAGCACCCCCGCCTTGGGCTTCTGACCAGTGTCCCTCCTACAGCCCAGTCTACCTACAACAGCAGCAGTAAGGACCCTGAGCCTTCTAGCAGCATCTTCACCCTGCCCAGGCCAGCCTGCCTGCTGGTCAGACCTCACCTGGAAGGCCTTCACACCAACCTCCCCTCTCTGGAACTCTTCTTCCTGGGACAATGGAGAAGCTGCCTCACTTTCTTTGTGTCCTTCCTGAATCTCAACTTCTCCAAGAGGCCTTCAAGGTCAGGTTAGAATTGAAGCCTGGCCCCTAGTGGTCTACCTACAAGCCACAAACCTCCAGGAGATTATCGGTATAGGAAGTAGTTGAAAATAAGACACCCTGAAAAGAGCGCAGTAAAATGCCTGTGCCAAGCAGCACGTGCGCCAAGCCCTGGGTCTGGGTGCTTGCAGTCTGGGCGATGAGAGATGAGTTAAAAATAGCAGATGTGACATTAACCGGGCATCAAGAGCAGCTGTGGTTGGTGTGTGGTCCCCTTGGCCACCTCTGCTATAACAAACCCTCCTACCTCATGCTTCAGCCACTTTTTCTTAAACACCTACAATTTCTTGCTTCTATATCTCATGCTGTTTCTTATGCATAAATTGGTATTTTCTTACACAAACAGTTGAAGGTCCATTATGGAAAATTTAGGAACTCAGAGACGAACAGGGAAGCTTCATCAGGAGCTATGCCACAAGAAATGTAACAAAAACATATATGGCAGACAATCTGAGGCCACACTGGTGGTGGCCTAACCTCCTCGGGAACCCACCCTTGCTCCTTTCCAGCCAGGGCATCCCCTACTCCTGTGCCAGCACCAGGGGTTCTGGAGGCTTTTCTTGTGGTCAATCTAGTGTTCTCAGACATTCCCCTCTCACTCCCATGCACGAAGCGACACTTGTCATTTGATGAGTTTCCCAGTACAACAAAGACAATGAGAACCCTGTGTTGAATGGTGACTGCCTATGGAGTCATCAGGGCTGCCTATGGAGTCCTGGAGACAATGTCCACAGTGTCAGTGCTGTTCTCTCTCCTATGACTGTCAATGGCTTTAACAAGTCTCATTTCTTGCTCCACTGTCAACTCAGCCACTTGAAACCCTCCCACAATTAACTGAAAGTTCGCCTCTATGTTGGCAGGGAAGACCTTCCATTAGTGCCACAGAAATTTACAAATAGGTGTATAAATGGATTGAGGAAACCATCATTATCTACCAACTCCCACATCAATGAGAACACATGGTTTCTGAAAACTGTGAGCCAAAGTGACAAGGACAATGGCTTACCTGTGACCTGTGGGTCAACTTATCTGAGTGAGGGTCCACACCAACCCCTGAAGGAAAGTATCACACATCCAGATGCCCCCCACCAACCCAGGGCACTTACTCAAGCTTGTCCTAGAAGATACAGCTAGAAGTCTACACAATGTAAACCCACCTGGCCTGGGCTCCTCTGTGTCTGGGTGGGGCTCTGAACTCCAGTAACAGGCTAGGTGTGCCCTGTTCTTTGCCTGAGGCAGGTCTTTCTATTCTCTTTTCTTCTTCCACCCAAACCCAAGCCTGGGAAGGCCTGTCCTGGTGGCTGCTTTTACCTCCCTCCACCCAGAGGCCACAGGAAGCTGGACCCTACCTCCACCAGGAGGCCTCCATCTCAAGTTCTGCCTCTCCTCCTTCTCCTTCAGGAGTAGGATGATCACAGCTACTCATGCCTCCTTAGGACAGCACCCCATGCCCCCATTCCTAAGGGGTTCAACAATGAGGCTTTCATGGTAGACAGGTTCTGGAGACTTTTGCTATCGTCATCCAAACAGGTAAGACATTATCTCCTTATCTGCAGTTTCACTTTCCAAGTTTTCAAATGACTAAAATATTAAATGGAAAATTCCAGAAGTAAACAATTCATCAGTTTTAAATTGCATGCCATTCTGAGCAACATGATACAACCTGTCCTACTCCATTCTGTCCAAGAAGTGAATCATCTTTTGGTCCACTGTATCCATACTGTATATGCTACTGACCTGTTAGACATATAGCAGTCATCTCAATTATGAGATCTAATGGTATTGCGGTGCTTGTGTTCAATTAATCTTTCTTGTACTTTCTATTATAATTGTTCTATTTATTATAATACAGCAATTGTCCTATTTTTTGTTGCTTATTATTGTTATCTTTGTGCCTAATTTATAAATTAAACTTCATCAGAGACATGCATGTCTAGGAAAAAACATAGTATATATAGGGTTTGAACTATCCATGTTTTAGGCACTCACTGGGGAGCTTAGAACATATCCCCTGAGGTCAAGGGGGACTACTGCATTAACAGCCAGTACTCCTCTGCTGCACAACAGTGGAGAAACCCAACTCACTCAAATGAGCCTAAGTGGAAGCTCATCCCGTGTGTCCTAAAGATTCTAGACTGACTTGGGAAACTGGAGCAGGAACACAGCTAGTCAAGCCCATCTGAAGTAGGATGGAAAAAAAAAAAATAAAAGGTAGAGACAAAAGGAAGAATAAGAAAATATAAGCTTAATTTAAAAGCTTTGTTCTAAAGCTCCTCATACCCTCACTTCCCAACCCAGTTCTCTCTCTCAGGCCTATCACTACCAAATTTTTGGGAAATCTGTAAATCTTAAGAATTAACATAAATTCACCCACTTAAAAAAGTTAACTTGTGCACTCTTAATCAGCCCACATAATAATTAAGCAAAGAGAGATGCACTATTTTAAGAAACCTGTAATACAGGGTACTTCCCAATATTATCTACTGATCAAATAATGGAGACCACCTAGGCCTAAAGATCCTGAGAATGACCAGACCTCCATAAACTTATGTCAACCTTCTATACCTTCCATGTCCACTCATCAAGTTTCCTTTAAAAGAGCCCAAGAACTCTAAAGTGTCTCTCACTCCTGAGATAGCCCATGTTCTCCCTTGAACATGTATTCCTTGCTTTCTTAAACCTATATGCCTCTAACTTGTCCTTAAACTAATTTCTCTGATGTCTGTCGAGAACCCCACTCACTCTGAGTTGAGGTCCCCCTGTACAGGAAATTCCTTGGTCCTCCTCAGGTTGCACATGAACTCCAAAGCCAAGAGACAGGCAGCCCTCCTCAACTCCCCTCTGCTTATCCGTATCAGTCTCCTCACTCACAGATGAGCCAGTCTACGTAGTGGGAAGTAAGGCAGCCCCCAACTTTAAACTCCCCAGTGTCGTGTAAGCCCCCAGAGAGGCTGACTGAGTGGCTCCTCTCCTAGCCTTCTCCAGGGAAAGTAATCGAAGGGCTCAGCTCAAGCCAGGTACCCATGGCTGGAGGGCTGGGGTCCTACTGTAGCACCAGACCTCCCACACTACTTAAGAGTTTGGGTGAAGGAGAGTTCCTACAAAGAGATTGGGGGAATATAGACAGAATCACCTCAGTCCATCTCAACTTTTAGTAGTAGCCAATCGAGACTTACTTACAGCAAGTGTTTCTTAAGATTGCAAAGAGAAAAATGAAAGAAGTCCCAGTGTTAAGTAGAAGTTTTTTATACTGTTTAAAATACATTACATAAACACAGAATTAGGAATAAACTCTTCTTTTTTAGAGCTCTTAAACTGCTAAAAGAGACTTATAAATTAATGGCAAGCAAAACCCCAACATAAATGAACTCAGGTTTATATTACTTTAATGTGGCACAGGGGGCTGCTGCATGGGAACCACTGCAGGATCACAGCTTAACTGACTCCAGTTAAGTTAATCAATGCTATACCCCTATTTCACCCCTGCCCTGCATGAGGCCACCCAGAAGCTATCTGGTTAAAACAACTGTGGCTAGCCACTTCCTGAGAGCTGTCAAGCAGGAAGAGGAGCAGGATACAGCTCTACCCTCCCTGGACTATGAACAGGGAGTCAAAGAATCCAAGGTGGTGGATACTTCAGCAAGTCACTTTTCATCTTTTAAATCAAAGAAATTACAGAACAAAATATGGCACAATTCTGAAAAAAACACTGGTCCTCTCTCCTTGACACCTGCCCCATCCAGGGGAGGGCTTCTGGAGGTGCCAAACTCAAGGTGGTGCCCACCCTCCTCAAGCCTGGGAAGAGCAGCCATCATTTGCCCTCAGTCTGTTTACAGCATCACACTCCTCCAGGGCTTATCGATGTCTGCTGCTGGTATATGCCAAGGGTCAAATTTCTCCATGTTTCCAACCCATGGGAGACCAAGAGGTATCAAGCCTGCAATGCCTCTGGCTGCTTGCCTGCCTTCCTCTGGCCTCGGTGGGCAGATACACCCTGCCCAGAGACTCCTTGGGTAGTAATCCTCACTGGGGAGGAAGTGTATGTGTGAGCACCATGACACATCCTGCAGATGTCTTCCATGTCTCTTGATGCATTGGTTCTCTTACTGCAGGGCAGGGCAATGAGGATGGAGATTCTTGAGTTAACACCTGGCAGCCAGGTACACTGGGGTAGAGGAGCTCCCTCAAGGTCACAGCTGTGGAGAGAAGTCAGGACCTAAAAACTGGCCTTACTAGTCCAGTCCTCTTTCTCATATGCAAAACAGAGCACAGAGCACATTAATTCAAGTTACAACCAAAAGCTTATAAAAGATGCAAACATTTTCACTTCTAGAGGTTTTTTTTTTTTTTAATTTCACAAACATTTAGTATTTTTTCATAGTGAATATTTTGCAAAAAAGGGGGGAGGTGGTTCTCTCCAAAATTTCAATATGGCTCTTTACCTCTTATACTAATATTAAAACACTATCTGCTATAAAATAATATGAGTTAATAGAATAGAGGAACTATGCTAATTTTTAAACAATTATTTCAACATAAAAGAATAAAACATAATAAAGAGCATATGTTGCTTGGTGCTAATGACATAACATTTTTTAATCATATAGATGAAGCAAAACATACAACATGAACCAGATATTGAAATGGTTTAGAACTAGTCTAAAGACAAATATTTCAGAAAATATGTAGAAATGTAACCACAGATTTGTTATAGGGAGTTAATGCACTTTTTTGGTTTCTCGAAATGAAAATGCGTTCTGATATTAATAATATATATTCTAAAAATTATACAGGAGAAGCAGTTTTCATGTTTTAGTTTTTAAATCAAACTTTTGTCTTTACCACATACAGGATTTTGGGAAACTTAAACTCTCTGAGTGTCAGAATACTAATTTTTAGAATGGGTACAGTAACATCTTAAAGAATTATCATGTTGTTTAGATAATACCTGTAAAGTACTTTCCCTGGCATCTGACACATACTAAGTACTCAATAAAGAGTGGTGAGTACTTTTTCTATTACTAGTACTATTTTTCATTATTTACTACTAATAATCACCCTTCAAATCTAAAAATAAAACAGCTTTAGAAGAATTGAGTATGACTGTAGTCAAAGAATAAAATATTGGATTTCAGAGGTGGTACAGATGATATCCAGACTGTAATCATGGGAGTTTATGGCTACAGTGAAGTAAAGGTAGAGGTCATTGTCAGGAGTTGAGGTTGAGAAACTGTGAGGTGGTCAGAGTTGTTCACCCACATTATGATTACTTCTTTCTCAGAATAAGGATAAGAGATGAGGTGGAGAGGAAGATTCAGTTGCGAAAGCCTCACTGGATGTAGGAGAATAACTTGGAAGATGATAACATGCCCCATTTGAAGCCTTCCCAGGAACTCCATCCCCCCTTTTGTCCAGCTCAGGCTAGAATACATCTACCTGGTTCTAACCTACTTTTCCATGCAATAAAGAAATCAGAAAGGGCACAAAGAAAACTGTACTACCATTTCCCAGCAGCACCTCAAAAACAAGTCTTGGGTGCTTGCTAATAACTGCAATCCACTGTAGATTAATGAGGAGGTTAACGTGCTTTTTGACCCCACACTTTGTAATATGGAGAACAGATAAAAATATGGATTCAAATAAATACACAGATATTGACATCATTGAAGCAGCATGACATAAAATAATATTTATACACACAACATTCCTCTGCAAATAGCAAATGTAAAATAAAAGATACTAGCAGATAATTTTGTTTATCTCATGTACCACACAGAGAAGCAGTACTCCTAGCTGTCTCGCTAGATGGTATCTCCCTTGGGTTACTTATTAAGACCCTATTTTAACTCAAATTTGAGCTAACCAACTCCCTCACTACAATCTGGCTTTTCCTTTTGGGGTATGTGAGCACACGAGTGCGAGCATGCACATGCATATGTGGTGCCAAGGATGGAACCCAGGACCTCACACATGCCTAGCATGCACTCTATGACTGAGCAGTATCCCCAGCCCTGTGGCATCTCCTTCTTTAAGTATAAAGTCTAATATAGTATGGCTCACCTACAGCTCCAATATTTGAAGTAAAGAGAGCTTTATGCAGATTTTGGCTTTCAATGGAACTCTGCTGACAGTACAAAGATTCAAATCATGGCCATTCCTAAGAACCATTCTAAGACCAGAGACAGAGTTACTTAAAAGGATATGACTTGTTGTAATTTTAAATATAATCCATGCTACTTTTCTCTATGACACAACATAATATTTTTTCCAAAAGTCTTTCAATATTCTATTAACTGGAAAAGGAATAAAAAGTCATTTTATAAAATAGAGACACTCAAGCACTGATCTATTCATAAAGTTCTTACACAGCTGAAGAAGTTTACATCAAATGGACAAAAATTAGTACAGAAAACCTACATAAAGACTTAGAAACATCCACCTCTTAGAAAGCAGGTCAAATGGACTCAAAGACCTCACTGAATACAAGAAAGTCAATGGGAAATAAAGTAATGCCTTCTCCTGGGAATAAACAGAAACCAGTCCATATAATCAAGAAGTTATTTTTCTTCTTCATCTAAATGCTTGCCTCCATCTGGGCTCAGAGAAAAGCTTTGGTCATTTGAACTGGTTGTCAATCAAGGTCCCCTTCATTTTAGCTTTCTTGGCTTCTAGTTCAGCCAGCTCTTGCAGTCGCCTCTTGCTCATGCCTTTGCGTTCCAGCTGTTTTTCAATCACTTTGGCATTCTGTGCATAGGAGTCAGCAACTTCCCTAGCCTCAATCTCCTCTTCCTCTTCATCAATGGTAGACACGGTGACAGAGCTGAACTTGCCCATGTCTTTGGTCCGTTTGGTCATCATCACCTTCTTTGGAGGCTCTTGTTTCTGAGTATATATATTTGTTTTCCCAAAACCCTGACCAAATTTCACTACTGCTCCATCCACGATGAAGGTCACAGGGGCATTCTTCGGCTGGGACTGGTAGAAGAGCGGTAGTCCACACTTGGCACACTTCTTCCTGTATTGTCGTTCAGTGCCTTCAGGCCTCCGAAGATACACAGTCTCCTCATCTTCTGTATTACAAAATTTGTGAGCATGTTTAGCAGCATCAATCACACGGGATCGGTCGCGAGGCCTCATGGGCAACTTCTCTAACTGACAATCCAGCACCAGGACCATCTGGCCACACAAACAGTAGTAGACGTGGAGGGGCTTCTCACCATCATCATATTCCTCGCGATCCCGGGTATCGGAGCAGACAACCGACCGAGACACTACTTTAGGCATAGTCGAGGTTTTCGTTTTTTAAGCACGTTCACATCTATTATTTTTGTCTTATATTATTTATTGGACTATAATTTTCTTCCTTCCATCCCTTTCAGGAACCCCTGGAAGGAAACAGTTCAGATTCAAAACACACTAAATGATATTTCCCTCTCTTTCCCCGCCCATCATCTTTACAAGTGTCCCCTGTGGTCGCTCAGGCTCTGACCCGATCTCCAGCCTTCATATTAAGCAACACAGATACCAAGAGGAAATGGATCTTCCTGGAGAAGGCAAGAACACTTCAGGATGGGAGCAGCTTCTTTGTATCCTTCATGATTGATTTCCATTTCTTGGGCTGAAACTAAGCTCCTTGAAAACAAAGTCAATGTTTTTGTTCAAAATATTTCAACTAAAATTATTAAAAAAACAAAACTTTTTGAACAGGATTGAGATAAGCCTAGCCAACAATACCAACTTATAGTAAAGTGAAAAGGCAAAAAGAGGAGCCAACACTTAGGTAAGTATTGCACAAAAACAAGATATTTCAGTGGGAAAACAGGATGGGCAATGCACCCCCCACACACCATGAATCAGCAAGCTGCAACTTAAGACAGGGCTTCTACGGTGACAAGCTGGCTCTATGAGCAGGGGCTTCTGTTATTTTTGTACAAGTACTTGCAATTTCCTTCTCTTATGGTTCCCAACAGGTTCCATTCATTTACTGGAAAACATTCTGGTTTGACAAGTGATGATGTATCAAGGTGTTTTGAGAAACAGTCACCATGCTGTCCTCAATTCACACTGGTGACACATTCTACAGTTCAAGAATGAAGCCTACATCCCATTCTTCTTACAAAAACTTCAATGGTCAAGAAGTTTAACAAGGGAAGCACCACAGAGAGTAAACCAGCTCAACACAAGGGCAGTGCTGGCCACATAAAAATAGCAGGCCAGTGGGGGCCTTGCCCAAGGTCAGCCTGCTCATGAGATACAACCATTCCAAAGCCTTTACTAGTACTTAAGAGCAAAGTGCACTCTTGACATAGGAGATAAGCTCTCACTAGCTCCCAGAGGGGCTAGTCAGATGCTTGGACCCTAAATGTCCCAAGGGCCCATAACACTGGTCACCAGTGGGTGGCACTATAGGGAAGTGGTGGAACTCTCAGGAGATGGGGCATAGAAGGAAGTTAAATGGTCAGGGGCACACTCTTGAAAGGGACATTAGAAGCCTGACTCCTTCCTGTCTATCTTCCTTCCCAGCTGTCATGTGGTGACCAGGTTTTCTCTACTCCATGCTCCCACTACCAGGTGCTGCCTTACTACAGGCTCAAAAAACAGTAGGGTTGAGTAAACATGAACTGAAACTTAGGAAACCATGAGCCAAGATAAATCTTTCCTTCTTTTAAGTTATTCATTTCAGGTCCTTTGTCACAGAGACAGAAAGCTGACTAACCCACTGACTTGGTACTACTCAAGACCTTTAAGAATGGGAAGCTCCACATTCTAATTTATACTGAAAGCAAAGCCAGGTTTCAGTTTTATTTACTGGAAAGCAAATTACTAATTCAAGACTTGAAATCCAGGCAACCTTCAAAACTCCCTGCTAATGGAGCTTCAGGAAAACAAAGGGAGGATACTTATCTGAAGATGGTCTTAGGCCTATTTGCAAACACTGGTGTCTGCAATGCATAACAGTGTGCAGAATTCCAGCTCCAGCCAAACCCCTTGTTCCTGCTGATCCCTCTGCCATTCTCACCCTGGCACCTTCAGCAGGATAGCACGTGAGCCCGTGAGGCACTGGCAGATTCACTCTATATACATTATTTCTTCCTAGATCACCACTGAAAGAGCAGAACAAATAATAATTTGAAAGTTCCTGTGTTTCAGGTGCCTTGAGTTGGGTAAGTCTGATTTATTTTTATCACCACTAAGAAAGCTTATTTTCTAATTCACAAATGTAGAAGTTGGCTTCAAGAGAAAACATATTTTCTAAGTAGCAACAAAATTCCTTAAAGGGCTCCAAATGCAAAGCAACAACCACAGATCAATGAAATGCCAGGAAGACAAAGTTATTTTTGAATCAAGGCAGGAAGCCAGGAGACTAGGAACGACCTGCCCAAGGCCTCCCAGTGGGCACCACCAGCCAATTCTGTTTCTAGCTTCCTCACCAGCAAATCAACATCAAGGAGAGATGTCTTGGTCTTCTAAGTACCTCGGAAATACTGAATCACACATTCTGCATGCTTAACTATATGTAGCTCTCTAGTGAAGTGGTATATTATCTACCTGCTTTAACTGTAAAAATGGAAACCGTTTTAATCATTTATTGATGGGTGGAACACTTTACTAAGGTAAAGTGTTCAAAGAACTTCAGTGCTCCATATTCTTATAAAAAAAGAAAAAGGAGTCAGAGGAGGAGGAGGGGGAAGGAGAACAAACCTCTTGCTCACTTGATCCAAACCAGAAGGATCCTGCCTAATCTACAAGGATTGCAATGAGCATCATTCCTTACCAGCTGAGCAAAGAGTGACCTGTGCTCAGGCCTGGTAAGGCTGGGTCAAGATGCACCTGCTGAAGAACAGACAGGCAACAATTACAACCATCACACAAAGGGAAACTCCCTTAGCCCGGCAGGTCTGCAAGGGTTCCAAAGATCAGTCTGACACCAGCACAACGAAACCTAAAGTCAAGCCATGCTCACCAGCTCTGAAGGATGCATTGGTTCTGCAGATATAAAAAATAAAACTCAAACAACAAAAGAAACTAAAACCACCTGATAACTCAAAAACCCAAGAAATTTCCAGTCCATTAGCAAAAACCTTATACCAGGGCCATATTTTGTCTTGGAGCTAGACTTTCCAAATTACCTCTCCCATGCAGTACAAAAGTGAGATTGTTCCAAAAAGCTGCTAGAACTAGTTTCCCTTTCTTTCACTGTGGCCTTATTCCAGAAAGATTCCTAAGCTGGTTATGTTTCTGAAGAGAATGTGAATGGGTTGGGATATCTGTGTAATCCTAAGAAAAGTGTCAAGAGGTACTTTAGCCATTACTTCTTTTTTCTCAAATATTTGCAGCTGAATTCTGAAATAAAGAGAATGCACTGAGAACAAAGGCCCCCACAAAGTTTCTCCCTGCCACATAGCACATGTAATGCTACTACCACCGAGACAGTGAAAGCTAATTAAAAGCTCTACTTAGGCTTTTTACATTTTATTGTAAATATTCTTGGCAGTTGGGTAGTAAAGGGAACAAAGAAAATATGTTTTCAAAATTCAATTTTCAGATTGTTGCCATCTCTCATTAGAAGAAACCTGCAGAAAAACTAAAAGCTGGAAACCGGCATGAAGCAGGTACATCCTCCGAACCCCTTAAGCCTCCCCTTACCAGCCCACTTCAGGCCCAGCCTCCTTAACACAGGCCAGGACACTGACAGTGCAGCCAGGCAGGGTGGGCCTCTGCAGGTGGAATGAGCTCTCTCATCTGGAGAACACAGGTGTCACCTAACACCCTAGACTATGATCTGGCCCTATAAGTGGAGCTCAGTGAGAACTAGGCTCTTGGAGAGAACTGCCTACTCACTGGGCAAGGTGAATACATTCACAACATTCCAGAACGCTGGATGGGGAGGCAGTGGGCACGCTGCATGAAGATGACTGAGGTCGTAAATTAGCCTGAGCTACTGTACACATAGCCAAGGATCCTAACAGCCGTGCAGTTGAAAACCAACAGCACACTCAGTACAGCCGCATAGGGCACATCTACCTACTATCAGTGAGAGGCAGAGAAATGCAATGGACACAAATGACACAAAGTCAGAACACCTAGGCTCTTGGCCTGGTTCAGGTCTTCATTTAACCATTCAGTCTCAGGCAAATCACACTCTGGGCACCTCATTGCACCACCTGCCACCCCTCATCCCCATGCCATCCCCACCCACCCAAACTACTGTGCTACACTGGCAAAGTACCCAAAATGATATAAATTATGCTCACTCTATTTTGTCATTTGCTCCTTACAACAAAGCCTGGCCACCACAGAAAATCATTATTCCCAGTCTGAGTGAGGACATTCTGTGCACAACCAACAAGGCTGAGACAAGAAGTTGTCATCTCCCAAAGTTGGCACGGACCCTACAGTACTTTCTGAATTGCAGGCACCCAGGGGGCCATTGCTTCTAGCATGACTTATACTATGGCTCATGAGTTTTTCTTCAAATAAATTTTTAACAAATGTGCTACATGAACTATTTTGATAGCTAAATATTTACTTAACTATTCAAATCTAAAGCTTGCTGCTCTCCTACCAGGGGCAGTGACAAAGATTCTCTGTTGGCCAAACTTTGGATCCTGAACATTCTTCTAGGCCCATCTGTGCATTACCTAATAAGAATCCAGGTTTAGCCAAGAGCCCTGCTTAGGTAGTTTAGCAAGGACCTCCCACCCAGGTATCTGATCATCATCCATAGCTGATCAAGATCATCATCGCTGACCAAGATCATCATCCCTTACCACCACCACTACTCTAGTACATGACTAGTAACTCTGGCCTATCCTTAGTAAAAAAAAAACTGGTTAGACCAGTTTAGTCAGAATCCCCCTGACCCCTGATGTTCTCTCTAAGTAATTTTCCATCCACTGATCCCCACCCTACTCTTTGGCTATATGTTTCTACTTGCCCTCTGTAATTGAAACTGCGCCTAATCTCTCTCCCGAATGCAAGACCCTGTTGTGTCTCTGAACACATTGAGGTAGTCCTTTAAAAAACTGTCCTTACCATGCTTTAACAAGCATCACTGAATGGTTTTTTAATAGCAGACCTGCCCTTTAGGAAACACTGGACCAAGAGAGGGCTCATGGAGCCAGTGTGCCATCTCCATCTTCATCCCCAACCCTCAACCAACTGTCTGACTGTTGGAAAGCTTGACTCTGAATCCATGGCCACTGCCATAAAGTGGGAAAGATAGTCCTACCTACAAGGTTTGCTGGGAGAGGGATGTAGTTCAGTGGTAGAGCGCTTGCCTTAAACCCCTTAGTACCCAAAAAACAAACCAACAGAAGGTTTGTTGAAAATCTCAAATAAGAAAGTGCATGTGAGAGTTTGTAGACCACAACTCACGATGTTAAATTTAATGTTTCTAGGTCTTGCTAAGGGTCAAACGAGATAGGATTTGGGTGGAAGTTAGGATTTAAACCTTAAGTGACACATTATTTCTGAAGAATGATAGCCTGAGGTATGAGCAATGAGAACACCTGCCCAGAAATTATATCTGATCCAGTTGGTGACATCTCCTGTGGTTTTCGCTGGGCCCCACAGGTAGTCACTGGGCACCCCAGTGATATTATGCTGGGCTCTGGGCCCACGTTCCTACCAGACTTGGGTGGGTGGCCTGACACCTCCAACCTTACTATTTCTTTAAACAACAATCTCCTCCTCCTTTCCTCATGAACACTACCGAGAAAGATTTTCTATGTGGAGTTAGAGGATGTGGGAATCTCTCTACTTTCCCCTCAATTTTGCTGTGAACCTAAAAGAGCTCTAAAAAACAACTTTATTAATTAAAGTTTGACACTAATTTGACACTAATTCCAAAGGGGTTTTTAGCTGCCCTGCCCTAGATAGTCAGAAGAAAGTCTCCAAACACATCAGCGATTCAGCCTTTTAAGGTATAAATTCTAGAGTCCGACATTCATCAGATCACTTGGAACAACATTAAGAAAAGGCTTAAAATTTCAAATAAAGTCAAACAGATATAGCACTCTGCAGACCTTAAACAAGGCTGCATGAGAAGATCAAATCTCACATCCAAGGAGTGGAAAACAGAGAAAGCGCAAAGCAGGTCTGAAAACACCCATGATGAACCATCAACACTGCTATAGCAGGGAGAGACGGAAGGGGTCAAAACCCTAAGCAAACCTGGCATTCTGGGAATGGCTGCTAACATTCCATCCTGTTTCTACGTGCCACTGTGCACATCAGCCAGACCCCATAGCAGGTGGACAGATGGCAAACAGACATGATGGAGCAGAGAGAAGACAACCTCCAAGGCAGCCATTTTTAATTTACTACATCTTCCTGGCTTCCACCTTTACAATTCTGAATGGGGCCGCTTCCCCAGTTGCTCAAGGAGGCAGAAATTGGCAGTCACTCAGGTGGGTATGAGAAAGAACACTGAGTCTCCACTTTTAATGTGTGGTAGTCTACTCTGGCTGCCATAACATAATGTGCCTCAGAAACAAGACACTTATTTTCTCATGGTTCTGGAGGCTGGCGAGTCCAAGGTCAAGGTGCCAGCCACTTCAGTTCCTTCTGAGAGCACACTCTTAAGCCAGCGGACTGTGCCTTTTTGCTGTGTCCTCCAGCCAGCTTTTCACTTCGTGTCTTTTCCCTGGTGTCTCTTCTTATAATGACACCAGTCCTACTGGATTAGGACACCACCTTCATGACCTAATTTAACCTTAACTACCTCTTTATATACCCTACCTTCAAGTGTAGTCATACTGGGGATCAGGCTGTCAACCTATGAATTTGGGGAGGGCACAAGTCAGTCACACCAAGACACCTTGCACATTCTACCTGATACTTTCCATCCAATGCAATGCTCCAGTCTATCACCTGAGCTGGTGCTGCAGCCAGTGGGAGGCTGAGGAGCAGGAGAGCCCAGCATCTGCTCACAGAGGGTGCAGGCCTGCACATCAGATGTGAGGGGTGTAACGGAGGCAGAGGTGGTATCAAGCACTTCCCTGTCATTATCTCACTGAGTGTTGAGGGTGATGCTTGAAACCCGGTGTTGCAGAGGGAAAAGCGACCCTCAGTAGAACCAGGAACCAGCCCCGAACTCTGTCTCCCTCAGGGCACAGCTCTTGCCTTTCTCCTCACAAGCACATTTAAAAGACACTTTGGAAAAACAGACCCAGAATAAGTCAGAGATGGCTGAGGGCTCCATCCAGAAACCTGATGAAATTTCTTTTCCAGTAGAATCTTTTAAAAGTGTAAAATGCATCTTAATAAAAGCCCTTTGGGGTGACAAGGGAATAGACTTTTTGATGCTATTTTCCTCTTCATTAATTGGATATTTTCTTTTAAATTTTTTCCATATTTTTAATGATGCGTTTATACACAATGGTGGGATTCACTGTTACATATTTGGAGATGCACACCACATAATATAGATATTTTCTAGTGTAACCTCTCTCTCATTCCTTCACTCACAGGATCCCAGGGAGATACAGAAATAGTACTCCTGTTCAGTTCTAGTGCCACTTCCCCATCTCATCTATTATTGGTATACACAATACATTATAATATATATATATATATATACATATATATATATATATATATATATACACACACACACACAAATATTGTTACACAACCCCAAAACACTGTCATAATTGCTACTCTGTACAATGTTGTCTTTAAAGAAGAGAGGCGAGCAGTACAAGCTACAGAGCTAGTTTACCAGCCTTCTCCACCTTTCCTCCTGAGGACGTGGTCACCATGACGTCCGTCTCCATCCTCAATAGAGGTTTGCTCCATCTGCCTCCATTGTGCTACCAATGCCAGATGCACCTCATTTCTCAATGTTGTATCATCATGCACATCATAATTATGTATGTGTTATTTTCTAAAACCACTTTTTAAAATTGGCTAAAAGAAGAAAGCAAAAAAATTATGCATTTATAATTTCATAGTTACCTTTACTGGCAGTCTTTGTTTTCTCATCTGAATTTAAAATGTCATCTGGGGTCATTTGCTTTCAGCCTAAAGAACCTCCTTTTAGTATTTCCTGTAAGCTAACAACAAATTCTCTAGTTTTTTGTTTTGTTTTTGAAATCTGAAAATGTCTTTAATTCACCTTCATTTTTGAAAGATGTCTTTGCTGGGTAGACATACTAAGGTGGCAGATTTTTGTTGTGTGTTTCTTTCACACTTTGTGCTGTCCCACTGCCTTCTGGGTCCACTGTACCTAATGAGAGGTTAGCCGTTCATTTCTCCCACCTACAGAATGAGTCCTTAGTCTCTTATTGCTTTCAGGATATTCTCCTTGTCTCAACATTTTTACTTTGCTGTGCCTGCAGGTGAATCTTTTGGAGTCTAACCTACTTGGAGTTCACTGAGTTTCCCAGATGTATAGATAAATGTTTTTCACCCATTTTTTTTTTTTTTTTTTGGTCTGTAGAAT